>NC_041382.1:211660977-211740096 GCF_002162155.2 Triticum dicoccoides | reverse complement strand
TAAGTGAATGTGATCGGACCCTAATCTCTCCATGCTTTCTATCTCAAACTCTATCTGTCCAAATCATATGCATTCTATTGAAACTGTCGAATGTCTTCTGTGCGTCATAGTCAGCAGAAGATACAGAGACAAACATTAAGTCTGTTTTCAATGCTAATTCCTTCACCTGAAACCCAGAGAAGTGGGAACGACCACCCGACAATCCAGGCGTGCGTGGGAACGTGGAACAACCTCCGATATGTTGCATGATGGCCACCTGTCCTTCAGATGTGAATCGCTAGGCGCACCTGTGTAATAACATTGTGTCGTCCCTGTCCCTATAAATACACGCCGCACCATAGTCTTTATCCTTTCTTCCACTCTCGCACAAACCCTAGTGCCACCGGTAGCCCTCGACGACGCTGGCGACGAAGCGCTTAGCTGCCGCGACCTCACCAACGCCGTCTTCACGCCGGCCGCGGACATCGTCTTCTCCGTCGTCGTCGTAGGTGTCCTCCGTCGCCAAGTTAGGGCACGGACGATCGAACTGCACGGCCTCCTCTCCCACTCCGTCTAGCAGTTCTTCGTGTGGTAAATAAAACTTCCTTTTTACGGCCCCTTTGATCCTATAGATTCATCACTTTCTACCACAAGCAGTTTCAGTTCACACAAGTTGGATCTATTTCATACTGCATCTCATAATATGCCTAGTATGTTCACTTATACTTCACAAAGTAGTTAGATTCCTCACTTGTACTTATTCGTGGATTCGTACAAATCTGGAACCAACTCTTTATCTATGAGTGAATGTCTTCGCACGATGAGGTCAATGTCTTCTAAACTGATTTATCTTCAAAATCTTTTGAGAATGCATATGACCTCTTCCCCTTCCCTCGCACCTTAATGCTGTCACAGGTACATGTCCGTGGGAGAATCCCTTGGTTCTCATAGTCTGCATTCATTTGCAGAATTCTTACAGCATCATATAAATTCTCCCGAAGCCAGTTCCTGTTTGACCCACAAGCGGAAGCCTTTGAAACCTTTGAACGTGTTGAAGCCATTCAGTTTGAAGTTCATGGCTACAGAGAAATCTACAAGGAAGGGAGGCAGACAGCGTCGTGGAAACACTGCTAAGGACCTGCCATCAGATCTCTATGAGCTATACAAGTCAGATCCAGAAGAAACCTATGGAGAACGCAAGAACCGAATCCAATGGATTCGAAGACATTGGGCAGAGCAATGGTTCAAGTGAAGGAAATATGCCCCAGAGGCAATAATAAAGTTATTATTTATTTCCTTATATCATGATGAATGTTTATTATTCATGCTAGAATTGTATTAACTGGAAACATAATACATGTGTGAATACATAGACAAACAGAGTGTCACTAGTATGCCTCTACTTGACTAGCTCGTTAATCAAAGATGGTTATGTTTCCTAACCATGGACAAAGAGTTGTTATTTGATTAACGGGATCACATCATTAGGTGAATGATCTGATTGACATGACCCATTCCATTAGCTTAGCACCTGATCGTTTAGTATGTTGCTATTGCTTTATTCATGACTTATACATGTTCCTATGACTATGAGATTATGCAACTCCTGTTTACCGGAGGAACACTTTGTGTGCTACCAAACGTCACAATGCAACTGGGTGATTATAAAGGTGCTCTACAGGTGTCTCCAAAGGTACATGTTGGGTTGGCGTATTTCAAGATTAGGATTTGTCACTCTGATTGTCGGAGAGGTATCTCTGGGCCCTCTCGGTAATGCACATCACATAAGCCTTGCAAGCATTGCAACTAATGAGTTAGTTGTGAGATGATGTATTACGGAACGAGTAAAGAGACTTGCTGGTAACGAGATTGAACTAGGTATTGAGATACCGACGATCAAATCTCGGGCAAGTAACATACCGATGACAAAGGGAACAATGTATGTTGTTATGCGGTCTGACCGATAAAAGATCTTCGTAGAATATGTAGGAGCCAATATGAGCATCCAGGTTCCGCTATTGGTTATTGACCGGAGACGTGTCTCGGTCATGTCTACATTGTTCTCGAACCCGTAGGGTCCGCACGCTTAAGGTTTCGATGAGAGTTATATTATGAGTTTATGCATTTTGATGTACCGAAGTTTGTTCGGAGTCCCGGATGTGATCACGGACACGACGAGGAGTCTCGAAATGGTTGAGACATAAAGATTGATATATTGGAAGCCTATATTTGGATATCGGAAGTGTTCCGGGTGAAATCAGGATTTTACCGGAGTACCGGGAGGTTACCGGAACCCCCCGGGAGGTATATGGGCCTTAGTGGGCTTTAGTGGAAGAGAGGATAGGTGGCCAGGGCTGGGCCGCGCGCCCCTCCCCCCCCTAGTCCGAATAGGACAAGGAGAGGGGGCCGGCGCCCCCCTTCCTTCTCTCTCTCCTCTTTCCCCCCTCCCGAATCCTATTCCAACTAGGAAAGGGGGGATCCTACTCCCGGTGGGAGTAGGACTCCTCCTGGCCCGCCCTCCTCTAGGCCGGCCGCACCCCCCCTTTGATCCTTTATATACGGAGGCAGGGAGCACCCCTTGAGACACAAGTTGATCCACGTGATCATATTCTTAGCCGTGTGCGGTGCCCCCTTCCACCATAGTCCTCGATAATCTTGTAGCGGTGCTTAGGCGAAGCCCTGCAACAGTAGTTCATCAAGATCGTCACCACGCCGTTGTGCTGACGGAACTCTTCCCTAACACTTTGCTAGATCGGAGTCCGGGGATTGTCATCGAGCTGAACGTGTGCTAGAACTCGGAGGTGCCGTAGTTTCGGTGCTTGATCGGTCCGGCCGTGAAGACGTACGACTACATCAAACGCGTTGTGCTAACACTTCCGCTCTCGGTCTACAAGGGTATGTAGATCACACTCTCCCCCCTCATTGCTATGCATCACCATGATCTTTCTTGTGTGTAGGAAATTTTTTGAAATTACTACGTTCCCCAACAGTGGCATCCGAGCCTAGGTTTTATGTGTTGATGTTATATGCACGAGTAGAACACAAGTGAGTTGTGGGCGATATAAGTCATACTGCTTACCAGCATGTCATACTTTGGTTTGGCGGTATTGTTGGACGAAGCGGCCCGGACCGACATTACGCGTACGCTTACGCGAGTCCGGTTCTCCCGACGTGCTTTGCACATAGGTGGCTAGCGGATGACAGTTTCTCCAACTTTAGTTGAACCGAGTGTGGCTACGCCCGGTCCTTGTGAAGGTTAAAACAGCACCAACTTGACAAACTATCGTTGTGATTTTCATGCGTAGGTAAGATTGGTTCTTGCTTAAGCCCGTAGCAGCCACGTAAAACTTGCAACAACAAAGTAGAGGACATCTAACTTGTTTTTGCAGGGCATGTTGTGATGTGATATGGTCAAGACATGATGCTAAATTTTATTGTATGAGATGATCATGTTTTGTAACCGAGTTATCGGCAACTGGCAGGAGCCATATGGTTGTCGCTTTATTGTATGCAATGCAATCGCGCTGTAATGCTTTACTTTATCACTAAGCGGTAGCGATAGTCGTGGAAGCATAAGATTGGCGAGACGACAACAATGCTACGATGGAGATCAAGGTGTCGCGCCGGTGACGATGGTGATCACGATGGTGCTTCGAAGATGGAGATCACAAGCACAAGATGATGATGGCCATATCATACACTTATATTGATTGCATGTGATGTTTATCTTTTATGCATCTTATCTTGCTTTGATTGACGATAGCATTATAAGATGATCTCTCACTAATTATCAAGAAGTGTTCTCCCTGAGTATGCACCGTTGCGAAAGTTCTTCGTGCTGAGACACCACGTGATGATCGGGTGTGATAGGCTCTACGTTCAAATACAACGGGTGCAAAACAGTTGCACACGCGGAATACTCAGGTTATACTTGACGAGCCAAGCATATACAGATATGGCCTCGGAACACGGAGACCGAAAGGTCGATCGTGAATCATATAGTAGATATGATCAACATAGTGATGTTCACCAATGAAACTACTCCATCTCACGTGATGATCGGACATGGTTTAGTTGATTTGGATCACGTAATCACTTAGAGGATTAGAGGGATGTCTATCTAAGTGGGAGTTCTTTAAGTAATATGATTAATTGAACCTAAATTTATCATGAACTTAGTACCTGATAGTATCTTGCTTGTTTATGTATGATTGTAGATAGATGGCCTGTGCTGTTGTTCCGTTGAATTTTAATGCATTCCTTGAGAAAGTAAAGTTGAAAGATGATGGTAGCAATTACACGGACTGGGTCCGTAACTTGAGGATTATCCTCATTGCTGCACAGAAGAATTACGTCCTGGAAGCACCGCTGGGTGCCAGGCCTGCTGCTGGAGCAACACCAGATGTTATGAATGTCTGGCAGAGCAAAGCTGATGACTACTCAATAGTTCAGTGTGCCATGCTTTACGGCTTAGAATCGGGACTTCAACGACGTTTTGAACGTCATGGAGCATATGAGATGTTCCAGGAGTTGAAGTTAATATTTCAAGCAAATGCCCGGATTGAGAGATATGAAGTCTCCAATAAGTTCTATAGCTGCAAGACGGAGGAGAACAGTTCTGTCAGTGAGCATATACTCAAAATGTCTGGGTATAATAATCACTTGATTCAAATGGGAGTTAACCTTCCATATGATTGCGTCATTGACAGAATTCTCCAATCACTGCCACCAAGCTACAAGAGCTTCGTGATGAACTATAATATGCAAGGGATGAATAAGACTATTCCCGAGCTCTTCGTAATGCTGAAAGCTGCGGAGGTAGAAATCAAGAAGGAGCATCAAGTGTTGATGGTCAAAAAGACCACTAGTTTCAAGAAAAAGGGCAAAGGGAAGAAGAAGGGGAACTTCAAGAAGAACAGCAAGCAAGTTGCTGCTCAAGAGAAGAAACCCAAGTCTGGACCTAAGCCTGAAATTGTGTGCTTCTACTGCAAGCAGACTGGTCACTGGAAGCGGAACTGCCCCAAGTATTTGGCGGATAAGAAGAATGGCAAGGTGAACAAAGGTATATGTGATATGCATATTATTGATGTGTACCTTACTAATGCTCGCAGTAGCACCTGGGTATTTGATACTGGTTCTGTTGCTAATATTTGCAACTCGAAAGAGGGACTACGGATTAAGCGAAGATTGGCTAAGGACGAGGTGACGATGCGCGTGGGAAATGGTTCCAAAGTCGATGTGATTGCGGTCGGCACGCTACCTCTACATCTACCATCGGGATTAGTATTAGACCTAAATAATTGTTATTTGGTGCCAGCGTTGAGCATGAACATTATATCTGGATCTTGTTTGATGCGAGGCGGTTATTCATTTAAATCAGAGAATAATGGTTGTTCTATTTACATGAGTAATATCTTTTATGGTCACGCACCCTTGAAGTGTGGTCTATTCTTATTAAATCTCGATAGTAGTGACACACATATTCATAGTGTTGAAGCCAAAAGATGCAGAGTTGATAATGATAGTGCAACTTATTTGTGGCACTACCGTTTGGGTCATATCGGTATAAAGCGCATGAAGAAACTCCATACTGATGGACTTTTGGAACCACTTGATTATGAATCACTTGGTACTTGCGAACCGTGCCTTATGGGTAAGATGACAAAAACACCATCCTCCGGTACTATGGAGAGAGCAACAGATTTGTTGGAAATCATACATATAGATGTATGTGGTCCGACGAATGTTGAGGCTCGTGGCGGATATCATTATTTTCTCACCTTCACAGATGATTTAAGCAGATATGGGTATATCTACTTAATGAAACACAAGTCTAAAACATTTGAAAAGTTCAAAGAATTTCAGAGTGAAGTGGAAAATCATCGTAACAAGAAAATAAAGTTTCTACGATCTGATCGTGGAGGAGAATATTTGAGTTACGAGTTTGGTGTACATTTGAAACAATGTGGAATAGTTTCGCAACTCACGCCACCCGGAACACCACAGCGTAATGGTGTGTCCGAACGTCGTAATCGTACTTTACTAGATATGGTGCGATCTATGATGACTCTTACTGATTTACCGCTATCGTTTTGGGGATACGCTCTAGAGACGGCCGCATTCACGTTAAATAGGGCACCATCAAAATCCGTTGAGACGACGCCTTATGAACTGTGGTTTGGCAAGAAACCAAAGTTGTCGTTTCTGAAAGTTTGGGGCTGCAATGCTTATGTGAAAAAGCTTCAACCTGATAAGCTCGAACCCAAATCGGAGAAATGTGTCTTCATAGGATATCCAAAGGAAACTATTGGATACACCTTCTATCACAGATCCGAAGGCAAGACTTTTGTTGCTAAATTCGAAAACTTTCTGGAGAAGGAGTTTCTCTCAAAAGAAGTGAGTGGGAGGAAAGTAGAACTTGACGAGGTAACTGTACCTGCTCCCTTATTGGAAAGTAGTACATCACAGAAACCTGTTTCTGTGACACCTACACCAATTAGTGAGGAAGCTAATGATAATGATCATGAAACTTCAGAACAAGATACTACCGAACCTCGTAGATCAACCAGAGTAAGATCCGCGCCAGAGTGGTACGGTAATCCTGTTCTAGAAGTCATGCTACTAGATCATGATGAACCTACGAACTATGAAGAAGCGATGGTGAGCCCAGATTCCGCAAAATGGCTTGAAGCCATGAAATCTGAGATGGGATCCATGTATGAGAACAAAGTATGGACTTTGGTTGACTTGCCCAATGATCGGTAAGCAATTGAGAATAAATGGATCTTCAAGAAGAAGACTGACGCTGACGGTAATATTACTGTCTACAAAGCTCGACTTGTCGCACAAGGTTTTCGACAAGTTCAAGGGGTTGACTACGATGAGACCTTCTCACCCGTAGCGATGCTTAAGTCTGTCCGAATCATGTTAGCAATTGCCGCATTTTATGATTATGAAATTTGGCAGATGGATGTCAAAACTGCATTCCTGAATGGATTTCTGGAAGAAGAGTTGTATATGATGCAACCAGAAGGTTTTGTCGATCCAAAGGGAGCTAACAAAGTGTGCAAGCTCCAGCGATCCATTTATGGACTGGTGCAAGCCTCTCGGAGTTGGAATAAACGCTTTGATAGTGTGATCAAAGCATTTGGTTTTATACAGACTTTTGGAGAAGCCTGTATTTACAAGAAAGTGAGTGGGAGCTCTGTAGCATTTCTGATATTATATGTGGATGACATATTACTAATTGGAAATGATATAGAATTTCTGGATAGCATAAAGGGATACTTGAATAAGAGTTTTTCAATGAAAGACCTTAGTGAAGCTGCTTACATATTAGGCATTAAGATCTATAGAGATAGATCAAGACGCTTAATTGGACTTTCACAAAGCACATACCTTGACAAAGTTTTGAAGAAGTTCAAAATGGATCAAGCAAAGAAAGGGTTCTTGCCTGTGTTACAAGGTGTGAAGTTGAGTCAGACTCAATGCCCGACCACTGCAGAAGATAGAGAGAAAATGAAAGATGTTCCCTATGCTTCAGCCATAGGCTCTATCATGTATGCAATGCTGTGTACCAGACCTGATGTGTGCCTTGCTATAAGTCTAGCAGGGAGGTACCAAAGTAATCCAGGAGTGGAGCACTGGACAGCGGTCAAGAACATCCTGAAATACCTGAAAAGGACTAAGGATATGTTTCTCGTTTATGGAGGTGACAAAGAGCTAATCGTAAATGGTTACGTCGATGCAAGCTTTGACTCTGATCTGGACGATTCTAAATCGCAAACCGGATACGTGTTTACATTAAACGGTGGAGCTGTCAGTTGGTGCAGTTCTAAACAAAGCATCATGGCGGGATCTACGTGTGAAGCGGAATACATAGCTGCTCCGGAAGCAGCAAATGAAGGAGTCTGGATGAAGGAGTTCATATCCGATCTAGGTGTCATACCTAGTGCATCGGGTCCAATGAAAATGTTTTGTGACAATACTGGTGCAATTGCCTTAGCAAAGGAATCCAGATTTCACAAGAGAACCAAGCACATCAAGAGACGCTTCAATTCCATCCGGGATCTAGTCCAGGTGGGAGACATAGAGATTTGCAAGATACATACGGATCTGAATGTAGCAGACCCGTTGACTAAGCCTCTTCCACGAGCAAAACATGATCAACACCAAGGCTCCATGGGTGTTAGAATCATTACTGTGTAATCTAGATTATTGACTCTAGTGCAAGTGGGAGACTGAAGGAAATATGCCCTAGAGGCAATAATAAAGTTATTATTTATTTCCTTATATCATGATAAATATTTATTATTCATGCTAGAATTGTATTAACAGGAAACATAATACATGTGTGAATACATAGACAAACAGAGTGTCACTAGTATGCCTCTACTTGACTAGCTCATTAATCAAAGATGGTTATGTTTCCTAACCATGGACAAAGAGTTGTTATTTGATTAACGGGATCACATCGTTAGGTGAATGATCTGATTGACATGACCCATTCCATTAGCTTAGCACCCGATCGTTTAGTATGTTGCTATTGCTTTCTTCATGACTTATACATGTTCCTATGACTATGATATTATGCAACTCCCGTTTACCGGAGGAACACTTTGTGTGCTACCAAACGTCACAACGTAACTGGGTGATTATAAAGGTGCTCTACAGGTGTCTCCAAAGGTACATGTTGGGTTGGCGTATTTCGAGATTAGGATTTGTCACTCCGATTGTTGGAGAGGTATCTCTGGGCCCTCTCGGTAATGCACATCACATAAGCCTTGCAAGCATTGCAACTAATGAGTTAGTTGTGAGATGATGTATTATGGAACGAGTAAAGAGACTTGCCGGTAATGAGATTGAACTAGGTATTGAGATACCGACGATCAAATCTCGGGCAAGTAACATACCCATGACAAAGGGAACAACGTATGTTGTTATGCGGTCTGACCGATAAAAGATCTTCGTAGAATATGTAGGAGCCAATATGAGCATCCAGGTTCCGCTATTGGTTATTGAGCGGAGACGTGTCTCAGTCATGTCTACATTGTTCTCGAACCCGTAGGGTCCGCACGCTTAAGGTTTCGATGACAATTATATTATGAGTTTATGCATTTTGATGTACCGAAGTTTGTTCGGAGTCCCAGATGTGATCACGGACACGACGAGAGTCTCGAAATGGTCGATACATAAAGATTGATATATTGGAAGCCTATATTTGGATATCGGAAGTGTTCCGAGTGAAATCGGGATTTTACCGGAGTACCGGGAGGTTACCGGAACCCCCCGGGAGGTATATGGGCCTTGGTGGGCTTTAGTGGAAGAGAGGAGAGGTGGCCAGGGCTGGGCCGCGCGCCCCTCCCCCCCTAGTCCGAATAGGACAAGGAGAGGGGGCCGGCGCCCCCCTTCCTTCTCTCTCTCCTCTTTCCCCCCTCCCGAATCCTATTCCAACTAGGAAAGGGGGGAATCCTACTCCTAGTGGGAGTAGGACTCCTCCTGGCGCGCCCTCCTCTAGGCCGGCCGCACCCCCCCCCCCTTTGATCCTTTATATACGGAGGCAGGGAGCACCCCTTGAGACACAAGTTGATCCACGTGATCATATTCTTAGCCGTGTGTGGTGCCCCCTTCCACCATAGTCCTCGATAATATTGTAGCGGTGCTTAGGCGAAGCCCTGCGACAGTAGTTCATCAAGATCATCACCATGCCGTCATGCTGACGTAACTCTTCCCCGACACTTTGCTGGATCGGAGTCCGGGGATCGTCATTGAGCTGAACGTGTGCTAGAACTCGGAGGTGTCATAGTTTCGGTGCTTGATCGGTCGGGCCGTGAAGACGTACGACTACATCAACCACGTTGTGCTAACGCTTCTGCTCTCGGTCTACAAGGGTACGTAGATCACACTCTCCCCCCTCGTTGCTATGCATCACCATGATCTTGCGTGTGCGTAGGAATTTTTTTGAAATTACTACATTCCCCAACATCAAGTACAGATACGTCACCGACGAATATGCTGAGAAGAGTGCCATCAAGGGCCCATGGGGAGATATCATATACAAAGGTCTTCAGCCCAAATCACAGTCCGAAGCTATTGCTCAAGGCTTTTACCCCTGCATGCTTCGTGGACCTCAGCCTGCTAATGCCAACCCATCCTCTCTATTATGGTGTCGCGAAGACAATCTCTTCAAGCGCAACTATCAGTTTGCACAGAACTCTGCCAAGGAAAACAAGAAGTCATTGGGATTAGACTTCAACCCAGGCCCCTCTGCGCCACATGCTGATGGCACACGACAAGCTGAGCCCAATCTGGTTGGGCGCTTCTACAACCTAGAAGGTCTCATCACTCATATTATGGTTCAAGGGGCAGTCGTGGATCAACCTGCAGATGATGCTGAATCTAACGAAGCACCTGCACCACCAAAGCCACCGAAGCTGAAGAAGCCTAAAGCTTCAAAGTCTGCCTCAGCACCAAAAATCTTACATGCGAAGCCACTGGCTACTGCACCTCCTGAAGACAGTGTGCAGTCTGAAGATCTATCACGTATCTCCAAGAAGACTGAGATGAGAAAGAATACTGATCAGGCACTGACTGCTGCTGCTATTCTGCGCAATGACGCCATTGATCTGTCCAGCGATGAAGATCTTGCAGATGACGCTCTTGAGCAACTGATCAAGAGCAAGGAAGAAGCAGAGATCTTCAATGATTTGCCTCTCTTTGATATGGCAATCATCCATAACTTCATTGATGAGTGGTTTGACACGCCCAACCTCAGCTCTGAAGATCTGCAACTTCCAATTGGCCTCAGTGTCGCCTTCACTGGCGCCATTACTTCTGAGCTATCTCTAGCTCAGCGCATCGTTGAACTGAAGCAAAAGATCGACTATGAGAAAGCTCACTTCAAGAAGCACATGGCCAAGCTCAGCGTGCAAGATGTGAAAAACTTCAAGATTATGTTGCACGAGCTCAAGGAAGCCTTTCTCAAGAAGCGTGAAGAAGCTAAAGGTTCTCGTGAGCGTATGAAGAGCCTGGCTGACAAGTGTGTGCAAGCCTACAATGAGGCTGAGAAGCGCAAGGCTCTTGGTCGTCCTGGCATCAACCCAAGAATGGCTGCAAAGAAGAAGCCATCAACAGACCAATCTGCACCTTCAAGGCGGGAAGAGCCACGCATAGTCTTTCCAAGCAGCATGACTGGCTCGAAGCCAAAGGTCCGGTCAACCGCTTCAGAACTGAAGAAGACGAGGACTGCCGAGGCTGAAGCCGGAAAGAGGAAAAATCCTGACGCTTCTGATGTCGCTCCCTCCAAGAAGAAGCGCAAAACCAAGAAAGATCGGGCTGCTCCCACAGAGCCCCTTGTTGTCGAGCCCATCTCGGTTGCTCGTCCTAAATCTTCGCATCAAGAACGACGGATAGTAGTTCATGAGCCTGCTTCCACAGAGGCTCCTGAAGCTGAAGACTTCTAGCAGTTGACCCCACCGCTGCTGAAAACATTGGTCACCATGACAATGTTGAAGATGATGAAGTCCTTCCTCAGATCAAGCACCAATTGGTATCATCGCCTGTGCTTATGCACAACGAACTCATCAGCTTTGGTCGTCCTCTGACGCCAACTGCTCAGGATGCATCCAAGGCCCCAAGTCCCTCTTTCGAGCGTTTCAGAAGGAGAAGTGCACCACCAATCTGTTGCACGTCAGGTGTTTTCAGATGCCACTCCTACTGTGACTGTCTCTGAATCCGAAGCCAAAATGGCTGAAGATGTTCCGACTGCATCAGCCGATGAAGAAGAAGCCCCAAGAGTTGCTACACCCCTGTCTCACCAAGATGTTGTTCTCGAGGAGAACGTGACCGACCCTCCAGCTTCTGAAGTGGAGGTTGAGAATCGTGAGGCTGCCACCACTAACACTGTGGAGCCTGCACCTAACACTGTGCCAGAGGCCAATGAAGCCAATGATGCACCTGCAACAGATGTGCAGCCTGACGCCTCTGTTGATGCCACTGCTCCTGTTCCACTACCAAGGCCACACACTATCGAGCAAGCATTCAACTATGGCCAACTTATCACTGTAAAATGGCCTTTTCTGACTCCTCCGCCTGCTGCTGGTCCTCAGTTTGACTATCACGTTGAGCACAGGCCTCAGGTTCAGAAGCCAATGCCAAGGTTGCCCAGGTTTCCAGGTACTGCATCTGCACCCGGATCTTTTAATATCAATGGCTTCAAGGCACACAACACCTTCTTTGATAGCGCCAAGAACCCCTACACCAAGGCAAGAATATCTTCTGATCGGTTCTGGAGCTATCAGTAGCGCAATTATTACTCATGCATTCTGTACAATCAAGGTCGCATTTTCCCACATATGCGTCTTGACACTAAAGCCATAACTGAAGACTTATGCGTCTTGGCACATTCGCGGATTTTTAATAAAAAAAGGGAACTTCAAGAAGAACGGCAAGCAAGTTGCTGCTCAAGTGAAGAAGCCCAAGTCTGGTCCTAAGCCTGAGACTAAGTGCTTCTACTGCAAAGGGACTGGTCACTGGAAGCGGAACTACCCCAAGTGATTGGCGGATAAGAAGGATGGCAAAGTGAACATAAGTATATATGATATACATGTTATTGATGTGTGCTTTACTAGTGTTTAAAGTAACCCCTCAGTATTTGATACTAGTTCAGTTGCTAAGATTAGTAACTCGAAACGGGAGTTGCAGAATAAACAGAGACTAGTTAAGGGTGAAGTGATGATGTGTGTTGGAAGTGGTTCCAAGATTGATATGATCATCATCACACACTCTCTATACTTTCGGGATTAGTGTTGAACCTAAATAAGTGTTATTTGGTGTTTGTGTTGAGCATGAATATGATTTGATCATGTTTATTGTAATATGGTTATTCATTTAAGTAAGAGAATAAATTGTTGTTCTGTTTACATGAATAAAACCTTATATGGTTACACACCCAATGAAAATAGTTCGTTGGATATCGATCGTAGTGATACACATAATCATAATATTGAAACCAAAAGATGCAAAGTTAATAATGATAGTGCAACTTATTTGTGGCACTGCCGTTTAGGTCATATTGGTGTAAAGCGCATGAAGAAACTCCATGCTGATGGGTTTTTGGAATTACTTGATTATGAATCACTTGATGCTTGCGAACCATGCCTCATGGGCAAGATGACTAAAATGCCGTTCTCCGGAACAATGGAGCGAACAACTGACTTATTGGAAATAATACATACTGATGTATGCGGTCCGATGAGTGTTAAGGCTCACGGCAAGTATCGTTATTTTCTGACCTTCACAGATGATTTGAGCAGATATGGGTATATCTACTTAATGAAACACAAGTCTGAAACAGTTGAAAAGTTCAAAGAATTTCAGAGTGAAGTAGAGAATCATCGTAACAAAAATAAAAGTTTCTACGATATGATCACAGAAGTAAAATATTTGAGTTACTAGTTTGGCCTTCAATTAAAACAATGTGAAATAGTTTCACTACTCACGCCACCTGGAACACCACAGTGTAATAGTGTGTCCGAGCATTGTAACCGTACTTTATTAGATATGGTGCGATCTATGATGTCTCTTACCAATTTACCACTATCGTTTTGGGGTTATGCATTAGAGACAGCTACATTCATGTTAAATAGGGCACCATCTAAATCCGTTGAGACGACACCATATGAACTATGGTTTGGCAAGAAACCTAACCTGTCGTTTCTGAAAGTTTGAGGTTGCAATGCTTATGTGAAAAAGTTTCAACCTGATAAGCTCAAACCCAAATCGGAGAAGTGCATCTTCATAGGATACCCAAAAGAAAATGTTGGGTACACCTTCTATCACAGATCCGAAGGCAAGACATTCGTTGCTAAGAATGGATCCTTTCTAGAGAAGGAGTTTCTCTTGGAAGAAGTGAGTGGGAGGAAAGTAGAACTTGATAAGGTAATTGTACCTTCTCCCTTATTGGAAAGTAGTTCATCACAGAAATCTGTTCCTGTGACTACTACACCAATTAGTGAGGAAGCTAATGATGATGATCATGTAACTTCAGATCAAGTTACTACCGAATCTCGTAGGTTAACCAGAGTGAGATCCGCACCAGAGTGGTACGGTAATCTTGTTCTGGAAGTCATTCTACTTGACCATGACAAACCTACGAACTATGAGGAAGCGATGATGAGCCCAGATTCCGCAAAATGGCTTGAGGCCATGAAATCTGAGATAGGATCCATGTATGAGAACAAAGTATGGACTTTGGTTGACTTGCCCGATGTTAGGCAAACCATTGAGATTAAATGGATCTTCAAGAGGAAGACGGACGCTGATAGTAGTGTTACTATCGACAAAGCTAGAATTGTCGCAAAAGGTTTTTGACAAGTTCAAGGTGTTGACTACGATGAGAGTTTCTCACTCGTATCTATGCTTAAGTCTATCCGAATCATGTTAGCAATTGCCGCATTTTATGAAATCTGGCAAATGGATAAACAAAACTGCATTCCTTAATGGATTTATTGTATATGATGCAACCAGAAGGTTTTGTCAATCCTAAAGGTGTTAACAAAATGTGCAAGCTCCAGCAATCCATCTATGGACTGGTGCAAGCATCTGAGAGTTGGAATATACGCTTTGATGAGTTGATCAAAGCATATAGTTTTATACAGACTTGCGGTGAAGCCTGTATTTACAAGAAAGTGAGTGGGAGCACTACAACATTTCTGATAAATATATGTGAATGACATATTGTTGATCAAAAATAATGTAGAATTATTCTGCAAAGCATAAAGGAGTGTTTGAAAGGAGTTTTTAAAGAAAGACCTCGGTGAAGCTGCTTACATATTGAGCATCAAGATCTATAGAGATAGATCAAGATGCTTGATAAGTTTTTTCAATGAGTACATACCTTGACAAGATTTTGAAGTAGTTCAAAATGGAACAGTCAAAGAAAGAGTTCTTAGCTGTGTTGCAAGGTGTGAAATTGAGTAAGACTCAAAGCCCGACCACGGCAGAAGATAGAAAGAGAATGAAAGTCATTCCTATGCCTCAGCCATAGATTCTATAAAGTATGCCATGCTGTGTACCAGATCTGTTGTATGCCCTACACTGTGTTAAGCGAGGGAATACAATAGTGATCTAGGAAGTAGATCACTAGACAGCGGTCAAATTTATCCTTAGTGAAATAAGGATATGTTTCTCAATTATGGACATAACAAAAAGGTTCATCGTAAAGGGTTACGTCGATACAAATTTTTGACATCGATCTAGATACATATTGAAAGTGGGAGCAATTAGCTAGAGTAGCTCCTTGCAGAGCATTGTTGACATAGATATTTGCAAAATACTTACAGGTCTGAATATAACAGACCCGTTGACTAAAATTGTCTCACAAGCAAAACATGATCACACTGTAGTACTCTTTGGGTGTTAATCACATAGCGATGTGGACTAGATTACTGACTCTAGTAAACCCTTTGGGTGTTGGTCACATATCGATGTGAACTATGGATGTTAACCACATAAAGATGTGAACTATTGATGTTAGATCACATGGCGATGTGAACTAGATTATTGACTCTAGTGCAAGTGGGAGACTGAAGGAAATATGCCCTAGAGGCAATAATAAAGTTATTATTTATTTCCTTATTTCATGATAAATGTTTATTATTCATGCTAGAATTGTATTAACCGGAAACATAATACTTGTGTGAATACATAGACAAACTAAACGTCACTAGTATGCCTCTACTTGACTAGCTCGTTGATCGAAGATGGTTATGTTTCCTAACCATAGACATGTGTTGTCATTTGATTAACGGGATCACATCATTAGTAGAATGATGTGATTGAAATGACCCATTCCATTAGCTTAGCACTCGATCGTTTAGTATGTTGCTATTGCTTTCTTCATGACTTATACATGTTCCTATAACTGTGAGATTATGCAACTCCCGTTTGCCGGAGGAACACTTTGTGTGCTACCAAACGTCACAACGTAATTGGGTGATTATAAAGGAGCTCTACAGGTGTCTCCAAAGGTAAATGTTGGGTTGGCGTATTTCGAGATTAGGATTTGTCACTTTGATTGTCGGAGAGGTATCTCTGGGCCCTCTCGGTAATGCACATCACATAAGCCTTGCAAGCATTGCAACTAATGAGTTAGTTGTGAGATGATGTATTACGAAACGAGTAAAGAGACTTGCCGGTAACGAGATTGAAATAGGTATTGAGATACCGACGATCGAATCTCAGGCAAGTAACATACCGATGACAAAGGGAACAACGTATGTTGTTATGCGGTCTGACCGATAAAGATCTTCGTAGAATATGTGGGAGCCAATATGAGCATCCAGGTTCCGCTATTGGTTATTGACCGGAGACGTGTCACGGTCATGTCTACATTATTCTCGAACCCGTAGGGTCCGCACGCTTAAGGTTTCGATGACAGTTATATTATGAGTTTATGAGTTTTGATGTACCAAAGGAGTTCGGAGTCCCGGATGAGATCGGGGACATGACGAGGAGTCTTGAAATGGTCGAGACGTAAATATCGATATATTGGACGACTATATTCGGACATCGGAAAGGTTCCGAGTGATTTGGGTATTTCCGGAAGTACCGAAGAGTTACGGGAATTCGTATTGGGCCTTAATGAGCCATACGGGAAAGGAGAGCAAGGCCTCAAAGGGTGGCCGCACCCCTCCCCATGGGCTGGTCCGAATTGGACTAGGGAGGGGGGCGCCCCCTTCCTTCCTTCTCCTTTTCCCTTCCCTTTCCTTCCCTCCTACTCCTACTACTTGGAAGGGCTCCTAGTTCTACTAGGAAAAGGGGAATCCTACTCCCGGTGGGAGTAGGACTCCCCTAGGGCGCGCCATAGAGAGGGCCGGCCCCTCCCCTCCTCCACTCCTTTATATACGTGGCCAGGGGGCACCCCATAGACACACAAGTTGATCTTCGTGATCGTTCTCTTAGCCGTGTGCGGTGCCCCCCTCCACCATAATCCTCGATAATATTGTAGCAGTGCTTAGGCGAAGCCCTGCGACGGTAGAACATCAAGATCGTCACCACGCCATCGTGCTGACGGAACTTTTCCCCGACATTCTGCTGGATTGGAGTCCGGGGATCGTCATCGAGTTGAACGTGTGCTAGAACTCAGAGGTGCCGTAGTTTCGGTGCTTGATCGGTCGGGCCGGGAAGACGTACGACTACATCAACCACGTTGTGCTACGCTTCCGCTTCCGATCTACGAGGGTACATAGACAACACTCTCCCCTCTCATTGCTATGCATCACCATAATCTTGCGTGTGCGTAGGAATTTTTTTGAAATTAGTACGTTCCCCAACAGTGGCATCCGAGCCTAGGTTTTATGCGTTGATGTTGTGCACGAGTAGAACACAAGTGAGTTGTGGGCGATATAAGTCATACTGCTTACCAGCATGTCATACTTTGGTTCGGCGGTATTGTTGGATGAAGCGGCCCGAACCGACATTACGCGTACGCTTACGCGAGACTGGTTCTACCGACATGCTTTGCACACAGGTGGCTGGCGGGTGTCAGTTTCTCCAACTTTAGTTGAACCGAGTGTGGCTACGCCCGGTCCTTGCGAAGGTTAAAACAACACCAACTTGACAAACTATCGTTGTGGTTTTAATGCGTAGGTAAGAACGGTTCTTGCTAAGCCCGTAGCAGCCATGTAAAACTTGCAACAACAAAGTAGAGGACGTCTAACTTGTTTTTTCAGGGCATGTTGTGATGTGATATGGTCAAGACATGATGCTAAATTTTATTGTATGAGATGATCATGTTTTGTAACCGAGTTATCGGCAACTGGCAGGAGCCATATGGTTGTCGCTTTATTGTATGCAATGCAATCGCACTGTAATGCTTTACTTTATCACTAAGCGGTAGCAATAGTCGTGGAAGCATAAGATTGGCGAGACGACAACGATACTACGATGGAGATCAAGGTGTCACACCGGTGACGATGGTGATCATGACGATACTTCGGACATGGAGATCACAAGTACAAGATGATTATGACCATATCATATCACTTATATTGATTGCATGTGATGTTTATCTTTTATGCATCTTATCTTGCTTTGATTGACGGTAGCATTATAAGATGATCCCTCACTAAATTATCAAAGTATAAGTGTTCTCCCTGAGTATGCACCGTTGCGAAAGTTCTTCGTGCTGAGACACCACGTGATGATCGGGTGTGATAGGCTCTACGTTCAAATACAACGGGTGCAAAACAGTTGCACACGCGGAATACTCAGGTTAAACTTGACGAGCCTAGCATATAACATATATGGCCTCAGAACACGGAGACCGAAAGTTCGAGCGTGAATCATATAGTAGATATGATCAACATAGTGATGTTCACTATTGAAACTACTCCATCTCACGTGATGATCGGACATGGTTTAGTTGATTTGGATCACGTGATCACTTAGAGGATTAGAGGGATGTCTATCTAAGTGGGAGTTCTTAAGTAATATGATTAATTGAACTTTAATTTATCATGAACTTAGTCCTAGTAGTATTAGCATATCTATGTTGTAGCTCGCGTTTAGCTCCCCTGTTTTATTTTTGATATGTTCCTAGAGAAAACTAAGTTGAAAAATGTTAGTAGCAATGATGCGGATTGGATCCGTGATCTGAGGTTTATCCTCATTGCTGCACAGAAGAATTATGTCTTTGATGCACCGCTAGGTGACAAACCTATTGCAGGAGCAGATGTTATGAACATTTGGCTTACTCAATATGATGACTACTTGATAGTTTAGTGCACCATGCTTAAACGGCTTAGAATCAGGACTTCAAAGACGTTTTGAACGTCATGGACCATATGAGATGTTCCAGGAGTTGAAGTTAATATTTCAAGCAAATACCCGAGTTGAGAGATATGAAGTCTCAAACAAGTTCTATAGCTAAAAGATGGAGGAGAATAGCTCAAGCAGTGAGCATGTGCTTGGATTGTCTGGGTACTACAATCGCTTGAATCAAGTGGGAGTTAATCTTTCAGATAAAATAGTGATTGACAGAATTCTCTAGTCACCATCACCAAGTTAGTAGAACTTCGTGATGAACTATAATATGCAAGGGATAACGGAAACGATTCCAAGCTCTTCGTGATGCTGAAATCAACGAAGGTAGAAATCAAGAAAAGCATCAAGTGTTGATGGTAAACAAAACCACTAGCTTCAAGTAAAGGGACAAAGGGAAGAAAGGTGAACTTCAAGAAGAACGGCAAGCAAGTTGCTTCTCAAGTGAAAAACCCAAGTCTGGACCTAAGCCTGAAACTGAGTGCTTCTACTGCAAAGGGACTGGTCACTGGAAGAGGAACTATCCCAAGTAATTGGTGGATAAGAAGGATGGCAAAGTGAACATAGGTATATTTGATATACATGTTATTGATGTATACTTTACTAGTGTTTATAGCAACCCCTCAATATTTGATACTAGTTCAGTTGCTAAGAGTAGTAACTCGAAACGGGAGTTGCAGAATGAACATAGACTAGTTAAGGGTGAAGTGACGATGTGTGTTGGAAGTGGTTCCAAGATTGATATGATCATCATCGCACACTCCCTATACTTTTGGGATTAGTGTTGAACCTAAATAAGTGTTATTTGGTGTTAGCGTTGAGCATGAATATGATTTGATCATGTTTATTGCAATATGGTTATTCATTTAAGTAAGAGAATAAATTTTTGTTCTGTTTACATGAATAAAACCTTATATGGTTACACACCCAATGAAAATGGTTCATTGGATCTCGATCGTAGTGATACACATATTCATAATATTGAAACCAAAAGATGCAAAATTAATAATGATGGTGCAATTTATTTGTGGCACTGCCGTTTAGGTCATATTGGTGTAAAGCGCATGAAGAAAATCCATGTTGATGGGCTTTTGGAATCACTTGATTATGAATCAGTTGATGCTTGCGAACCATGCCTCATGGGCAAAATGACTAAGACTCCGTTCTCCGGAACAATGGAGCGAGCAACAGATTTGTTAGAAATCATACATACTGATGTATGTGGTCCGATGAATATTGAGGCTCATGGTAGGTATCATTATTTTCTGATCTTCACAGACGATTTGAGCTGATATGAGTATATTTACTTGATGAAACACAAGTCTGAAACAGTTGAAAAGTTCAAAGAATTTCAGAGTGAAGTAGAGAATCATCGTAACAAAAATATAAGTTTCTATGATATGATCGCAGAAGTAAAATATTTGAGTTACAAGTTTGGCCTTCAGTTAAAAACAATGTGAAATAGTTTCACTACTCACACCACCTAGAACACCACAGCATAATGGTGTGTCCGAACGTCATAATCGTACTTTATTAGATATGATGCGATCTATGATGTCTCCTACCGATCTACCACTATCGTTTTGGGGTTATGCATTAGAGATAGCTGCATTCACGTTAAATAGGGCACCATCTAAATCCGTTGAGATGACACCGTATGAACTATGGTTTGGCAAGAAACCTAAGCTGTCGTTTCTTAAAGTTTGAGGTTACAATGCTTATGTGAAAAAGTTTCAACCTGATAAGCTCTAACCCAAATCAGAGAAGTGCGTCTTCATAGGATACCCAAAAGAAAATGTTGGGTACACCTTCTATCACAGATCCGAGGAAAGTAGAACTTGATGAGGTAACTGTACCTGCTCCCTTATTGGAAAGTAGTTCATCACAGAAATCTGTTCCTGTGACTACTACACCGATTAGTGAGGAAGCTAATGATGATGATCATGTAACTTCAGATCAAGTTACTACCGAACCTCATAGGTAAACCAGAGTGAGATCCGCACCAGAGTGGTACGGTAGTCCTATTCTGAAGGTCATGTTACTTGACCATGACGAGCCTATGAACTATGAGAAAGCGATGATGAGCCCATATTCTGCGAAATGGCTTGAGGCTATAAAATCTAAGATGAGATCCATGTATGAGAACAAAGTATGAACTTTGATTGACTTGCCCAATGATCAGCGAGCCATTGAGATTAAATGTATCTTCAAGAGGAAGACGGACGCTGATAGTAGTGTTACTATCTGCAAAGCTAGAATTGTCGCAAAAATGTTTTCGACAAGTTCAAGGTGTTGACTACGATGAGAGTTTCTCACTCGTATCTATGCTTAAGTCTGTCTGAATCATGTTAGCAATTGCCGCATTTTATGAAATATGGCAAATGGATAAACAAAACTGCATTCCTTAATGGATTTATTAAAGAAGAGTTGTATATGATGCAACCAGAAGGTTTTGTCAATCCTAAAGGTACTAACAAAATATGCAAGCTCCAGCGATCCATCTATGGACTGGTGCAAGCATCTCGGAGTTGGAATATATGCTTTGATAAGTTGATCAAAGCATATAGTTTTATACAAACTTGCGGTGAAGCCTGTATTTACAAGAAAGTGAGTGGGAGCACTACAGCATTTCTGATAAGTATATGTGAAAGACATATTGTTGATCGGAGATAATGTAGAATTATTCTGCAAAGCATAAAGGAATGTTTGAAAGGAGTTTTTCAAAGAAAGACCTCGGTGAAGCTGCTTACATATTGATCATCAAGATATATAGAGATAGATTAATACGCTTGATAAGTTTTTTCAATGAGTACATACCTTGACAAGATTTTGAAGTAGTTCAAAATGGAACAGTCAAAAAGGAGTTCTTGCCTGTGTTACAAGGTGTGAAGTTGAGTAAGACTCAAAACCCGACCACGGCAGAAAATAGAGAGAGAATGAAAGTCATTCCCTATGCCTCAGCCATAGGTTCTATAAAGTATGCCATGTTGTGTACCAGACCTATTGTATACCCTTCCCTGAGTTTGGCAAAGGAGTACAATAGTGATCTAGGAGTAGATCACTGGACATTGGTCAAAATTATCCTTAGTGGAATAAGGATATGTTTCTCGATTATGGAGGTGACAAAATGTTCGTCGTAAAGGGTTACGTTGATGCCAGTTTTGACACTGATCCAGATGACTCTAAGTCTCAATCTAGATACATATTGAAAGTGGGAGCAATTAGCTAGAGTAGCTCCATGCAGAGCATTGTTGACATAGAAATTTTCAAAATACTTACGGATCTGAATGTGGCAGACCCGTTGACTAAACTTCTCTCACAAGCAAAACATGATCACACCTCAGTACTCTTTGGGTGTTAATCACATAGCGACGTGAACTAGATTATTGACTCTAGTAAACCCTTTGGGTGTTGGTCACATGTCGATGTGAACTATGGGTGTTAATCACATGGTGATATGAACTATTGATGTTAAATCACATGGCGATGTGAACTAGATTATTCACTCTAGTGCAAGTGGGAGACTGAAGGAAATATGCCCTAGAGGCAATAATAAAGCTATTATATATTTCCTTATATCATGGTAAATGTTTATTATTCATGCTAGAATTGTATTAAACCGGAAACATAATACATGTGTGAATACATAGACAAACAAAGTGTCACTAGTATGCCTCTACCTGACTAGCTCGTTGATCAAAGATGGTTATGTTTCCTAACCATAGACATGTGTTGTCATTTGATTAACGGGATCACATCATTAGGAGAATGATGTGATTGACTTGACCCATTCCGTTAGCTTAGCACTTGATCATTCAGTTTGTTGCTATTGCTTTCTTCATGACTTATACATGTTCCTATGACTATGAGATTATGCAACTCCCGTTTACTGGAGGAACACTTTGTGTGCCACCAAACGTCACAACGTAACTGGGTGATTATAAAGGTGCTCTACAGGTGTCTCCGAAGGTACTTGTTGGGTTGGCGTATTTCGATATTAGGATTTGTCACTCTGATTGTCGGAGAGGTATCTCTGGGCCCTCTCGGTAATGCACATCACTTAAGCCTTGCAAGCATTGCAACTAATGAGTTAGTTGCAGGATGATGTATTACAGAACGAGTAAAGAGACTTGCCGGTAACAAGATTGAACTAGGTATTGAGATACCGACGACCGAATCTCGGGCAAGTAACATACCGATGACAAAGGGAACAACGTATGTTGTTAAGCGGTCTGACCGATAAAGATCTTCGTAGAATATGTGGGAGCCAATGTGAGCATCCAGGTTCCGCTATTGGTTATTGACCGGAGACGTGTCTCGGTCATGTCTACATTGTTCTCGAACCCGTAGGGTCCGCACGCTTAAGGTTTCGATGACAGTTATATTATGAGTTTATGAGTTTTGATGTACCGAAGGAGTTCAGAGTCCCGGATGAGATCGGGGACATGACGAGGAGTCTCGAAATGGTCGAGACGTAAATATCGATATATTGGACGACTATATTCGGACAACGGAAAGGTTCCGAGTGATTCGGGTATTTCCGGAAGTACCGGAGAGTTACGGGAATTCGTATTGGGCCTTAATGAGCCATACGGGAAAGGAGAGCAAGGCCTCAAAGGGTGGCCGCACCCCTCCCCATGGGCTGGTCCGAATTGGACTAGGGAGGGGGGCGCCCCCTTCCTTCCTTCTCCTTTTCCCTTCCCTTTCCTTCCCTCCTACTCCTACTACTTGGAAGGGCTCCTAGTTCTACTAGGAAAAGGGGAATCCTACTCCCGGTGGGAGTAGGACTCCTCTAGGGCACGCCATAGAGAGGGCCGGCCCCTCCCCTCCTCCACTCCTTTATATACGTGGCCAGGGGGCACCCCATAGATACACAAGTTGATCTTCGTGATCGTTTTCTTAGCCGTGTGCGGTGCCCCCCTCCACCATAATCAACGAGTCACTGGTTTCATCTTTCCCTTCCCTTTACTTATTGTTGGTCCTTGTGAAGTCATTGTATGATTGCATTATCTTTTGTCTTCATTGAGTGACTGCTTGTTCTGATTGATTTCACAATATGTTCCTACCTGATCTTTACTGCCTAGCTGCTATTAGTCATTGTGCTTTCACTTTATTGAATACTTGACTATGGTTTGCTTAGTATAGTCTACCTTCCGCTGCATGGTAATAAGTTTATTTCTATCGTTTGTCTTCGAAACTTTCATGTTTTTGAAAACTTTCATAAAAAATGCCTATTCACCCCTTCCCCTCTAGTCTATCACTAGCACTTTTAGTCTCATATAAAGTAATTTTCTCCATGTTGCAAGAGAAAATGATTTTTTTTCTCTAGAAACTCATATAAAAAATATTGCCATGGCAACTATTTGCAGAAGCAAAAGTGCGTAGCGGTAGAAGATTATTGCCATGTCAATTGATGGCAATTTGCCATGGCAAACATATGTCTGGTCATAGTGATTTTGCCATGGTATAATAAATTAAACGATGTCTAAAATTTATGAGAAATGAACGAAAAAACGGGTATGAATTATAGCAATTTGCCATTGCAACTATTTACTAAACAAAGCCGTCATGGCAACTGTTTGGCGCGGCTCCTCTCCGCCGCTCCCCTCGGCCTCGGTATCCCCCGACGTGTACATACTGGGAACCGACAAGCGTTGCTCCTCTCCACCCCCGTCTCCCCCGTTGTGGTACACGGTGCTCACCGCTCCCCTCCGCCTCGCAACTCCTGTGACTCGATAGTGCGGGGTGTGTGTATGTGTGTGGTAGAAATGAATGAATAAGGCCAACTCCATCGCGCGACCCCATCCTGTCCGGCCCCGTCCATTTGAGGTAAAACGAATAAACGAGGCGGCCCAGCGCGCGACGGCCCGGATCTATCTGGTCCGTTTTGTGTCCGGGCCGACCCATTTCAGGCGCATTTTTGTGTCGGGTTTGGGTCATCGTGGACACCGAACGGACGCGCCGCTCGTCCGCGTGGCGGGGCGGCCACCTACCTCCTGCTCGTCAACATCAATGCGCACGGGTGGCAGACCCCAACTGTCATCGGCCCAGTGGAAGGTCGCCGTCCTTCTTAAATGGGGAACCCGTGGACCGGTCGTCGTCCACACTGCTCCACTCCATCCAGCGGCCTCTTCGAAACCCGACCGCGCTAAATCCTAGCCCCATCCCTTGTCGAGCTCACCGGCCGGCCACCCTCGACGCCATGAGCTTCTGGAATCATAAGGGGAAGCACGACCGCGAGGCCGGCTCCTCGTCGGGGCGCCGTGCCGGCTCCAGGAAGAAGGAGGCCGCATCACCACCACGCCGGGCCCCCGCGCCGACGGCTTTCTCCATCACCCCCACGTCCGCCGGCGAGCGCGACCGGCACTACGTCCGTGTGTTGGTGTGCCGCCGTTATTGGGAGACGAGGACGCCGCTCCCCTGGAGCGACGCCCACCTCCCCAACAACTGGCACCTGTCCGCCGATCGTGTGCCGATCCCGCCGGTCCCGACGAGCGACCGTGCACGCCGTCAAGAGATCGCACGCCGCCGCCTCCTCCTCCCCGACGACCTGTACTACGACCACAGGTATGCCCCCGACTCCCCGCTGTGGGACACATGGCTCCAGGACGAGCACGACGTGCGGCGCGCGTCCTACTTCGCCGACACCGTGTCGGGGCCGCGGAGGCCATGTGCAGAGGCGCGCGGGCGTACGCGGGTGCGCGGCCTGACGGCCACGCCGTCACCTTCCTCGTCTCCGTCGCCACCTCCCCCTCCTCGCATGACAGCGGAGGAGGAGGCCCGTCTCCTGCAGCGTGTCATGGACGACTCCATGAACACGCACGACGAGCGGCAGTGGGATGGCCTGGAGGAGACCATGGCCCTCTCTGCCGCCGGGGACGTCGCCTTCCCGGAGCTGCAGATGGCGGCCGTCACCTGTGGACGCCGGTCCACCTGTGGACGCCATCGGCCTACGTCGACCTCGTCAGCGACGACGACGACACCGGCTGCCTGTGAAGACGGCGACGGCCACGGCACCGACGGGCATGGCAGGAGCGCGTGGGTGCGTTTTTTTATTTTGTTTTTATATATTAATTATGAAACTGGGCCTTTTATGTGGTAGTGGAAACTGGGCCGTTTTGTGGCCAACCTCTATATATGTTTTATGTTTTTTAAATGTGTTTATTTACTTTTTTTAGTTATTTCATTCTAGTTTTTATATTTTTTTATTCACGTCCATCCCAGATATGATTTGGGGTGCGGTCGCGCGGTGGACGCACGCATGACCCATCTAACAAAGCCGGATACGGGCGAATCCATCGACGCTCCAAAGGGACAAAATTCGGTCAATCCGGACGTCCGTTTAAAGTCGCGCGGTGGAGTTGGCCTAAGATGGGCTGGGCCGTGGTCGATTCATTATGTGATTCGTGCTAGAATAAATTGACGGCGACAAAGCCATTCAGGATGAGATGCCAGATTCCCGACGATTGGGCGTTATCATTTGGGGAAAAAAAGTACTCAAGGAAAACTCGGTGGCCCTGCATGTGCGTGTCCCAAATCCGCTCTTGCATGTTGTGGTACTTCCAGGATTACTTCAACTCTTCAAGGGGAACTAAGGGAGTTCTTAGCGGATCTATGGAGGCAGGCTAGTAGCGAGTAGTCCCCTTGGATTTTATGCGGAATGGAGAGTAATCCCCGGTTGTAAAAAGTGGACCGGCATCTTGCTCTTTCTCTCTACGAATACATGATACGTGCGCTTGTTCGTCGTATTTAAAAAAAGATAGCAAGAACCATGCCTCTCGAGCAAAGGAACTGTGCAGGATAAAGCGGAGGAATTTGGTAGAAAAATATGCCAGGAAGAAGAATTCCAAACGCACCAGTGTATGCACCCGCACGGCGAGGGCAAAGTCCGTCAAGTTCGACAGGACTTAACTCGACACTTTGTCGTGCGGAAATCGCTAGTAGGGTAGATCTTTTTCCACTTACGAAACCATGAAAAACTGAACTGAAGGTTCCATACAGGCCACGAAACTCACGTGGAGTACCTCCCCCGGTCGTTTCGGTTGTTCCCTGGGCCATGTCGCGTCCTCCACCGCTGTCGTCGAGTTGACACGGCCGATAGCCGCCACCGAAGCTGGCTGAGTGCCTAGGCCCCGCTAGCATTTATAGGTGGCCCCACAATGTCAGACCCACCAACGACTCTCCAGTACGGTAGTCAAGTCAAACCAGCCCCAGAAGAGTCAACACCAGACCCCACCTCCAGTACTCCCCTCAACCATGCGTTCTACCCTGCTTCACCCGACACCTTGCTTTAGAAGAGTCGCCACCAACGCATCTTCCACCGCTAGCTCGACGGCTCGTCGGCTCGCCCAAGCGGCCAAACACCATGGCCTCGCACCACCGCGGCCGCATCCCCTCCGACCTCGCCACTGCCGCTGCCCTCCTCCTTGCCTTCCTCCTCCCGCCGCTGGCCGCTTCCCAGTGGCAGAACTGCGGCAAGAACGGCAACTTCAACCCGAACAGCACCTACCAGGCTAACATCCGGGCCCTCTCCGTCACCCTTCCCAAGAACGCCTCCTCCTCGCGGACGCTATTCGCGGCCGACAGCTTCGGCACCGTTCCGGACATCGTCTACGCGCTCGCGCTCTGCCGCGGCGACGCCAACGCCTCTGCCTGCGGCGCTTGCGTCTCCGACGGCTTCAAGGACGCGCAGCAACTCTGCCCCTACAATAAGGTCGCCGCCGTCTACTACGACCTCTGCTACCTTGGCTTCTCCAACCAAGAAATCCTCTCCGCCACCGACGGCGACAACAACGCCCTCACGCTGGTGAACAGCGAAAACGTGACCGTGCCAGCGAAGGTGTTCGAAGCCGCCGTGAGCGTCCTCATGAACGCCACCGCGGATTACGCGGCCGCGGACTCCTCCAGGCGGTTCGGCACAGGGGAGGAGGGGTTCGAGACGATCGACAAGGCGAAACCCAAGATTTACGGTGTGGCGCAGTGCAGGCCGGATATGTCACCGGCAGATTGCCGGAGCTGTCTCGCAGATATCATTACGTACATCCCTCAGCACTTAACAGGGAGGCGGGGTGCTAGGGTTGTTGGATTGCGGTGCAACTACAGGTATGAGCAGTATTCCTTCTTCACCGGGCCTTCTATGCTGCAGCTCCCGGCGCCATCCGTGGGGGCACCTCCATCTCCAGCGCCGGCCAACGTGACGCCACCGCCAGTCGGAGGAGGTGAGCTTGGAGAAATAATTTCATCTTATTTGCACCATTCAGTCTTTAGACCAGAAGTAATTTCAAAATTGAGGGACAAAAACAGTGAGGTTTTATTTTTACGGGAAGGTAAAACGGTGAGGTTCGATCTGCGGAGAAACCAAAAAGTACAAACTCAAGGTGGACAGGATCAATTTCTATTATTTAATTTGATTCTAGCATATAATTATAGAGTGTCAACACCAGCCAGGGGCCTTTTTACAGTCTGATTCAGTTGTGCTAAAATAAGTAATCCAGTCTTCAGAGTTCTGTAAAGAACTCGGAATAAATTAGTTTGTAGGACAGCTGAGACAAAACAAACCTTGGTAAACTGAAAAAGTAAGTAATGAGGGAAAGATTGCTCTCAACAAGAAACTTTGAAAATTTCTGTTGTTTGGTCTTGACTACTGCGCAGTCGCGTAGCTATCAGTTAATTGACTGTGCAACAGCCATCATCGGTGTGGGCAGGCGAAAATCCTACACTTACGGACAAGAAGGCACGGAGGGAACACACGGGATTACGTGTCCCGAGTCCCGACTAATTTCCCTCCCCTCCTCCCTGATTTCAACTGTGGACCTTCCTGAATTCCAATGAACCATTGCCAGGTCAGTCCGTAGGTCGTCGTACGTTAATCTGTGTCCGTAAGTCTAGCAAAACCCGGGCAAGCATCATGGGTTGGATCCGGCAGGCGGCCGTGCTTCCAGCTCCGCCACTCGGCGATGCAACTCTACTATAGCCGGTTGCACCTCCGGCCCAAAACGGATGCAGCTCTGCCACCGCTGATTGCAGCTCCGCACACTCATCAGTTCTAGCTTTGCCCTTTGCCGGTTGCAGCTCCTTCACTCGTCGGTTCCAGCTCTGACCTCGAGCGCTGCTAGCGAGAGTGTTGCGACGCAGCGAGGGGTGCTGGAACCGGTATCTAATGGCCAGTGCATAGAAAAGCTGGAAGAAGAGGTCTGCTTTGTTGGGGCGTGCAAGGCTTTTTGCTGCAAGCCCGGGGTGTCATGCTGGGACTGTCGACGAAATTTACTGGAATCAGCGGTCTGCGGTGCTGCGATGGGCCATCTTGCGTGCTAGGATGCTGGAACCGGCGGTGACATTTGTTGGAACCAGCTACTTTGGGTGTTGTGACGGGCTTTTGTGCAATGCCACAATCTAACGACGAGGGCAGTGACATTTGTTGGAACCGGCTACTTGTGGTGTTGTGATGGGCTTTTGGCATGCGATGATGTCGTGCAATGCCACAACCTAACAACGATGACCGAAGACTAACTAGTTGACAAGCGCTCCTCGGAAGCCTCACAACGATTAGCGTCATTTGGCGCACTCTCAGCCGCCCGTCACATGTCACGCTTTGGACACGTCATTTCGATTTTTTTCCGCACCTGTTTTCGGCTTTTTACACGGTTTTTTAGGTTTTTTCGACGTTTTGGTTTTTCATCGTAAAAAAATTTATGAAAAAATGTGTTTTTTTCTTCCGCGAGAGAGACCATTTTGCTTTTGAGAGAGGCACAATCATGCCTGTCGGAAACAAAAAATATATGTTTTATGCTTTTTTTCCACGAGAGGCACGACCGTGCCTCTCGGGAAATAAAAAAACGTGTTTTTTTAATCTTCCATCAGAGGCATGGTTTTGCTTCTGCGAGAGGCACTATCATGCCTGTACGTGCCTCTTGAAAACGAAAAAAAATGCATTTTCTATTATTTTTTTTCCGCGAGCGGCACGGTTGTGATTTTGCGAGAGGCATGGCCGTGCCTCTTTCGAAAAAGGAAAAAAACCGTGCTCTCGGTTTGGTTTTTTCTCGTGAATTTTTTTCATTAAAACCTATCGACATGAGATTTAGTTTTGAAGATCTCGACACAAGGAATCCATCGATGAAAATAATGCGAGATTTGGACGCACGATTTGGGAGATAAAACATTTTGAATAAACGCATCTACGAAAAAAATAAAATCTCTCAGGTTGCAAGAAGCACATGCAGCACAACACTTTGTTACAATCTAAAAAAATAAGAGTGATCTTTGCTAGGAGTATTCCTCAATTAATGATTTTGCGGTGACACGGTGCTACTATGCCCAACGGAGATGGAACGGCGGACGGTGCTGCGACCCGCCGATGACGAAGATGGACTCGATGTTGGGCAGGGACGCAGCTTCGGTGCCTTAAAGACACCCGTCTTTGGGTCACTGACATGTGAACCAGCCATCTATTGGGCCCATATGTTATAGACACAAAGGTAGATGCCTTAAGACACCGAAACATAGTCCGTTGGGCAGATAGACGAGTCGCCCTCCAGATTTCTGCGGTTCCAAACGCACCGGTACCCGCACGGGGAGGACAAAGTCCGTCAAGTTCGACGGGAACGTGCCTGAACTCGACACTTGTTGTCGTGTGCAAATCGTTGGATCTTTTTCCTCTTGTGATTGTGAAACCAGGAAAAACAGAATTGAAGGATCGATCTAGGCCACGTAAACTCACGTGGAATACTTGCCGGTCGTTTCGGTTCTGCCCGAGGGCCACCGCTGCCCTCTTGAGTCGGCATGGCCGATAGTCATAGCTGGCTGAGTGGCCGGGCCCGCGAGCATTTATAGGTGGCCCCACGATTTCAGAACCCCCAACCACTCTCCAGCACAGTAGTCAAGTCAAACGAACCCCACAGGAGTCAACACCAGACCCCCCCTCCAGTACCCCTCCCCTCAACTAGTCTTCTATATCTTCTTCGCTTTACTTGTCGAGCCACCACCGCTAGCTCTACGACTCGTCGGCTCGCCCAAGCGGCCAAACACCGGACCATGGCCTCGCACCACCGCGGCCGCATCCCCTCCTACCTCGCCACCGCCGCTGCCCTCCTCCTTGCCTTCCTCCTCCCGCCTCTGGCCGCTTCCCAGTGGCCGAACTGCGGCAATAAGGGCAACTTCACCACGAACAGCCCCTACCAAGCAAACATCCGGGCCCTCTCCACCACCCTTCCCAAGAACGCCTCCTCCTCGCGGACGCTCTTCGCGGCCGACAGCGTCGGCACCGTTCCGGACATCGTCTACGCGCTCGCGCTCTGCCGCGGCGACGCCAACGCCTCCGCCTGCGGCAACTGCGTGTCCAACGGCTTCAACGACGCGCAGAAGCTCTGCCCCTACGGTAAGGACGCCGCCGTCTACTACGACCTCTGCTACGTCGGCTTCTCCAACCAGAACATCCTCTCCGCCACCGGCGGCGGCAACAGCGTCCTCATACTGATGAGCGACAATAACGTGACCGCGCCAGTGGAGGCGTTCGACGCCGCCGTGGGCGTCCTCATGAACGCCACCGCCGATTACGCGGCCGCGAACAACTCCAGGCGGTTCGGGACCGGGGTGGGGGGTTTCGAGACGGTCGACAAGCGGAACCCCAAGATTTACGGTGTGGCGCAGTGCAGGCCGGACATGGCACCGGGCGATTGCCGGAGCTGCCTCGGAAGTATCATCGGGATGAGGTCCCAGTACTTAATCGGGAGGCAGGGTGGTAGGATTCTTGGATTGCGGTGCAACTACAGGTATGAGCAGTATTCCTTCTTCACCGGGCCTTCTATGCTGCAGCTCCCGGCGCCAACCGTGGGGGCAGCTCCAGCTCCAGCGCCGGCGAGCGTGGGGCCACCACCAGTCGGAGGAGGTGAGCTTGGAGAAATAACTTCATCTTGTTTGCACGATTCAGTCTTTAGGCCTGAAGTAATTTCACAATTGAGGGAAGGGTGGCGGAGTTTCTTCCCAGATCGAAGCTCACTGTTTTACCTTCACGAAAAAGTATAAACTCAAGGTGGACTGGATCGGGTCCATTTGGATTTACACACCACAGTTCCAGTATTACTATTTAATTTGATTCTAGCATATAATTATAGACTGCCAACACCAGCCAGGTGCCTTTTTACAGTCTTATTCAGTTGTGCTAAAGGAAGCAACCCAATCTTCAGAGTTCTGTAAACAAAGGTAAGTAAACGAGGGAAAGATTCCTCTGAAGAAAAAACTTTGGAGATTTCTGTTGTTTGGTCTTGACTTCTGCGCAGTCCCGTAGCTATCAGTTTATTGACTGGACAAAACGGAGAATTATACGTGTTCAAAGTCTTGTGATGACCGGGCCGGGCCTGCATGCTTGGCCGATTGCTAGCCATAGAAACTCTTCTCGAAAGGGTGCGTGTTGGAATTTGTAGCACTCTTGACTCTTCCATGATTTGGTTAGGCCTCGTTTGGTTTGGAGGAATCTTGTAGGATTTCTAGAGGATAGGATTTTTGTAGAAAAAATTCCTATGAAGCCCTTTGGTTTGTAGGAATGGATTCCTATTCCTATATAGGATAGGAATCAATCCTTCACATTTCAAAGGGAAAAAACATTAGGGTTCCTTTGATTCAAAGGATTTGCATAGGAATTTTGGAGGATTAGAATCCTTAGGAATTTTTCCTATATTAGTTGTTTGATTCATAGGATTGAATCCTATAGGATTTTTTCCTAAGGAATTTTTTGTACTACTTCCCATAGGATTTCTAGCATCCAGTCAAACCTCTTTGAAAGAATCCTTCGGTTTTCCTATGATGCAATCAAACAACCTAAACTCCTATAGGATTGAGATGAGCATGACATTTCAATCCTATGTTTTTCCTATTCCCATGTTTTTACAATCCTGCGAATCAAAGAGGCCCTTAGCCTAGACTCAATGGAAAAAAATCCTATCCTATGAATCAAGTGACATCTCTTTCCCTATAGGAAGTGAGATGCATGCCACCTCACTTCCTATGATTTTCCTATTCCTATGATATTTCTATCCTATGAACCAAAGGAGGCCTAAATAGGTATATTGACGAACAAAATATCTAGTTTATCTTCTGGTGCTGGTGCATGAGCATATGGGTTTTTCCTCTTTAGACGGGCCATTCTCATTTCCCATCCCACAAGCTTCTCAACGCACTGCAAATAACATGGTTTGGCTAGTTGGAATTTATAGAAGAAGTTGCAACTAAAAGCGTAACTGCAGTTTTCCCCCCTTCTTTTCTTCCATGAATCACTATCGGCGATTCATAGAAAAAGGACTTTTTGTTCCATTCACTGACACTGGCGCCTGCCGTTTACAGGAAGCGCAGGGAACAAAACAGCTAGAATTTTAGCTATTACACTGCCGATAGTTGCTGCAATACTGGCTGCTGTTGTAATTTGTCTTTATCTATGGAGGAGGAAGAGCAAACCAGCGCGGAAGACATCACTATCATGTAAGTCCTTATTTTTTTTGCAAAGCATGCAAGTCCTTTCTTGTTCACAAATGGAATCAGTTTTTGAAAACGTTTCTCTACAATCGAAACCAAGGTTTTCCTTTTGGCATTTGAAAATAGTTACATTCGTGTATTAATTTACACCATTATTAAAGTGTCTTTTCTCTTGTCATAGATCCAACTAATCCAGAGGACATACAGAGTATCGATTCACTCATTCTCGATCTATCAACTCTACGAGCCGCAACAGATAACTTTGATGAAAGGAATAAACTTGGTGAAGGAGGGTTTGGTGTGGTTTATAAGGTGCTAATCATATCATTTCACAAAGGCTTTTTATTCGGTATAGTGCACTTTTAGTAAATAAATATCTCCATTTGTACAGGGAATCCTTCCTGACAATGAAGAAATAGCAGTTAAAAGGCTCTCACACAGCTCTCGCCAAGGGATAGAGGAGCTCAAAAATGAGCTTGTTTTGGTTGCTAAGCTTCAACACAAGAATTTAGTGAGACTTCTTGGTGTTTGCTTGGAGGAACAAGAAAAGTTACTTGCGTATGAATACATGCCCAACAAAAGCCTTGACACCATTCTTTTTGGTAGGGCAACTCACCAAACCATTTTGCAACAGTGAAACAAACACCTACTTCCTCCGTCCCAAAATAAGTGTCTCAACCTTAGTACAATACTAAGGTTGAAACACTTATTTTGGGACGGAGGGAGTAAAATATATTGTGTACTGTTCTGATGTTTTTTTTCCTGTGTGATAGATCCTGATAGGAGCAGTCAGCTTGGTTGGGGGACGAGATTTAGGATAGTCAATGGGATTGCTCGAGGCTTACAATACCTTCATGAAGATTCTCAGCTGAAGATAATTCACCGGGACCTCAAAGCGAGCAATGTTCTTTTAGATTCTGAATTTAATCCTAAAATTTCAGATTTTGGCTTAGCAAGGCTATTTGGCAGTGACCAATCCCATGATGTCACCAACCGTGTCGTCGGAACCTAGTAAGTGCTGGTGACATTGCTCTTATAAGATATTTCAGAGCGCATGAGTCCGTAACGTAATGTTGTTATTTCAGCGGATACATGGCCCCTGAGTATGCTATGCGTGGGAATTACTCTATCAAGTCAGACGTGTTCAGCTTCGGCGTCTTGATTTTAGAAATCGTCACTGGAAAAAGAAACAGTGTCGCATATGACTCCGAGCAAGCTGTAGATCTCTTAAGTTTGGTGAGTACTTTGAGTTTTTGACTGTTAAAAACTTCGGCTTCTACGAAAAGCTATAATTTGTAATAACAATAAGAGCAATTTGTAATAATCCATCTACCGAATGCAGGTGTGGGAGCACTGGACGATCGGAACAATTGTAGAGATCATGGATTCGTCTATGACTAGCCATTCTCCAGGAGACCAGATGCTCAAGTGCATGCACATCGGACTTCTGTGTGTTCAAGAAGACCCCGCTGATAGACCGATGATGTCGGTTGTGACTGTCATGCTAAGCAGCAGCACTGTGTCTCTCCAAGCTCCATCAAGGCCAGCATTTTGCATCCAAAAGAGTGGCATGAACTACTCAGGCATGCACACAGATCCATATCCAGGAGTTTCACATTCTACCAGCAGATCACCTATGTCACCCAACGAAGTTTCGATTACTGAACTTGAGCCGAGATAAGTCCGAGACTGATGATGTATTCATTATGTACGCCATTCTTGCCAAAATAACCTATTTTGGTTTAGGGAAAGACCCTACATCATATGTATAATCTACTCGACACCCCCGTGGTAGAAATTTTACTGAGCAATGGCATAATACGCCAGTATAATTATATTGTCGGGGTTGTCTATTTGTCGGGTTACCGCAACATTTTAAGATACGCTATCATCTCAACTTGTGGATCACTATCCTGTATATGCCTTATGTTGAGTCTCCATATGAAGTTCGTGGTCCAAAAGGTGAACTTGAACTTCAATAAAATAGAAATCCATTATATCCCTCGTTATAGTAATATCATCTTTTTCTTCTTTATAGAAAGTTAACTTCAAGTCTTGTTGCTATTTTTGGCTGAAGATCGATGAGTTCGGTCCTGCAATTGCAGAGCCAATTAACTTCGTCTTTGTAACATTGCGAAAAATATGCCCAAGGATTCTCTTTAAAAATTTGCCTAAGGTTTGGTTTTCTTTTTCTGAGTGGTGCCTAAGTTTTTTTTTCTTTTTTTGAGGGGTACCTAAGGTTTGGTGAAACCTCACATGGGAATTGTTAAAATTTTCCAAGCAAAAGTTCGAAGGGTCACCAAGCCAATGTGGAGCGGGAGGCATCGGCTTATGACCTGCAGCCCTGGCACGCGGGCGCGTCTACTTATCACTTGGAAGGAACACTTTTTTTTATCAGTAACTTTATTCCTCAAATGATAGACATATCATTTACAATATTTGGAAGAATAAAGTCAGGTGGAGAAGAGTCCCAAAACTCTGAAGTTCTGATGCTAAAGCAGTGTTTTGCCAAACAATCTGCAGCTAGATTGGCTTCCGTACAACATCGAACAAAATAAACAGAAGAAAACTCCAACGCAGAGCCTTGTACATGGCCCAGGCGGGCCATAATGAATTCGTCTCCTTTACCCTCCAGTAAAGCTGCACTTGCCCTCGACTGCGGCGGCACCGGATCGAAACCTGCCGACCCAAACGCCTTCTATTTTTCTTTGTTTTTTCATATTTTTTGTTTTATTTTCCTGTTTTTACTTTTGTTTATACTTCCATAATATTCTAAATAAATATATTAAAAAATATTTTACATAAAATTATTTGAATAAAATGGTAATCAAGCATTTTAAAAATGTTAAATGCGTATAGAGAAAATGTTTCTCATGACCCAAAAAATGTATACAGGAAAAAATGTCTATGAAAATCATGTAAAAATGTCAATCAAGCATTTGAAAAATATTAAATACATATAGAGAAAATGTTGATCATGTATTCAAAGAAGTTGAGCACATATTTAAAATTTATTAATCAAGCATTTGAAAATGTTAAATGTGTATAGACCAAATATTGACCATGTATTCAAAAAATGTTAAACTTGTATATAAAAATATTAATCAAGCATTTGAAAAATGTTAAATGTATATAGAAAAATGTTGACCATGCATTTAAAAATAGTTAATCTTGCATTTGAAAAAATGTTGTACCCGCATTAAAAAATGTTAATATTGCATTTGAAAAATGTTTATCAAGCATTTAAAAAATGTGCATAGAATTTTTTTGACCATATGTTCAAAAACATTTATCTTGTATTGAATTTTTAAAATGTTAAACTTGTATTTGAAAAGTGTTAATCAAGTATTTGAAAAAAAAAATTAAATATATATAGAAAAAATGTTGACCATGTATACAAAATAGTTAATCTTGTATTTGAAAAAATGTTAATAAATAATTTGAAAAATGTTAGCTGTGTATAGAAAAAATGTTGACTATGCATTAAAAAATGTTAATCTTATATTCAGAAAATGTTAATCAAGCACTTGAAAATGTGTATAGAAAATGTTGACCATGTATTAGAAAAATTTAAACTTGTATTGTATTAAAAATATATTAAACTTTTATTTGAAAATTGTTATTCAAGCATTTTAAAAATGTTAAATGTGCATGAAATATTTTGACCGTGTATTAAAAAATACTTAATCTTGCATTTGAAAAAATGTTAATAAAGCATTTGAAAAATGTTAACTGTCTATAGAAAAATGTTGATCATGTATTAAAAAACTTAATATTGCATTTGAAAAATATTAATCAAGCATTTGAATATCTTAAAAATGTGTATAGAAAAAATGTTGAACATGAACTAAAAAAATATTAATCTTGTATTTGAATTTTAGTAATGAAGAACGAAAAGCCTCAAAAACAAAAAAAAGCCAAAAAGCCCATGAGAAAATGATGAAAAACAAAACTATAAACGAAGAAAATTTATGGCTACTAAGAAAAAAAAATGAAGAAAAATAGAATAGAAACGAAAAAACATTAACAATGAAGAAAGATACACTGAAGAAAAAACCTAGTAAAACATAAGAAAACAAATGAAACAATGAAAAAATAATGGAGAAACAAAATACAAGAAAAACCGTGAAAAAACAAAAAAAAATGAGCAAAACATAGTGAGCGGACGAGCAAGCGAGCCGTGAGCGCACATAAACGGGTCGACCTGTTACTCTAGATAGCACGGGGAAATCCTACAACGAGACAGAAGCCAGTATTGCACTAACCGAGATATAGCTTTTGTGCTTGCACACCTCTTATATCTCTCCCTGCCAAGCAGTCCTCGCCTCTCAAGCAATTTAATACCGCACTTATGATGGACTTGAGGCGGCACCGCGACAACAAGGTGGCCTTTTTCATTAGAATTGTCCTAGTTTGAGAGGGAGGGCTTTTACGAATTGGTTGTCCTAGTACCAATGTAGAAATGTTTACACACAATATTGATTAGTGGTGCAGGCATATTTCGTACGCCACCAGTAATAGGTAACTAGTGGTGTGTCTCAATCTTCACATGCCACAAAGTGTGTGAAACCCTGACCAGACATAAGTTAGTAGTGGCGTGTCAGCTATGTGGCACGTCACTCGTACTATCACTAGCGCTAATGTGGCACCTAACTGGCATGCCACGAGTAACCTGTGCCTTTTCTACATGCTACTGGTATGATGCGCCAATAATCATGTTGGCATGCTCACTCATTAATCCTCTCACTTCACTTTCTTCTCCCCTTCCTGTTTTTTCTCTTGTTTCACTTCTCCCTAGCTAGTTTCTCTCTTAGTTTTTCTTCTTCCTCTCCTCCATCCTCTTCACACTAGCTAGCTAGATCACTCTTTTATTCTTACTCCAATCCTCCCCAATTTTTCTCTTCGAGCTATGTGACCGTTAACGGAATCATCGGAGCTTAGAGAATCCACAAGAGCCATGCACGCGAGCCCAGGTCTGCCGAGAGGGTAGAAAGATTGGGTCTCCAGTGCCTTAGCCAAGCCCCCTTCTGCTACCGTTGGCTCGGCCATGAGCTCCCCATTGTGGCCTATGTAGTTGATCGCGATCTCCCGCTGCAGTAGTGCGTCCGTCCGATTGAGCAGCAAATCGTACACCACCGACTGTGGAGCCCCCTAGAATTCCGCTAGGCCACACATGCTCATTTGTGCCTGCCTATGCCCTATTGCTAGGAGAACTTCCTACACACCATGTAATTTAGAACGAGATTTCTTCATCTGCCCTGGCATAGATTCTCTCTATGTGTCAGCAATTTTGCATGCATATAAATCTTATTCCTCACATCATTATTACAGACATCCAGAAAGAAGTCTCTTGCCACACATGGATACGGATCGGTCTCATAAAGAACGTAAGCGAGTTACTCGACTCCTACCATAGTCCACGGAGACATCAGCAAGTCAAAAATGATGAGATGCAAACCCAAAACAGCAAGATGCGTGCCAAGATGAGGAAATTGCAGAAGCTTTGATTTGCACTTGTTACGGTTGGACTCATACTCTGGAGTGAAGCGGTAGCAATATTCCTTCTTGTGGAAGTCAATGCAGTGATGGTGTTCTTAGTTTAGATAATTAGCTAAAGTAACAACTAGCATTATGTTTATCCTTCAGCTATTTATGTTCTCTTGATTAGTAATATGTACCATAGCAACATTTATTCAAGCTAGTTTAGGCAATTAGCTAGACCGGGTAACAATTATCAATTATTGTTTAGCCTTCAACTATTGTGTTTTCTAAGTAATATGTACCCAGATCAATATTAACATTTCCTACAGTTTTTAGGTTGATAACACTAAAACAGTAAAAAAATAGATTAAAAATTAGCCTAATTAAATAACACTTATGAAAAAGCAGAGTACAAAAGTGAGTAAATAACACTAATAAAATAGACTACAAGAATGAGCATGAATAACACGAAAGAAAAAAATGAGCCTAAATAATACTAAATAAAAAAATAGACACCAAATTACACTTAATAAAATTTAAGAATAGTCCACAAAATAATAATAATAATAAAATTTTAAAAGAAAAAGTATCGGTGGTGTGGGGGTCACCTATTCACGCCACAAGTAATGTGTGCCGGTCCAAAATTGCGTGGTCGAGCCTCAAATCTCTTATCTATATATATCTCTCTCTCACTCACACACACTCTCTCTTGATCCAATCTCTTCCCTCTTTCTCTTCTCTCTCGATCCCCTCCACTGCCGCCACCCCAAACAACCGCTCCATCCCATTGCAACACACTTCGATGCCACCCGGGTGTCGCGCTAGATCTGTGGCCACCCAGAGCGCCTTGTCGCCGCCACCTCGTTGTCAACGTCACATGCACTACTGCATCGTCCTCACCGTCGCCCGTGTCGCCGCTTCGTCCTCACCGGCTTCATTATCCCGCCATCTCTTCATCACTGGCCTGAGCCTCTCCACCCCGCACCCCATCGTCGATGAGTGCTCCTCCTTTTTTTTGTTTTTTGTGTATTAGTGCAGTGTGTAGTTTACTATAGTTAACTTGTAGTTTTTAGTTAAGTGTGGTATGCAGTTAGTGTAATTTGTATTTTTAGTGTATTGTGTAATTTGCAATTTCTAGTTAAGTGTAGTGTAGATTTTAGTTTACTTTGTAAATTTTAGGTCATAGTTTTTTGTTAAGTATGACTACCTATATATATACCACATATATATATATGTGTGTGTGTGTGTGTGTGTACCAAATTTTGCAGGTATTCAAAATTAGTACCAACGTTTTGGTGAAACGTTGATTAATTTTCGTTCTGTAAATTTCTGGCACTCAATATGTCCGATGTCTAAAGGTCATGTTGAATATATTTTTTCAATTTTAAAAATAGTTCTTTTAGTCACTCGTTAGTTTTCCGCCACCATCGCAGATGGCGCCATCGTTCCGTGGAGTGAGGAAGTAGGAGGTAAGTCGAGCAGAGATACACAAGAATGGAGTGAGGCACTTGCCTGGCTAGTGGGACACCCCGGAGCTGTCGACGAGCACCTACGATGCCAAGTTATAAATGATTCAAGAGTACAATCCACGAGTTTATCTTGGTACACTGATATGTCTCCGTCGTATCTACTTTTCCAAACACTTTTGTCCTTATTTTGAACTCTAACTTGTATGATTTGAATGGAACTAACCTGGACTGACGCTGTTTTCAGCAGAATTGTCATGGTGCTATTTTTGTGCAGAAATAAAAGTTCTCGGAATGACCTGAAAATCAACGGAGATTATTTTTGGAATATATAAAAAATACTGGAAGAAAGATCCACGTCAGGGGGCCCACACCCTATCCACGAGGGTGGGGGCGCCCCTACCCCCTTGGGCGCGCCCCTACCTCGTGGGCCCCCCTTTTGCTCCACCGACCTCAACTCCAACTCCATATATTCGTGTTCGGGGAGAAAAAAACGGAGAGAAGGATTCATCGCGTTTTACGATACGGAGCCGCCGCCAAGCCCTAAACTCTCTCGAGAGGGCTGATCTGGAGTCCGTTCAGGGATCCGGGGAAGGGAATCCGTCGCCATCATCATCATCAACCTTCCTCCATCATCAATTTCATGATACTCACTGTCGTGCGTGAGTAATTTCATCGTAGGCTTGCTGGATGGTGACGGGTTGGATAAGATTTATCATGTAATCGAGTTAGTTCTGTTAGGGTTTGATCCCTAGTATCCACTATGTTCTGAGATTGATGTTACTATGAATTTGCTATGCTTAATGCTTGTCACTAGGGCCTGAGTGCCATGATTTCAGATCTGAACCTATTATGTTTTCATGAATATATGTGAGTTCTTGATCCTATCTTGCAAGTCTATAGTCACCTACTATGTGTTATGATCCGGCAACTCCGAAGTGACAATAATCGGGACCACTCCCGGTGATGACCGTAGTTTGAGGAGTTCATGTATTCACTATGTGTTAATACTTTTGTCCGGTACTCTATTAAAAGGAGGCCTTAATATCCCTTAGTTTCCAATAGGACCCCGCTGCCGTGGGAGGGTAGGATAAAAGATGTCATGCAAGTTCTTTTCCATAAGCACATATGACTATATTTGGAATACATGCCTACATTATATTGATGAATTGGAGCTAGTTCTGTGTCACCCTATGTTATAATTGTTGCATGATCGATTGCATCCGGCATAATTCTCCATCACCGATCCAATGCCTACGAGCTTTTCATATATTGTTCTTCGCTTATTTACTTTTCTGCTGCTACTACAATCACTACAAAACCCAAAAATATTACTTTTGCTACCGTTACCACTACTATCATATTACTTTGCTACTAAACACTTTGCTGCAGATATTAAGTTTCCAGGTGTGGTTGAATTGACAACTCAGCTGCTAATACTTGAGAATATTCTTTGGCTCCCCTTGTGTCGAATCAATAAATTTGGGTTGAATACTCTACCCTCGAAAACTGTTGCGATCCCCTATACTTGTGGGTTATCAAGACTATTTTCTAGCACCGTTGCTGGGAAGCATAGCTCTATTCTTTGAGTCACTTGGGGTTTATATCTGTTGGTCACTATGAAGAACTTGAAAGATCAAAGAACCAAGATATATCCCTTAACTATGAGGGGAGGTAAGGAACTACCATCTAGCTCTGCACTTGATTCACCTTCTGTTATGGGTAAGATTGCGACACCTAAACCTGCTTCTGCTATTAATTCTGATATGTCACATGTTATTGATGATGCCACTTCTTCTTTGCATGATACTTATGATGAAACTACTTCTATGCTTGATACTACTGTGCCACTAGGTGAATTTCTTGATGAACAACTTGCTAGGGCTAGAGAGAATGAAATTATTGAAACTGATAATATTGATGAAAGTGATGATGAAGATTCTCCCCCTAGATATGAATTGCCTGTTGTTTCTGAGGGTTATGTTATGGATGAAGAAACTGCTAGAGACTTTCTTGCTTGCAATGATAGAAGTGATCTTAACAAACTATTAGCTAAGCTGAAAGAAAAATCTCTAAAAGCTAGAATGAAATATGATTCTGCTTATGCTACTTCACCTATCTTCATTACTGATAAGGATTATGATTTATCAGTTGATCCCGATATAATTACTTTGGTTGAATCTGATCCTTTCTATGGCTATGAATCTGAAATTGTTGTGGCACATCTTACTAAATTAAATGATATAGCTACCCTGTTTATTAATGATGAGAAAACTCGCTACTACTATATTGTTAAATTATTTTCGTTCTCATTAAAGGGTGATGCTAAGATATGGTTTAATTCTCTTGATCCTGGTTGTGTGCGTAGTCCCCAGGATATGATTTATTACTTTTCTGCTAAATATTTCCCCGCTCATAAGAAACAAGCTGCTTTAAGGGAAATATATAATTTTGTGCAAATTGAAAAAGAGAGTCTCCCACAAGCTTGGGGGAGGCTTCTCCAATTACTTAATGCTTTGCCTGATCATCCTCTCAAGAAAAATGAAATACTTGATATCTTTTATAATGGACTAACCGATGCTTCAAGAGACCACCTGGATAGTTGTGTTGGTTGTGTTTTCAGGGAAAGAACTGTTGATCAAGCTGAATTGCTATTGAATAATATGTTGACTAATGAAAATAATTGGACACTTCCTGAACCAACTCCTAAGCCAACTCCGAAGAAAAGGGGTATTCTATTTCTCAGTCCTAAAGATATGCAAGAGGCAAAGAAATCTATGAAAGAAAAAGGTATTAAAGTTGAAGATGTTAAGAATTTACCACCTATTGAAGAAATACATGGTCTTAATTTGTCGCCTGTTGAAGAAATACATGGTCTTGATAACCCTACACAGGTAGTAAAGGTAAACTCTCTCTATATATATGATGAAGCTGAAATCCCTCCTACTAAGTTTGCTAGCCAATGTTTGGATGAATTTGATAACTTTATGGTTAAGCAAGAAGATTTTAATGCTTATTTTGGTAGACAACTGAAACGCAATGCTTATATGATTGAACACTTGAGTGATTATATGGCTAGTGTTAAAGGTGAACTTAAACTTATTAGTAAACATGCTTCTATGGTTACCACTCAAGTAGAATAAGTACTTAAAGCTCAGAATGATTTGCTCAATGAATTAAACAATAAGAATGATAATGATGTTAGAGTTATGACTAGAGGTGGCAAAATGACTCAGGAACCTTTGTATCCTGAGGGCCATCCTAAGAGAATTGAGCAAGATTCTCAGAGAATTAATATTGATGCACCTAGTCCTTCTAAGAGGAAGAAAAAGAAAAATGATAGGACTTTGCATGCTTCTAGTGAACTTGTTGTAGACACACCTGAGAATCCCAATGACATTTCTATCTCTGATGCTGAAACACAATCTGGTAATGAACATGAACCTAGTGATAATGCTAATGATGATGTTCATGTTGATGCTTGACCTAGCAATGATAATGATGTAGAGATTGAACCTGCTGTTGATCTTGATAACCCACAATCAAAGAATCAATGTTATGATAAGAGAGACTTTGTTGCTAGGAAGCACGGTAAAGAAAGACAACCATGGGTTCAGAAACCCATGCCTTTTCCTCCTAAACCATCCAAGAAAAAGGATGATGAGGATTTTGAGCGCTTTGTTGAAATGATCAGACCTATCTTTTTGCGTATGCGTTTGACTGATATGCTTAAAATGAATCCTTATGCTAAATACATGAAAGATATTGTTACAAATAAGAGAAAGATACCGGAAGCTGAAAATTCCACCATGCTTGCTAATTATACTTTTAAGGGTGGAATACCAAAAAAACTTGGAGATCCAGGAGTACCAACTATACCATGCTCCATTAAAAAAACTATGTTAAAACTGCTTTATGTGATCTTGGAGCCGATGTTAGTGTTATGCCTCTCTCTTTATATCGTAGACTTGATTTGAATAAGTTGACACCTACTGAAATATCTTTGCAAATGGCTTATAAATCAACTGCTATACCTGTCGGTATTGTGAGGATGTGCCTGTTGTGGTTGCAAACGTTACTATTTTAACGGACTTTGTTATTCTTGATATTCCCGAGGACGATAGTATGTCTATTATTCTTGGAAGACCCTTTTTGAATACTGCAGGGGCCGTTATTGATTGCACCAAAGGCAATGTCACTTTTCATGTTAATGGTAATGAGCATACGGTACACTTTTCGAGGAAACAACCTCAAGTCCACAGTATCAATTCTATTGGAAAAATTTCAACAATTACTATTGGAGGTTTTAAATTTCCTCTTCCTACTGTCAAGAAGAAATATGATATTCTTATTGTTGGGGATGTGCATATCCCCGTTGAGGTAACCTAGTGTTATTCGAAATTTCTCCGGTTTCATGCAATTCGGAATGAGTTTATTAACAAGACTTGATCAACCTTGTTAGTGGATTCCTTTTGATGAGCATGAGATGAATGAAGTTAGAAAACACAACTTTCTGTACTCTCCTTTTACTTTCTGTTATTTATATTAAATAAAGCAAAAATAGTATTTTCTGTCTGTTTTCTAAATTATCCATGCAATAAAAAATACCCCGAAAATAAAAGTTCTCCAAATGCCCTGAAAATTAAATATGCTTTTTTTTCTAAAATATTTGAGAATATCTGGCACTAAAAACATAGCAGGGGAGCAGCCACATGCCCACGAGGGTGGAGGGCGCGCCCACCCCCTGGGCGCGCCCCCTGCCTCATGGACCCCACGTGGGTCCCCTCCACTTATTCCAGCCACCACACACTCCTTCCTCCTCCCAAAAAATCACCAACCAGCTCAAGCACGAGTTCTAGCTCATCTTGCTGCCATTTTCGATCTCCTAGCTCAAAGCTCCATTCGCAAAACTGCTTTGGGGGATTGTTCTTGGGTATGTGACTGCTACCTCTTGAGCACTGCGTTGGATTTCCCCGAAGAGGAGAGGATGATGCAGCAAAGTAGCATAAGTATTTCCCTCAGTTTTTGAGAACCAAGGTATCAATCCAGTAGGAGGCTACGCGCGAGTCCCTTGTACCTACACAAAAACAATAGCTCAACGCAACCAACACGCTTAGCGGTTGTCAATCCCTTCATTGGTCACTTACGAAAGTGAGATCTGATAGAGATGATAACTAATATTTTTGGTATTTTTGGTATAGAGATGCAAAGTAAAAAGTAAAAGCAAAGCAATAATAAAGTGATGGAGATTAATGAGAAAGAGACCCGGGGCCCATAGGTTTCACTAGTGGCTTCTCTCAAGAGCATAAGTATTTTACGGTGGGTGAACAAATTACTGTTGAGCAATTGACAGAATTGAGCATAGTTATGAGAATATCTAGGTATGATCATGTATATAGGCATCACGTCCGAGACAAGTAGACCGACTCCTGCCTGCATCTACTACTATTACTCCACTCATTGACCACTATCCAGCATGCATCTAGAGTATTAAGTTAAAAATAGAGTAACGCCTTAAGCAAGATGACATGATGTAGAGGGATAGTTTCATGCAATATGATAAAAAAACCCATCTTGTTATCCTCGATGGAAACGATACAATACGTGCCTTGCTGCCCCTTCTGTCACTGGGAAAGGACACCGCAAGATCGAACCCAAAGCTAAGCACTTCTCCCATTGCAAGAAAAACCAATCTAGTAGGCCAAACTAAACTGATAATTCGAAGAGACTTATAAAGATAACCAATCATACATAAAAGAATTCAGAGAAGATTCAAATATTATTCATAGATAGACTGGATCATAAACCCACAATTCATCAGTCTCAACAAACACACCGCAAAAAGAAGATTACATCGAATAGATCTCCACAAGAGAGGGGGAGAACATTGTATTGAGATCCAAAAAGAGAGAAGAAGCCATCTAGCTACTAATTATGGACCCGTAGGTCTGAAGTAAACTACTCACACTTCATCGGAGGGGCTTGGATGATGATGTAGAAGCCCTCCGTGATCGATGCCCCCTCCGGAGGAGCTCCGGAACAGGCCCCAAGATGGGATCTCGTGGATACAGAAAGTTGCGGCGGTGGAATTAGGTTTTTGGCTCCGTCCCCGATTGTTTGGAGGTACATAGGTATATATAGGAGGAATAAGTAAGTCGGTGGAGCTTCGAGGGGCCCACGAGGCAGGGGGCGCACCCTAGGGAGGGGCGCCCTCCACCCTCGTGACCGCCTCGTGGCTTTCTTGACGGAGGGTCCAAGTCTCCTGGATCTTATCTGATGAGAAAATCACGTTTCCGAAGGTTTCATTCCGTTTGGACTCCGTTTTATATTATGTTTCTCCGAAACACTGAAATAGGCAAAAAAAACAGCAATTCTGGGTTGGGCCTCCGGTTAATAGGTTAGTCCCAAAAATAATATAAAAGTGGAAAATAAATCCCAATATAGTCCAAAATAGTAGATAATATAGCATGGAGCAATCAAAAATTATAGATACGTTGGAGACGTATCAAGCATCCCCAAGCTTAATTCATGCTCGTCCTCGAGTAGGTAAATGATAAAAACAGAATTTTTAATGCGGAGTGCTACTTGGCACAATTTTAATGTAATTCTTCTTAATTGTGGTATGAATATTCAGATCCGAAAGATTCAAGACAAAAGTTCATATTGACATAAAAATGATAATACTTCAAGCATACTAACTAAGCAATTATGTCTTCTCAAAATAACATGGCCAAAGAAAGTTCATCCCTACAAAATCATATAGTTTAGTCATGTTTCATTTTCGTCACACAAGAATGCTCTCATCATGCACAACCCCGATGACAAGCCAAGCAATTGTTTCATACTTTAGTAATCTCAAACCAATAAATTTTCACGCAATATATGAGCGCGAGCCATGGACATAGCACTATGGGTGGAATAGAATATAATGAGGGGGTTATGTGGAGAAGACAAAAAAGGAGAAAGTCTCAATCAACGAGGCTAATCAATGGGCTATGGAGATGCCCACCGATTGATGTTAATGCAAGGAGTAGGAATTGCCATGCAACGGATGCACTAGAGCTATAAATGTATGAAAGCCCAACAAAAGAAACTAGTGGGTGTGTATCCAACTTGCTTTCTCACGAAGACCTAGGGCACTTGAGGAGGCCCATTGTTGGAATATACAAGCCAAGTTCTATAATGAAAAAATCCCACTAGTATATGAAAGTGATAACATGAGAGACTCTCTACTATGAAGATCATGGTGCTACTTTGAAGCACAAGTGTGGTAAAAGGATAGTAACATTGTCCCTTCTCTCTTTTTCTCTCATTTTTTGGGCTTTTTTTATGGCCTTTCTCTTTTTTTGGGCCTTCTCTTTTTTATGGCCTTTTTTTATTTCTCACTTGGGACAATGCTCTAATAATGATGATCATCACACTTCCATTTATTTACAACTCAATGATTACAACTCGATACTAGAACAAAGATGACTCTATATGAATGCCTCCGGCGGTGTACCGGGATATGCAATGAACCAAGAGTGACATGTATGAAAGAATTATGAACGGTGGCTTTGCCACAAATACTATGTCAACTACATGATCATGCTAAGCAATATGACAATGATGAATGTGTCATGATGAACGGAATGATGGAAAGTTGCATGGCAATATATCTCGAAATGGCTATGGAAATGCCATAATAGGTAGGTATGGTGGCTGTTTTGAGGAAGATATAAGGAGGTTTATGTGTGAAAGAGTGTATCATATCACGGGGTTTGGATGCACCGGCGAAGTTTGCGCCAACTCTCAATGTGAGAAAGGGCAATGCACGGTACCGAAGAGGATAGCAAGGATGGAAGGATGAGAGTGCGTATAATCCATGGACTCAACATTAGTCATAAAGAACTCACATACTTATTGTAAAAATCTACAAGTCATCAAAAACCTCGGCACTACGCGCATGCTCCTAGGGGGATAGATTGGTAGGAAAAGACCATCGCTCGTCCCCGACCGTCACTCATAAGGAGGACAATCAAATAACACCTCATGTTTCAAATTTGTTGCATAACGTTTACCATACGTGCATGCTACGGGACTTGCAAACTTCAACAAAAGTATTTCTCAATTTCACAACTACTCAACTAGCATGACTTTGATATTATTACCTCCATATCTCAAAACAATCATCAAGCATCAAAATTTTCTTAGTATTCAACACACTCATAAGAAAGTTTTATTATTAATCTTGCATACCAAGCATATTAGGATTTTAAGCAAATTACCATGCTAATAAGACTCTCAAAATAATCTAAGTGAAGCATGAGAGATCAATAGTTTCTATAAAACAAATCCACAACCGTGCTCTAAAAGATATAAGTGAAGCACTAGAGCAAAACTATAAAGCTCAAAAGATATAAGTGAAGCACATAGAGCAAAACTATAAAGCTCAAAAGATATAAGTGAAGCACATAGAGTATTCTATCAAATTCCAAATCATGTATGGCTCTCTCAAAAGGTGTGTACAGCAAGGATGATTGTGGTAGACTAACAAGCAAATACTCAAATCATAAAAGACGCTCCAAGCAAAACACATATCATGTGGTGAATAAAAATATAGCTCCAAGTAAAGTTACCGATAGAAGTAGACGAAAGAGGGGATGCCTTCTGGGGCATCCCCAAGCATTGGCTTTTAGGTGTCTTTAGATTATATTGGGGGTGCCCTGGGCATCCCCAAGCTTAGGCTCTTGCTACTCCTTGTTCCATAATCCATCAAATCTTTACCCAAAACTTGAAAACTTCACAACACAAAACTTAAAGTAGAAAATCTCGTGAGCTCCGTTAGCAAAATAAAACAAAAGACCACTTCAAGGTACTGTAATGAACTCATTCTTTATTTATATTGGTGTTAAACCTACTGTATTCCAACTTCTCTATGGATTATAAACTATTTTACTAGCCATAGATTCATCAAAATAAGCAAACAACACACGAAAAACAGAATCTGTCAAAAATAGAACAGTCTGTAGTAATCTGTAGCTAGCGCAAGATCTGGAACCACAAAAATTCTAAAATAAATTGCTGGACGTGAGGAATTTATCTATTAATCATATTCAAAAATAATTAACTAAATAAAACTTTCCAAATAGAAATGACAGCAGTTCTCGTGAGCGCTAAAGTTTCTGTTTTTTACAGCAAGTTCAACAAGACTTTCCCCAAGTCTTCCCAACGGTTCTACTTGGCACAAACACTAATTAAACACAAAAAACACAACCAAAACAGAGGCTAAATAATTTATTTATTATTAAACAGGAGCAAAAAGCAAGGAATAAAAATAAAATTGGGTTGCCTCCCAACAAGCGCTATCGTTTAACGCCCCTAGCTAGGCATAACAAGCAAGAATAGATCTAGGTATTGACATCTTTGGTTTTCAACTTTTTAGCGGAATCAAGCTCGAATCCGGGAGGTTCTTTACGTTTCCCTTCATATTCTGAAATTTTTAGATCTAAAGAATCCAACTGCTTATTGCAAAGGGTAATCAACATATTCATGCGGTGAATATTTCCACTAATGTTCTTAAGAGGTTCAAGAGATTTCTGCAAGATTTTAGTAACTTCACGAATTTTTTAAAAACTTGTGTCTCTTCCTGAGTAGGATGAGGCCCCTTTTGTTGAGGTAGTGTTCCCACTATACCTTCTATAATTTCAAGTGCAATATGGGGATCGATTTCAATAAAATTGCCTTTGGCAACGCAATCCAAGAGTTGTCTATGAGACATATTTAATCCAACATAAAAATTGCGAAGAAAAATTCTCAGATTTATTTCAGAGGTACAATTACGATGAGATTCCATTATTCTCAACCAGGCATCTTTTAGGTTTTCTCCTAACCTTTGTTTAAAGTTTAGAACTTCATTCTCGGGAGACAATGGAGAAGATATGAGACTAGCCATAACGACAAGCAAACAAACTAACACACAAGCAAATAAAAAGCAAACGGGGAAAAAGAGGCAAATAGAGAGGGAGGATAGAGAGAGAGAGGCGAATAAAACGGCAAGGGTGAAGTGGGGGAGAGGAAAACGAGAGGCAAATAGCAAATAACGGGAGATAGAGATTGTGATGGGTACTTGGTATGTTAACTTTTGCGCAGACTCCCTGGAAACGACGCCAGAAATTCTTCTTGCTACCTCTTGAGCATTGCGTTGGATTTCCCCGAAGAGGAGAGGATGATGCAGCAAAGTAGCGTAATTATTTCCCTCGGTTTTTGAGAACCAAGGTATCAATCCAGTAGGAGGCTACGCGCGAGTCCCTTGTACCTACACAAAAACAATAGCTCAACGCAACCAACGCGCTTAGGGGTTCTCAATCCCTTCACGGTCACTTACGAAAGTGAGATCTGATAGAGATGATAAATAATATTTTTGGTATTTTTGGTATAGAGATGCAAAGTAAAAAGTAAAAGCAAAGTAAAAGCAAAGCAATAATAAAGTGATGGAGATTGATATGATGAGAAAGAGACCCGGGGGCCATAGGTTTCACTAGTGGCTTCTCTCAAGAGCATAAGTATTCTACAGTGGGTGAACAAATTATTGTTGAGCAATTGACAGAATTGAGCATAGCTATGAGAATATCTAGGTATGCTCATGTATATAGGTATCACGTCCAAGACAAGTAGACCAACTCCTGCCTGCATCTACTACTATTACTCCACATCGACAGCTATCCAGCATGCATCTAGAGTATTAAGTTAAAAACAGAGTAACGCCTTAAGCAAGATGACATGATGTAGAGGGATAGTTTCATCCAATATGATAAAAAACCCATCTTGTTATCCTTGATGGCAACGATACAATACGTACCATGCTGCCTCTTCTGTCACTGGGAAAGGACACCGCAAGATCGAACCCAATGCTAAGCACTTCTCCCATGGCAAGAAAAACCAATCTAGTAGGCCAAACTAAACTGATTATTCGAAGAGACTTGCAAAGATAACCAATCATACATAAAAGAATTCAGAGAAGATTCAAATATTATTCATAGATAGACTGGATCATAAACCCACAATTCATCGGTCTCAACAAACACACCGCAAAAAGAAGATTACATCGAATAGATCTCCACAAGAGAGGGGGAGAACATTGTATTGAGATCCAAAAAGAGAGAAGAAGCCATTTAGCTACTAACTATGGACCCGTAGGTCTGAAGTAAACTACTCACACTTCAACGGAGGGGCTTGGATGATGATGTAGAAGCCTTCCGTGATCGATGCCCCCTCTGGCGGAGCTCCGAAATAGGCCCCAAGATGGGATCTCATGGATACAAAAAGTTGCGGCGGTGGAATTATGTTTTTGGCTCCGTCCCCGATCGTTTGGGGGTACGTAGGTATATATAGGAGGAAGAAGTACGTAGGTGGAGCTTCAAGGGGCCCACGAGGCAGGGGGTGCGCCCTCCACCCTCGTGACCGCCTCGTGGCTTTCTTGACGGAGGGTCCAAGTCTCCTGGATCTTATCTGATGAGAAAATCACGTTTCCAAAGGTTTCATTCTGTTTGGACTCCGTTTGATATTCTGTTTCTCCGAAATACTAAAATAGGCAAAAAAAACAGCAATTCTGGGCTGGGCCTCCGGTTAATAGGTTAGTCCCGAAAATAATATAAAAGTGGAAAATAAAGCCCAATATAGTCCAAAACAGTAGATAATATAGCATGGAGCAATAAAAAATTATAGATACGTTGGAGACGTATCACTGACTCCTCCAATGGTCCAAATAGTTTTTGTTCTAGTGCTTTATTCATTGCAAATTTTTGCTGCTTAGGTGATCATGTTCTTGAGCTTGCATGTTAAATTTATATGGTCAAAAGTAGTTTTAATGCATGACATATCCTCTAGGCACTTGTAGGAGTAGTTGCTATCAATTTTGTTGAGTTTGGTTCACTTTTATTTTTAAGTTGCTAAAGATTTTAGAAATTTTTCAGAGGAAGAAATATGTTTAGGAAAATGTACCAAGGTGGTTCTTCAAGGAAGCAAGGACCCAGACCCGCAATACACGATGCGGACGATGAACCACCAAGGGATGCTCAAGTGCGGCCTTGTGAATGGCCGTCAGAGGACTTCATGGTTCGAGCGGGAATCAAGGAGGAATTTGAAGCATATGTGCGTAATGCCGATCTTGAGGGCTTCGTGGCAGATAAGTGCCGTCAATACCACTACCTCACTGATTCCTTTGCGAGAAGGTTTGAATTTTCATCATCACGCAATTCTCAAACTGTCCTGTTTGACCTTTATGATAAATCTTATACCATGGACTTAGAATATTTTAACACTGCTTGTAAACTCCCACAGTGGGGTAATGTTAGTGAACCTCGCAAATTTGAATATAGAGATTTTCTTGCTAGTATAACTGTGGGAGAATCTAGAGATGTAACACCATAGGGAGAATTCATTTTCCCGCTATACATTATTTTGCTCTCTTCATTGGAAGGTGCATAAATGGTAAAGATGAAGCATGTCACATGTGTGTACCTGATCTTAGCGTTCTCAAGAGCGATGTTTTAGGAGATAATCAATACAACTTGGGGGCTATTGTTGCACATAGGTTGCATAATAATAGTATTCATGGAGATTTCTTTGGTGGAATTTATGCAACTTGTATAGCTAACTTTCTCGAGATACCCATACGTGGAGATGATATTGAGTTGCCTACTTCTTATCTAGATTATGATGCTATGGTTCATGCTACCTCTTGAGCACTGCGTTGGTTTTCCCTTGAAGAGGAAAGGGTGACGCAGCAAAGTAGAATAAGTATTTCCCTCAGTTTTTGAGAACCAAGGTATCAATCCAGTAGGAGATCACGCTCAAGTCCCATGCACCTACACAAACAAATAAGAACCTCGCAACCAACACGATAAAAGGGTTGTCAATCCCTTCACGGTCACTTACGAGAGTGAGATCTGATAGATATGATAAGATAATAATTTTTGGTATTTTTATGATAAAGAGCAATAAAGATGCAAAGTAAAATAAATGGCAAAGAAAATAACCAAGTATTGGAAGATTAATATGATGGAAGATAGACCTGGGGGCCATAGGTTTCACTAGTGGCCTCTCTCAAGAGCATAAGTATTACGGTGGGTAAACGAATTACTGACGAGCAATTGATAGAATTGAGCATAGTTATGAGAATATCTAGGTATGATCATGTATATAGGCATCACGTCCGTGACAAGTAGACCGAAACGATTCTGCATCTACTACTATTACTCCACACATCGACCGCTATCCAACATGCATCTAGAGTATTAAGTTCATAAGAACAGAGTAATGCTTTAAGAAAGATGACATGATGTAGAGGGATAAACTCATGCAATATGATATAAACCCCATCTTTTTATCCTCGATGGCAACAATACAATACGTGTCGTTTCCCTTTCTGTCACTGGGATCGAGCACCGCAAGATTGAACCCAAAGCTAAGAACTTCTCCCATTGCAAGAAAGATCAATCTAGTAGGCCAAACCAAACTGATAATTCGAAGAGACTTGCAAAGATAAACCAATCAGACATAAAAGAATTCAAAGGAGAATCAAATATTGTTCATAGATAATCTGGATCATAAACCCACAATTCATTGGATCTCGACAAACACACCACAAAAGAAGATTACATCGAATAGTTCTCCAAGAAGATCGAGGAGAACTTTGTATTGAGATCCAAAGAGAGAGAAGAAGCCATCTAGCTAATAACTATGGACCCGTAGGTCTGAAGTAAACTACTCACACATCACCGGAGAGGCCATGGAGTTGATGTACAGGCCCTCCGTGATCAATTCCCCCTCCAGCAGAGCTCTGGAAAAGGCCCCGAGATGGGATCTCTCGGGTACAGAAGGTTGCAGCGGTGGAATTAGGTTTTTGTGGTGCTCCTGGATGTTTGGGGGGGGGTACGTGGACTTATATAGGAGGAAGAAGTAGGTCGGTGGAGCAACGAGGGGCTACGAGGGTGGAGGGCGCGCCCCCTGCCTCGTGGCCTCCTCGATTGTTTCTTGACGCCCACTCCAAGTCTCCTGGATCACGTTTGTTGAGAACATCATGTCCCCGAAGGTTTCATTCCATTTGGACTTCGTTTGATATTCCTTTTCTACGAAACACTGAAATAGGCAAAAAACAGCAATTTGGGCTGGGTCTCCGGTTAATAGGCTAGTCCCAAAAATGATATAAAAGTGTAAAATAAAGCCCATTAACATCCAAAACAGATAATATAATAGCATGGAGCAATCAAAAATTATAGATACTTTGGAGACGTATCAAGCATCCCCAAGCTTAATTCCTGCTCGTCCTCGAGTAGGTAAATGATAAAAAAGAATTTTTGATGTGGAATGCTTTCTAACATATTTATCAATGTAATTTTTCTTTATTGTGGCATGAATGTTCATATCCGAAAGATTCAAGATAAAAGTTTAATATTGACATAAAAATAATAATACTTCAAGCATACTAACTAAGCAATCATGTCTTCTCAAAATAACATGGCCAAAGAAAGTTCATCCCTACAAAATCATATAGTTTGGTCATGCTCCATTTTCGTCACACAAGAATGCTCTCATCATGCACAACCCCGATGAAAAGCCAAGCAATTGTTTCACACTTTAGTAATCTCAAACTTGTTTCAACTTTCACGCAATACATGAGCGTGAGCCATGGATATAGCACTATGGGTGGAATAGAATATAATGAAGGGGGTTATGTGGAGAAGACAAAAAATGAGAAAGTCTCACATCGACGTGGATAATCAATGGGCTAGGGATATGCCCATCAATTGATGTCAATGCAAGGAGTAGGGATTGCCATGCAACGGATGCACTAGAGCTATAAATGTATGAAAGCTCAACAAAAGAAACTAAGTGGGTGTGCATCCAACTTGCTTGCTCACGAAGACCTAGGGCACTTAAGGAGGCCCATTGTTGGAATATACAAGCCAAGTTCTATAATGAAAAGTTCCCACTAGTATATGAAAATGACAAAACAAGAGACTCTCTACCATAAAGATCATGGTGCTACTTTGAAGCACAAGTGTGGAAAAACGATAGTAGCATTGCCTAGCATTGCCCCTTTTATTCTCTTTTTTGGGCCTTCTTTCTTTTGGCCTTTTTTTGATTGGGACAATGCTCTATGAATGATGATCATCATACTTCTATTTATTTACAACTCAATGATTATAACTCGATACTAGAACAAGATATGACTCTATATGAATGCCTCCGGCGGTGTACCGGGATGTGCAATGACTCATGAGTGACATGTATGAAAAATTATGAACGGTGGCTTTGACACAAATACGATGTCAACTACATGATCATGCAAGGCAATAAGACAATTATGATGCATGTCATAATAAACGGAACGGTTGAAAGTTGCATGGAAATATATCTCAGAATGGCTATGGAAATGCCATAATAGGTAGGTATGGTGGCTGTTTTGAGGAAGATATAAAGAGGTTTATGTGTGATAGAGCGTATTGTATCACGGGATTTGGATGCACCGGCTAAGCTTGCACCAACTCTCAAGGTGAGAAAGGGCAATGGACGGTACCGAAGAGGCTAGCAATGATGGAAGGGCGAGAGTGCGTATAATCCATGGACTCAACATTAGTCATAAAGAACTCACATACTTATTGCAAAAATCTACAAGTCATCAAAGCCCAAGTATTACGCGCATGCTCCTAGGGGGATAGATTGGTAGGAAAAGACCATCGCTCGTCCCCGATCATCACTCATAAGGAAGACAATCAAATAACACCTCATGTTTCAAATTTGTTACACAATGTTTACCATACGTGCATGCTACGAGACTTGCAAACTTCAACCCAAGTATTTCTCAAATTCACAACTACTCAACTAGGACAACTTTGATATCACTATCTCCGTATCTCAAAACAATCATAAAGTATCAAACTTCTCTTAGTATTCAATGCACTTATATGAAAGTTTTTATTATGCCTAAAAGCAAATTTCCATGTTGTTCTAAAGGACTCTCAAAAATAATATAAGTGAAGCATGATAGATCAATTATTTCTATAAAATAAAACCACCACCGTGCTCTAAAAGATATAAGTGAAGCACTAGAGCAAAAACTATAAAGCTCAAAAGATATAAGTGAAGCACATAGAATAAAAACTATATAGCTCAAAAGATATAAATAAAGCACATAGAGTATTCTAATAAATTCCAAGTCATGTGTGTCTCTCTCAAAAGGTGTGTACATCAAGGATGATTGTGGTAAACTAAAAAGCAAATACTCAAATCATACAAGACGCTCCAAGCAAAACACATATCATGTGGCGAATAAAAATATAGCTCCAAGTAAAGTTACCGATGAACGAAGACGAAAAAGGGGATGCCTTCCGGGGCATCCCCAAGCTTAGGATTTTTAGTGTCCTTGTATTTTACCTTGGGGTGCCATGGGCATCCCCAAGCTTAGGATCTTGCCACTCCTTGTTCCATAATCCATCAAATCTTTACCCAAAACTTGAAAACTTCACAACACAAAACTTAAAAGAAAATCTTTGTGAGCTCCGTTAGTAAAAGAAAACAAACCACCACTTCAAGGTACTGTAATGAACTCATTATTTATTTATATTTGTGTTAAACCTACTGTATTCCAACTTCTCTATGGTTTATAAACTCTTTTACTAGCCATAGATTCATCAAAATAAGCGAACAACACACGAAAAACAGAATTTGTCAAAAACAGAACAGTCTGTAGTAATCTGTATGTTTCGAATACTTCTGGAACCCCAAAAATTCTAAAATAAATTTATGAGAGTGAGGAATTTGTCTATTAATAATCTGCAAAAATAATTAACTAAATATCACCTTACAAATAAAAATGGCAGCAATTCTCGTGAGCGCTAAAGTTTCTGTTTTTTACAGCAAGATCAAAAAGACTTTCCCCAAGTCTTCCCAACGGTCTACTTGGCACAAACACTAATTAAACACAAAAAAACACAACCAAAACAGAGGCTAGATAAATTATTTATTACTAAACAGGAACAAAAAGCAAGGACTAAAAATAAAATTGGGTTGCCTCCCAACAAGCGCTATCGTTTAACGCCCCTAGCTAGGCATAAAAGCAAGATAGATCTAGGTATTGTCATCTTTGGTTTTAGGGAAGAAAAGGGCAAACTTATTATCTATGGAATTAATCTTTCTATTTTGATAAAGCACATGGCCGTTAATGGTAGAAGAAAGATTAAGCATTTTACGGAAATTTTCATCTAAGCTAGCTTTCATCTCTTTGATAGATTCGTTTGGGTAGGAGAGCATAAGAGATGTGGATTCAACCTTCTCATTCATGGGGTGCCCAAATATGGTTTTCATCTTTTCATAAGTATCTACGACATCCCCTTCAAGAAAACCTTCTTCAAATATAGAATCTAAGACATGCTTAAACGAAGAAGGTAGGGCAACATAAAAGCTCTTTAAGTGAATTTCAATTTGGTATTGGGGCACATAGCTGGCCCAGATCCTTAATAGTCTATCCCAAGCATCTTTCAAAGATTCATCAAGTAAATAACGAAAAATTCCGGAATCATCTTCATCAAAATTATTAAGATTCTCATTGATAACTCCGGTAGGTCTTTCCATAGCATCATTATTTATGTGTTTAGAGAGAATGGAAGGATTGTCCAAACTACTAAAACTCGGGAGAGAACCCCAACCCTTTTTGATTCCGACATGGAGAAAGAAAGGTGGGCGGAAAATAGAGGGCGAATAAAATGGCAATGGTGAAGTGGGGGAGAGGAAAACGAGAGTCAAATGGCAAATGATGTAATGAGAGGGATAAGAGTTTGTGATGGGTACTTGGTATGTCTTGAATTGTGCGTAGACTTCTCGGCAACGGCGCCAAAAATGGCTCGTTGTCGGGAGTCAAATCTTGACTTGACTTGGTGCGAATCTCCCCGGCAACGGCGCCAGAAATCCTTCTTGCTACCTCATGAGCACTGCGTTGGTTTCCCTTGAAGAGGAAAGGGTGATGCAGCAAAGTAGCGTAAGTATTTCCCTCAGTTTTTGAGAACCAAGGTATCAATCCAGTAGGAGATCACGCTCAAGCCCCATGCACCTACACAAACAAATAAGAACCTCGCAACCAACACGATAAAGGGGTTGCCAATCCCTTCACGGTCACTTACGAGAGTGAGATCTGATAGATATGATAAGATAGTATTTTTGGTATTTTTATGATAAAGAGAAATAAAGCTGCAAAGTAAAATAAACGACAAAGAAAATAACTAAGTATTGGAAGATTAATATTATGGAAGATAGAGCCGGGGGCCATAGGTTTCACTAGTGGCTTCTCTCAAGAGCATAAGTATTACGGTGGGTAAACGAATTACTGACGAGCAATTGATGGAATTGAGCATAGTTATGAGAATATCTAGGTATGATCATGTATATAGGCATCACGTCCATGACAAGTAGACCGACACGATTCTGCATCTACTACTATTACTCCACACATCGACCGCTATCCAACATGCATCTAGAGTATTAAGTTCATAAGAACGGAGTAATGCTTTAAGGAATATGACATGATGTGGAGGGATAAACTCATGCAATATGATATAAACCCCATCTTTTTATCCTCGATGGCAACAATACAATACGTGTCGTTTCCCTTTCTGTCACTGGGATCGAGCACCGCAAAATTGAACCCAAAGCTAAGCACTTCTCCCATTGCAAGAAAGATCAACCTAGTAGGCCAAACCAAACTGATAATTCAAAGAGACTTGCAAAGATAAACCAATCATACATAAAATAATTCAGAGGAGAATCAAATATTGTTCATAGATAATCTGGATCATAAACCCACAATTCATCGGATCTCGACAAACACACCGCAAAAGAAGATTACATCGAATAGATCTCCAAGAAGATCGAGGAGAACGTTGTATTGAGATCCAAAGAGAGAGAAGAAGCCATCTAGCTAATAACTATGGACCCGTAGGTCTGAAGTAAACTACTCACACATCACCGGAGAGGCCATGGAGTTGATGTAGAGGCCCTCCGTGATCAATGCCCCCTCCGGCGGAGCTCCGGAAAAGGCCCCGAGATGGGATCTCTCGGGTACAGAAGGTTGCGGTGGTGGAATTAGGTTTTTGTGGTGCTCTTGGATGTTTGGGGGGTACATGGACTTATATAGGAGGAAGAAGTAGGTCAGTGGAGCAACAAGGGGCCCACGAGGGTGGAGGGGGTGCCCAGGGGGGGTAGGCGCGCCCCCTACCTCGTGGCCTCCTCGATTGTTTCTTGACGCCCACTCCAAGTCTCCTGGATCATGTTTGTTGGAAAATCACGTTCCCGAAGGTTTCATTCCGTTTGGACTTCGTTTGATATTCCTTTTCTACGAAACACCGAAATAGGCAAAAAATAGCAATTTGGGCTGGGCCTCCGGTTAATAGGTTAGTCCCAAAAATGATATAAAAGTGTAAAATAATGCCCATTAACATCCAAAACAGATAATATAATAGCATGGAGCAATCAAAAATTATAGATACGTTGGAGACGTATCAGTTCGTCATCAGTTTGTTGAGAGGAACGACCAGTCCCTTCACTACTGACTAATCTTTGACAGACGACGCACCTATCATGTCGCTCTCCCTGCTCCCGCTTTCTTTGACTTCCAGGCAAAGGGGAGATATGTTATACCAGGGAGGAGGCAAACGAGTATAAGAGGAGGACGGAAACAGCTCGCCTCCAAGCGACAGCTCATGAGGCAATAGCTGCTGCATCACAGTACGACCCCGACTACAACTTTGGATATCCGCCAGGTCAGCCGTGGCAGTAGACCAACTTAGGCCAAAAGCCTAAGCTTGGGGGAGTACGTACTTCTCACCGACATTACATTCATATTCACACACTCATGCTAGTTGTCGGTGCTCATACTTTTTCATTGTAATATCCATGCTAGTTTATTTCCCTTTTTATGCTTTTTTCTTGTGTGTTTGATAAACCTTAAGAAAAAAAATTAGTTGTATCTTTTATCTAGTTTACTTTCCATGCTTGTAGTAGTAGTAATTAAAAGAAAACACAAAAAGATTTCTCGTTCTTCTTTTGCTTGTTGGGAGCTTTCCCGTGTAAATAGTTTTGTTTCATTTCTTTGGGGGTCAAGAGGAGAAGACCATAATGAAAATGTTGAGTGGCTCTTATATGCATTATTGTTGATCTAACAAAGAGCCCATATTACCTTGTCTTCTCTCTTGAATTGAATGCTTGCAGATTCCAGCTTAGTCCAATGCATGTGCACTATTATTATTATCCACACTATTCGGTCATGCAAGTGAAAGGAAATAATGATGATTATATGATGAACTTATTGAGATGAGAAAAGCTGGTATGAACTCGACCTCTCTTGTTTTTGTAAATATGATTAGTTCATCGTTCCTGATTCAGCCTATTATGAAAGAAACATGTTTGCAATGCCAATTAGAAATTATAGTTGCTTATACCATGCTTAATTAGCTAGGAGCTTATAATGGTTTACCTTGCGTGCCAACATGCTATTAAAATGGTTGTGATGTGGTATGATAGGGTGGTATCCTCCTTTGAACGATTCGAGTGGCTTGACTTGGCACATGTTCACGCATGTAGTTGAAACAAAATCAACATATCCTCTATGATATTTATGTTCATGGTGCATTATGTCCTACTCATGCTTGCATTCGGTGTTGATTAATTTTAATGCATGTTCATGACTGTTGTCGCTCTCTAGCTGATCGCTTCCCAGTCTTTTTCTAGCCTTCACTTGTACTAAGCAGGAATACCGCTTGTGCATCCAATCCCATAAACCCCAAAGTTATTCCATATGAGTCCACCATACCTGACTATATACGGTATCTACCTGCCGTTCCAACTAAATTTGTATGTGCCAAACTCTAAACCTTCAAATAAACATTCTGTTTTGTATGCTCGAATAGCTCATGTATCAACTAGGGCTGTCTGTATCTTCCATGCTAGGCGGGTTATTCTCAAGAGGAGTGGACTCCGCTCCTCACTCACGAGAAAATGGCTGGTCACTGGGATGCCCAGTCCCATTCTTTATGCAAATCAAATCAAAATAACTGCAAACAAAACTCCCCCGGGACTCTTGTTAGTTGGAGGCACTCATTGTTTCGAGCAAGCCATGGATTGATCCTTGTTGGTGGAGGGGGAGTATAAACTTTACCATTCTGTTTGGGAACCGTCTATAATGTGTGTAGCATGGAAGATATCGAGATCTCTCGGTTGTCATGTTGACAATGAAAGTATACCGCTTAAAATATTATTCATATATATTTCAAAATCGAGCTCTGGCACCTCTACAAATCCTTGCTTCCCTCTGCGAAGGGCCTACCTATTTACTTTTATGTTGAGTCATCATCCTCTTATTAAAAAGCACCAGTTGGAGAGCACCATTGTCATTTGCATCCATTACTGTTAGTTTACATGGAGTATGACTTGACTGGATCTCTTTTACAATGAATTACAATGTATAGTCAGTCCTTGATCTTTAAAGGTGCTATGCATTTATGTTTTGCGGCCTCAGAAAGGGCTAGCGAAATACCATCTTGTTATATCATATTACGATTGTTTTGAGAAAGTGTTTTCATCCGAGATTTACTATTATTGCTCGCTAGTTGATTATGCCATTGATATGAGTAAACGTGAGACCTAAATGTTATTGCGAATGTGATTAGTTCATAATCTTTGCTGAAAACTTGAATACTGTCTTTACATATTTACAACAACAAGAGCAAACAGAGTTTGTAAAACTTTTTCTTTATCACTTTCAGTTTATCAACTGAATTGCTTGAGGACAAGCAAAGGTTTAAGCTTGGGGGAGTTGATACGTCTCCGTCGTATCTACTTTTCCAAACACTTTTGCCCCTGTTTTGTCTCTAATATAACATCCCAAATTTTCAATTTGGAATGTTTTACAATTATTAGTTAAGCATCTATGCATATTGTTTGAAATTGTGTGGCATTTGGAATTTTCAGAGGCATTTGAGTTTTGTTTGAATTGGATTCAACTTGGCAATTGAAATTTATTTAAAAAAATGCCTGACAAAATACTTGAGAAAAAGTATGAGAGGAGTAAACATGACACTCCAAAAATGTCATAAGAAAAATATGGCCAAAGGTTTGAATTCATATTTGAACTTTATTTGGGATTTCCAGAAAATGTTTTTTTAGTTTGTGTTTTGCCTCTAGAAAAATGTCCACGTTGTAGGATTATTTCCCCTGAGAATTTTGATATATATATATATATATATATATATATATATATGTCCTATATAAGAATACTATAGGCTTTTCTATATTTAGTTTTCCTCCCTGTCTTATTAAAAAACAGGTGCACCAGGCGCCAGCCACGCCAACCGGCCCAGTCGACGCCCGAGCCGCAACCCACCAGCGCCAAGGCCGCCAGCCTGCTCCCACTGCACCCCGCCGACCCCGTTCCGATCTGTCGCCCGCTCGCTCTCCCTCTCTCTCGACCCCCCTCTCCCTCACTGACCCGTCGGCCCCACCCTATCCCTAACCCCTCGCCCACGACTCCGCGCCAGAGCGTGTTCGACGCCGCCGCCGCGGTTCTGATCCTCTCGGGATCGTGATCCCGAGTCGACCCCTCGCCCACGCTTATGCCCTTTATAAACCCCTCGGCCTCCTTTTCTGAACCCCCCCAAAACCCTACCCCAACTCCCACCATAGCTCGCGCCCTCGCCGTTCCGATCTCGCCCTAGCCCCCGCAGTTCACCGGCGTGTTGTTTCACCGGTGAGCATCCCCAACCTCTCTAACCTCTGCTATCGGTCTAGCCCGACCTCACAAACCTTTTTGACATGTTTTTGTTCGTCTTCGTCATCTACAGAGGCCACCCCCAACCCAGCACGCTCCACCGGAGCACCGAGCTCCACCGCCTCGTCTTCGTCGTCTCCGCCGTCCCCGACATCCCCTCAGCTCACCGTCCACAGAAAATCGGACGCCCCTGAACACCCGCATAACCTGGACATCCTCGCCGACGCCGCCGACGACCGGAGCCCCGCTGCCCACTGGCCTCTTCTTCCCTCCCACGCCAGGCTCTTCTCTATAAGCACGAGCGCACCTCCTCTGTTCGCTCATTTTTTTATCGAATCATTAAGTTATATTAGATCGATTAGTAGATCGTTTTATTTTCATTAGATCGATTTTAGTTACGGTTTTTTAGTGGTTTAGTACGGTTCAGATCAAACCAGTAGATCGGTTTTAGTCAAAAAAACAACGCACGTGTACGTCCTGTTAAGTTGCGCTAGGGCGCTGTTTAGTTTCAGATCTCACACCCCATAAGCCCAGTAGCGCCCGTTAGTTTTTTTTTCCTGTTATTTTCGTCTCTGTTTTTAAACAGAAAGTTTCAGTTTTGTAAAGTCTATATCTTTTAGATTATTTATTATTTTTAGTTGATTATTTTTTGTTAGTTTACAAATTTCCTATAGTTTCTGTAGAAAATAGATTCGGCCATGTTTAAGTTTATAAAAATAGTTTTATATTAGTTTTAGTTAGATTAGTATTTTTGCTATAATTTGAGTTAGGATTATTATTTTTAGTGATTCTTTTTTTTCACTGGTTTGTTTTCACCTTCAGTAGCAGTAGGAATTTATTTGGATATTTTTAGTCTTTATTAAAAATAATTTTACTCGAAAACAGCCTTTCTAGTTTTATTTAGCTTGTTGCTGTTTTCTGTTGTTCTAATTAATTTAGGATTTTTCTTCACCTCTGTTATAGTATATTTTAGATTAGTTTCTGTAGTTACAGAGGGTGAACTTTTATTTACAGTAAAATAAAATGTTTTTTCTTCTTGCTAGTTGTTGGTTTGGAATTCTTTGAGTTTTCTTTGGTTTTGGTTTGAGTGCTTGTGTGATTTTCTTTAGCTTGCTATTATGATGTTTAGTGGAATATTTATTTGTGCTATTGTTTGACTCGATAGAATTTCCATAGTGCGAAGCTTGCTATTTCGAGTCACTAGCGTTTGAAGACCGTTAGCCAGGCAAGTCATTTGATCATGTTTTACAATACCTATGATTTTGTTGCATTAGAATTATTCCTCCCCACCATGCATGCAGTAGGAGAATTTTAAGTTATGTCTTGAGTAGTATCATGCGGTAGGATGAACCCAATTCCCCTTTATTATTGCCCGGGACGATGTAGTTTATTTTGCTATGCTCGTAGACGGGGTTGGTTGAGAGATTCATAAGGGAGATGTGAGAGTCAAGATGATGACAACCCCATGACTTCAAGCTCAAGATGGACTTCAAATTCACTACTGGGTGGAGGACAGTTGACGGGCACCCTGGAGGAACCAGCCGATGGCCGGGATGCATGGAGAAGCGCCATGATATCTTGCGGAAAGCTTCACCTAGCCACGAAGAGACGGATGGATACCCCTTGACCGGAAGCTTACCTGTGCAGCCGCAAGCCATTATGGGCTTTGGCTGGGTTGACCTTAGGCGTGACTCTGGACGAACGGTGCCAGCAGATGTAGAAGAACGGTAGGACATGGAAGGGCACCGGCAGTGCCCAGAGAAACTCTACGGAAGACCCTGTTTCGTTCGTCCCGTCTTCAAACACCCGGCAGTGCGAGGACATAAAGGAGGGAATGATTCTTGCGGGTAAAGTGCACAAGACTCTGCAGAGTAACAACCTAATCGATTAGCCGTGTCCCCGGTTACGGACAAATGAGCCTCTAGAAATTGGAGTATTTCGGAAATCTCAACACCGGACAAATAAATTAATTGAGAGGTTAACTAATAATTGGGAATGAGACATTGGTTGGCGGAACCATCTCAATAACTACCAACATTTTGTAGTAATTGTAAGCAAGTCCTTGGTTGTAGGAAAAAACTGGCTTTTTCGCAAAAACATAAAACTTAGAGCCCCACAGCCAAATTGCATATAGTGTTAGCATTATTATTGTTGTTCTCTCTATGACTTGCCAGCATATTCAAATGCTGACCTACACGGCTGCAACGTCTCATGTTGCAGAGGAGTTTTCCGACCAGGAGTGAGGCTATGATCTACGCTTGGCGATTGTCCTATGGAGTCGGATGGACTCACTATTCGTCTACACTTCCGCAACTTTATTTAGTTTATTTCTCATGAGTTGGCTTTCGGCCGAATTTATTATGATGTAATAAAGACTCGATATGAGAATAGTGTAATAAATTCAGGTGTGATTGAACTTTGAATCTTTTCATCAATGTACTGTGTGTGCCAGCATGGTCTTGGGATGGTACAGCTACACACAGACTTGACCGATTTTGGGTCGGGTCGTTACAGAGATGGTATTCAGAGCACACGCTGACCGTAGGACATAACCCCTAGGATTGGAAAGCCATAGGAAGAAACTATTTTATTTTATGTCCTTATCATTCCGTAATTCTCCCCTGTTCATTTCTGACTTGTCTCTGATTTCAACATTCTAGATGGTCGTCAAGTTCATCCCAGTTCTGCTCCTGGAGTTTTGCCAACCAGATGAGACAATGCTTTTCGGCAGGAGGCTGGTCCAGATCATCAAGGAATTGAAGATTGCTCTGTCGTCTATCACCGGGACCCCTATCATGGCATTTCCAGAAGACCCTCGCTATAGGATTAAGGTACATATACCAGGGAGGACTTTCGGAAGTATCTCGGCGCCCGTTGACTTCAGGTTCACTGCTCCCACTTGGATTCTCGGGTGAGACATAGCAGTTCATACTGCACTTGGATGCATCCAGGAGGAATACAGGGCCGAGCTCGTTGGATCATACCACACCATGATTTCTCGCAAGACTGTAGATGGAGAGCTCATCCGCACTATTGATGACGACTCCGTTCGCTCATATGCCCAAGACTTGGAGGCTCACATCAGGGCTCTAGAGATTCAGATGCGCATGATCTTGAAGACGATCCAAAAGTTGCATCTTCGTGAAATGGAACTGGAGGATGCAACACGTTAAGCCCACTATGAGCATGAAGAAGAAGTCAAGGATTTTATGGATAGACTCGAGGACCAAGAGAAATATATTGCCACACTGGAGGAGAAGATGGATCTGGGAGAAGACCTTTTTCTGAGTGGAGATGATGGACCCCTCATGAGCAATGACGAGGATTATGAAGAGAGCTCCACCAAAGGAAGCCACAAGAGGAGGCGCCGCACCAGAGGACGCCAGGATAATTGATGAAGACATTTAGTCGACCGCCATGTTATTTTATTTTCGTCGGTCAGTTAGGCCGTTATTTTCGATTAGTCATGAGATTTTGTAATCCGAGATTGAACCTTGTTTGAGATGAATGAATAAATGATTGGTGTGATTATGTTTGTGCATTCATTTGGGTAGTGCTATTTTCTCATTAGACCTTGTTCTATTCTAATTTCTCATCCACTCCATAACACCAGATGCCTCCGAGACGTGACCTCGATTTCACTTTCCCGCCGGAGCTCACCCAGCTGATTCAATAGCACAATGCTAATGCAAATGCTCATCCAAAACCAAGGCAACAACAACAACAACAATCCACCGCCCCCACGCCCCGTCGATAACCTGACCCGATTCCTAAGGCTGAATCCGCCGGTGCTCTAGTAGCACTGAGCCGATTGTAGCTGATGATTGGCTCCACAAGATTGGAAGGGATCTAAAAACTGCTGGATGCACAGACGTTGAGAAGGTGCGTTTTGCCACACATCAACTGAATGGACCTGCAGCCTCTTGGTGGGAGAACTACACCGCCACTTATCCGGTCACCACCATGATATGGGATCAGTTCCAGCAAGCTTTCCGCAACGCTCATGTCTCAGCTGGAGCCATGAGTCTGAAGAAGCATGAGTTCCGCAACTTACGCCAGGGGAACCGTACTGTGGGGCAGTATGTGGATGAGTTCAGCAAATTATCTCGCTATGCCCCAGATGATGTGGCCACAGATGCCGCAAAACAGGAGAAGTTTCTTGAGGGACTCAATGATGTGTTGGGAATGCAGCTAATGGTGGCTACCTTCAACAACTACCAGGAGCTAGTAGACAAGGCCACTATACTTGAAGGCAAGCAGCAGCAGATTGAAAACCGCAAGCGGAAATATGGCCAGGGAAAGTACAACTCCGGAGCTCAGCAGAAGCCCCGCTATGCCCCATACTCGGGAGGACATACCCATCACACCCATGGAGGACATAACCATGGAGGGAATGGAAACAATCGCAACCACGACAACAACTCCAAGTCAGGCAATGGAGGCAATGGCAACCAGCACCGTCCTGCTCCGGCTCAGAAGGATCTGAGTCATATCACCTGTTTCAAGTGCCAGAAGACAGGACACTATGCCACCGATTGTCCGGAGGCCAAGCAGAGGGATGGAAACGGCAACGACAGTGGAAGCTCAGCAAAGAAGCCCAACCCTTTTCCTCGTGCTCAGGTGAATCACATTGACGTGGAGGACGTCTATGATCAGCCAGACACTGTGGTTGGTAAGTTTTTATTAAATTCACGTCCAGTATTGGTACTCTTTGATTCCGGTGCAACGCATTCATTCATATCAAGGGTAGTTGTGGAAAAGTATGGGTTGCCCACTAGGACCCTTAGAACCTCGCTCCAAGTCACTTCCCCAGGAGGAGAGATGATGGCAGGCTTAGGCTGTCATTCAACCCTCAACATCAGAAATCATGATTTTCCCGTAGACCTCATAGTCTTAGAATCCTAGGGATTGGACGTGATCCTAGGCACGGACTGGTTGACGAAGTTTGAAGGGAACATCGACCGTGCCCGCAAGACGATTTTGCTCACCACCCCGGAGCAGAAGAGGATCAAGTATGTATCCAGACGCACACAAATGAAGAAGCAGGTGAATTCCCTCACGAGAGTGGTTCAGGAGGAAGTGCCTATAGTACAAGATTTTTTGGATGTATTTCTGGAGGAATTACCAGGAATGCCACCGGACAGAGAAATAGAATTTTTGATCAAGTTATTACCTGGCACAGCCCCAATATCCAAGAGACCTTATCAGATGCCCCCGAATGATTTGGAAGAGATCAAGCAGTAGATCAAAGAATTATTGGAGAAAGGATATATTCGCCCAAGTTCGTCACCTTGGGGAGCCCTAGTTCTTTTGGTAGAGAAGAAGGATGGAACCCTGAGAATGGTTGTAGATTATCGTTCATTGAACGACGTGACCATCAAGAATAAGTACCCTCTGTCGATGATTAATGATTTATTTGATCAGCTAGTCGGAGCCAAAGTATTTTCCAAGATCGATCTTCGATTAGGGTATCATCAGCTGAAGATTCGTGAACAGGATATACCCAAAACAGCTTTCACCACCAGGTATGGTTTATATGAGTGTACCATCATGTCATTCGGATTGACTAATGCCCCTGCGTATTTCTTGAGCATGATGAACAAGGTATTTATGGAATATCTGGACAAGTTTGTCGTGGTGTTCATCGATGACATATTGGTTTTCTCCGAGAGTGAGGAAGAGCACAAGGAACATCTGCGTCTAGTTCTGGAGAAACTCCAAGAACATCAGTTATATGCCAAGTTTAGCAAATGTGAATTTTGGTTGAAGGAAGTCGGATTCCTCGGACATGTTATTTCAGGAGAAGGAATAGAAGTCGACCCCACCAAGGTTGAATCGGTCACCAACTGGCAATCCCCCACCTCAGTCAAGGAGATCCGCAGTTTTCTCGGACTTGCAGGATATTATCGGAGATTTATTGAGAATTTCTCCAAGATTGCTAAACCCATGACCGAACTGCTGAAGAAGGAAACCAAGTACATTTGGACCGAGGATTGTGAAGCCAGTTTCCAGGAGTTGACGAAACGTCTGGTTACAGCCCCAGTACTCATTTTGCCGGACATACACAAGAATTACCAGGTGTATTGTGACGCTTCTCGTCAAGGACTCGAAGGAGTGCTCATGCAGGAAGGAAAAGTTGTAGCTTATACCTCCAGACAGCTACGACCTCACGAGATGAATTATGCCACACACGATTTGGAGTTAGCAGCCGTAGTGCATGCACTCAAGACATGGAGACATTTCCTTGTCGGAAATAGTTGTGATGTTTACACGGATCATAAGAGCTTGAAGTACATTTTCACGCAGAAGGAGTTGAACCTCAGACAAAGGAGATGGCTTGAATTGATCAAGGACTATGACATGAGATTACATTATCACCCAGGGAAGGCAAATGTTGTAGCAGATGCCTTGAGCCGTAAAAGCCATGTGAACACCCTCATAGCTGGAGGATTACCTCAGAAATTAGACGACGATCTTAGAGAGCTCCGACTGGAGATAGTACCAAGAGGATTTGTCGCCACCTTGGATATATAGTCCACTCTGACTGAAAGAATCCGTGAAGCGCAGAAGATGGACAAGGAAATTGCAGAGATAAAGGAAAATATGAGTAACGGAAAGGCTAAAGGTTTTCGTGAGGATGAACACGGAACTTTATGGTTTGAGGATCGTATCTATGTGTCCAATGACCCAGATGTCAGGAAGTTAATTCTTCAGGAGGCCCATGACTCACCTTGCTCGATTCACCCAGGCAACACCAAGATGTATCTGGATTTGAAGGAAAGTTTCTGGTGGACAGGTATGAAGAAGGATATTGCCGAGTATGTAGCAGTATGCGATGTTTGTCAGCGAGTAAAGGCGGAACATCAGAAGCCGGCAGGGTTACTTCAACCACTGCCGATTCCCGAGTGGAAATGGGAAAAACTTGGAATGGATTTTATCACAGGATTATCCAGGACCCGTTCAGGTTATGATTCTATCTGGGTAGTAGTTGATCGCTTGACCAAGGTAGCTCATTTCATTCCCGTGAAGACTACATATACCAGCGTTAAGTTAGCCAAGATATACATGACCAGGATCGTATGTCTTCATGGAGTTCCGAGGAATATCGTGTCAGATAGAGGAACACAATTTACCTCAAAGTTTTGGAATCAGTTGCATGAAACTTTGGGTACGAGGCTGGAGTTCAGTACAGCTTTTCATCCGCAGACAGATGGACAGACCGAGAGAGTCAACCAGATTTTGGAGGACATGTTGAGAGCCTGTGCGCTACACTACGGGTCTATCTGGGATGACAATTTTCCATACGCAGAGTTCTTGTACAACAACAGCTATCAGACCAGCCTGAAGATGGCCCCTTTCGAAGCTCTATACGAAAGGAGGTGCAGAACACCATTGTTGTGGGATGGTGTCGGAGACCGAAAACTTTTTGGTCCCAATCTTATCAAAGACTCCGAAGAGAAAGTCAAGCTGATTCGAGATAGACTCAAGATAGCACAGTCGAGACAGAAGAGTTATGCCGATAGTAAACGCAAGGAGATAACGTATGAACTTGGAGACCGAGCATATCTCCGTGTGTCCCCACTTCGTGGAATCAAGAGATTTGGGGTTAAAGGAAAATTAGCACCCAGGTTCATTGGACCCTACAAAATCCTCGAACGCAGGGGAGAAGTTGCATATAAGCTGGAATTGCCAGAAGGATTGTCAGGAGTTCACGATGTCTTTCATGTATCCCAGCTGAAGAAATGCCGTGCCGAGATGGCCGATATTCCTTTGAGAGACACAATGCCTCTAGAGGCTATACAACTTCGCAGTGATCTGACTTATGAGGAGAAACCCGTCAGAATTCTCGAGACTGCGAACAGAGTTACCCGCAGCAAGATCTTCAAGTTTTGCAAGCTTCTATGGAGCCACCACTCCGAGGAGGAAGCCACCTGGGAGCGAGAAGAAGATCTCCGTCGAGACCACCCGCACCTATTTGCTAGCCAACCCGAATCTCGAGGGCGAGATTCATCTTAAGGTGGGTAGGTTTGTAACATCCCAAATTTTCAATTTGGAATGTTTTACAATTAATAGTTAAGCATCTATGCATATTGTTTGAAATTGTGTGGCATTTGGAATTTTCAGAGGCATTTGAGTTTTGTTTGAATTGGATTCAACTTGGCAATTGAAATTTATTTCAAAAAAATGCCTGACAAAATACTTGAGCAAAAGTATGAGAGGAGTAAACACGACACTCCAAAAATGTCAGAAGAAAAATATGGCCAAATGTTTGAATTCAAATTTGAACTTTATTTGGGATTTCCAGAAAATATTTTTTTAGGTTGTGTTTTGCCTCTAGAAAAATGTCCACGTTTTAGGATTATTTCCCCTGAGAATTTTGATATATATATATATATATATCCTATATAAGAATACTATAGGCTTTTCTACATTTAGTTTTTCCTCCCTGTCTTATTCAAAAAAAACCAGGCGCACCAGGCGCCAGCCAGGCCAACAGGCCCAGTCGATGCTCGAGCCGCAGCCCACCAGCGCCAAGGCCGCCAGCCTGCTCCCGCCGCACCGTGCCGACCCCGTTCCGATCTGTCGCCCGCTCGCTCTCCCTCTCTCCCTCACTCACCCGTCAGCCCCACCCTTTTTGGGGAACATAGTAATTTCAAAAAATTTCCTACGCACACGCAAGATCATGGTGATGCATAGCAACGAGCGAGGAGAGTGTTGTCTATGTACCCTCGTAGACCGAAAGTGGAAGAGTTAGCACAACGCGGTTGATGTAGTCGTACGTCTTCACGGCCCGACCGATCAAGCACCGAAACTACGACACCTCTGAGTTCTAGCACACGTTCAGCTCGATGACGATCCCCGGACTCCAATCCAGCAGAATGTCGGGGAAGAGTTCCGTCAGCACGACGGCGTGGTGACGATCTTGATGTTCTACCATCGCAGGGCTTCGCCTAAGCACCGCTACAATATTATCGAGGATTATGGTGGAGGGAGGCACCGCACACGGCTAAGAGATCAATGATCAATTGTTGTGTCTATGGGGTGCCCCCTGCCCCCGTATATAAAGGAGCAAGGGGGAGGAGGTGCGGCCAGGCAAGGGGCGCGCCAGGAGGAGTCCTACTCTCCATGTTGGACTAGGACTTGGGGGGGAAGGGGAGAAAGAGGGAAAGGAAAGGGGGGGCGCCCCCCTGCTTGTCCAATTCGGACTTGGGGAGGGGGGAGGGGCGCGCGGCTCCCCCTTGGCCTCCTCTCTACTTCCTCCACTAGGCCCATTAAGGCCCATTAGGTTACCGGGGGGTTCCGGTAACCTCCCGGTACTCCGGTAAAATGCCGATTTCACCCGGAACACTTCCGATGTCCAAACATAGGCTTCCAATATATCAATCTTTATGTCGCGACCATTTTGAGACTCCTCGTCATGTCCGTGATCACATCCAGGACTCCGAACAACCTTCGGTGCATCAAAACATATAAACTCATAATGAAACTGTCATCGTAACATTAAGCGTGCGGACCCTACGGGTTCGAGAACAATGTAGACATGACCGAGACACGCCTCTGGTCAATAACCAATAGCGGAACCTGGATGCTCATATTGGCTCCTACATATTCTACGAAGATTGTTATCGGTCAGACCGCATAACAACATACGTTGTTCCCTTTGTCATCGGTATGTTACTTGCCCGAGATTCGATCGTCGGTATCTTAATACCTAGTTCAATCTCGTTACCGGCAAGTCTCTTTACTCGTTCTGTAATACATTATCCCTCAACTAACTCATTAGCTGCAATGCTTGCAAGGCTTTAAGTGATGTGTATTACCGAGAGGGCCCAGAGATACCTCTCCGACAATCAGAGTGACAAATCCTAATCTCGAAATACGCCAACCCAACAAGTACCTTCGGAGACTCCTGTAGAGCACCTTTATAATCACCCAGTTACGTTGTGACGTTTGGTAGCACACAAAGTGTTCGTCCGGTAAACGGGAGTTGCATAATCTCATAGTCATAGGAACATGAATAAGTCATGAAGAAAGCAATAGCAACATACTAAACGATCAAGTGCTATGCTAACGGAATGGGTCAATTCAATCACATCATTCTCCTAATGATATGATCCCGTTAATCAAATGACAACTCATGTCTATGGTTAGGAAACATAACCATCTTTGATCAACGAGCTAGTCAAGTAGAGGCATACTAGTGACACTTTGTTTGTCTATGTATTCACACATGTATTATGTTTCCGGTTAATACAATTCTAGCATGAATAATAAACATTTATCATGATACAAGGAAATAAATAATAACTTTATTATTGCCTCTAGGGCATATTTCCTTCAGTCTCCCACTTGCACTAGAGTCAATAATCTAGATTACACAGTAATGATTCTAACACCCATGGAGCCTTGGTGCTGATCATGTTTTGCTCGTGGAAGAGGCTTAGTCAGTGGGTCTGCAACATTCAGATCCGTATGTATCTTGCAAATTTCTGTGTCTCCCACTTGGACTAAATCCCGAATGGAATTGAAGCGTCTCTTGATGTGCTTGGTTCTCTTGTGAAATCTGGATTCCTTTGCTAAGGCAATTGCACCAGTATTGTCACAAAAGATTTTCATTGGACCCGACGGACTAGGTATGACACCTAGATCGGATATGAACTCCTTCATCCAGACTCCTTCATTTGTTGCTTCCGAAGCAGCTATGTACTCGACTTCACATGTAGATCCCGCCACGACGCTTTGTTTAGAACTGCACCAACTGACAGCTCCACTGTTTAATGTAAACACGTATCCGGTTTGCGATTTAGAATCGTCCGGATCAGTGTCAAAGCTTGCATCAACGTAACCATTTACGATGAGCTCTTTGTCACCTCCATATACGAGAAACATATCCTTATTTCTTTTCAGGTACATCAGGATGTTCTTGACCGCTGTCTAGTGATCCACTCCTGGATTACTTTGGTACCTCCCTGCTAGACTTATAGCAAGGCACGCATCAGGTCTGGTACACAACATTGCATGATAGAGCCTATGGCTGAAGCATAGGGAACATCTTTCATTTTCTCTCTATCTTCTGCAGTGGTTGGACATTGAGTCTTACTCAACTTCACACCTTGTAACACAGGCAAGAACCCTTTCTTTGCTTGATCCATTTTGAACTTCTTCAAAACTTTGTCAAGGTATGTGCTTTGTGAAAGTCCAATTAAGCATCTTGATCTATCTTTATAGATCTTAATGCCCAATATGTAAGAAGCTTCACCGAGGTCTTTCATTGCAAAACTCTTATTCAAGTATCCCTTTATGCTATCCAGAAATTCTATATTATTTCCAATCAATAATATGTCATCCACATATAATATCAGAAATGCTACAGAGCTCCCACTCACTTTCTTGTAAATACAGGCTTCTCCAAAAGTCTGTATAAAACCAAATGCTTTGATCACACTATCAAAGCGTTTATTCCAACTCCGAGAGGCTTGCACCAGTCCATAAATGGATCGCTGGAGCTTGCACACTTTGTTAGCTCCCTTTGGATCGACAAAACCTTCTGGTTGCATCATATACAACTCTTCTTCCAGAAATCCATTCAGGAATGCGGTTTTGACATCCATCTGCCAAATTTCATAATCATAAAATGCGGTAATTGCTAACATGATTCAGACAGACTTAAGCATCGCTACGGGTGAGAAGGTCTCATCGTAGTCAATCCCTTGAACTTGTCGAAAACCTTTTGCAACAAGTCGAGCTTTGTAGACAGTAACATTACCGTCAGCGTCAGTCTTCTTCTTGAAGATCCATTTATTCTTAATTGCTTGCCGATCAACAGGCAAGTCAACCAAAGTCCATACTTTGTTCTCATACATGGATCCCATCTCAGATTTCATGGCTTCTAGCCATTTTGCGGAATCTGGGCTCACCATCGCTTCTTCATAGTTCGTAGGTTCATCATGATCTAGTAGCATGACTTCCAGAACAGGATTACCGTACCACTCTGGTGCGGATCTTACTCTGGTTGATCTACGCGGTTCGGTAGTAACTTGATCTGAAGTTTCATGATCATTATCATTAGCTTCCTCACTAATTGGTGTAGGTGTCGCAGAAACCATTTTGTGTGATGAACCACTTTCCAATAAGGGAGCAGGTACAGTTACCTCATCAAGTTCTACTTTTATCCCACTCCTTTCGAGAGAAACTCATTCTCTAGAAAAACTCCGAATTTAGCAACAAAAGTCTTGCCTTCGGATCTGTGATAGAAGGTGTACCCAACAGTCTCCTTTGGGTATCCTATGAAGACACATTTCTCCGATTTGGGTTCGAGCTTATCAGGTCGAAGCTTTTTCACATAAGCATCGCAGCCCCAAACTTTCAAAGCGACAACTTTGGTTTCTTGCCAAACCACAGTTCATAAGGCGTCGTCTCAACGGATTTTGATGGTGTCCTATTTAATGTGAATGCAACCGTCTCTAAAGCATAACCCCAAACCGATAGCGGTAAATCAGTAAGAGACATCATAGATCGCACCATATCTAATAAAGTACGATTACGACGTTTGGACACACCATTACGTTGTGGTGTTCCGGGTGGCGTGAGTTGCGAAACTATTCCGCATTGTTTCAAATGTGGACCAAACTCGTAACTCAAATATTCTCCTCCACGATCAGATCGTAGAAACTTTATTTTCTTGTTACGATGATTTTCAACTTCACTCTGAAATTCTTTGAACTTTTCAAATGTTTCAGACTTATGTTTCATTAAGTAGATATACCCATATCTTCTTAAATCATCTGTGAAGGTGAGAAAATAACGATATCCGCCACGAGCCTCAACATTCATTGGACCACATACATCTGTATGTATGATTTCCAACAAATCCGTTGCTCTCTCCATAGTACCGGAGAACGGTGTTTTAGTCATGTTACCCATGAGGCACGGTTCGCAAGTACCAAGTGATTCATAATCAAGTGGTTCCAAAAGTCCATCAGTATGGAGTTTCTTCATGCACTTTACACCGATATGACCTAAACGGCAGTGCCACAAATAAGTTGCACTATCATTATCAACTCTACATCTTTTGATTTCAACATTATGAATATGTGTATCACTACTATCAAGATTCATTAAAAATAGACCACTCTTCAAGGGTGCATTACCATAAAAGATATTACTCATATAAATAGAACAACCATTATTCTCTGATTTAAATGAATAACCGTCTCGCATCAAACAAGATCTAGATATAATGTTCATGCTCAACGCTGGCACCAAATAACAATTATTTAGGTCTAATACTAATCCCAAAGGTAGATGTAGAGGTAGTGTGCCGACCGCGATCACATCGACTTTGGAACCATTTCCCACGCGCATCGTCACCTCGTCCTTAGCTAATCTTCGCTTAATCCGTAGCCCCTGTTTCGAGTTGCAAATGTTAGCAACAGAACCAGTATCAAATACCCAGGTGCTACTGCGAGCATTAGTAAGGTACACATCAATAACATGTATATCACATATACCTTTGTTCACTTTGCCATCCTTCTTATCCGCCAAATACTTGGGGCAGTTCCGCTTCCAGTGACCAGTCTGCTTGCAGTAGAAGCACTCAGTCTCAGGCTTAGGTCCAGACTTGGGTTTCTTCTCCTGAGCAGCAACTTGTTTGCTGTTCTTCTTGAAGTTCCCTTTCTTCTTCCCTTTGCCCTTTTTCTTGAAACTGGTGGTCTTATTGACCATCAACGCTTGATGCTCCTTCTTGATTTCTACCTCCGCGGCTTTTAGCATCGCGAAGAGCTTAGGAATAGTCTTATTCATCCCTTGCATATTATAGTTCATCATGAAGCTTTTGTAGCTTGGTGGCAGTGATTGAAGAACTCTGTCAATGACACAATCAACAGGAAGATTAACCCCCAGTTGAGTCAAGTGATAATGATACCCAGACATTTTGAGTATATGTTCACTGACAAAACTATTCTCCTCCATCTTGCAGCTATAGAACTTATTGGAGACTTCATATGTCTCAATCCGGGCATTTGCTTGAAACATTAACTTCAACTCCTAGAACATCTCATATGCTCCATGACGTTCAAAACATCGTTGAAGACCCGGTTCTAAGCCGTAAAGCATGGCACATTGAACTATCGAGTAGTCATCAGCTTTGCTCTGCCAGACGTTCATAACATCTGGTGTTGCTCCTGCAGCAGGCTTGGCACTTAGCGGTGCTTCCAGGACGTAATGCTTCTATGCAGCAATGAGGATAATCCTCAAGTTACGGACCCAGTCCGTGTAATTGCTACCATCATCTTTCAACTTTGCTTTCTCAAGGAACACATTAAAATTCAATGGAACAACAACACGAGCCATCTATCTACAATTAAACATAGACAAGTAAGATACTATCAGGTACTAAGTTCATGATAAATTTAAGTTCAATTAATCATATTACTTAAGAACTCCCACTTAGAAAGATATCCCTCTAATCCTCTAAGTGATCACGTGATCCAAATCAACTAAACCATGTCCGATCATCACGTGAGATGGAGTAGTATCAATGGTGAACATCAATATGTTGATCATATCTACTATATGATTCACGCTCAACCTTTCGGTCTCCGTGTTCCGAGGCCATATTTGTTATATGCTAGGCTCGTCAAGTTTAACCTGAGTATTCAGCGTGTGCAACTGTTTTGCACCCGTTGTATTTGAACGTAGAGCCTATCACACCCGATCATCACGTGGTTTCTCAGCACGAAGAACTTTCGCAACGGTGCATACTCAGGGAGAACACTTATACTTTGATAATTTAGTGAGGGATCATCTTATAATGCTACCGTCAATCAAAGCAAGATAAGATGCATAAAAGATAAACATCACATGCAATCAATATAAGTGATATGATATGGCCATCATCATCTTGTGCTTGTGATCTCCATCTCCGAAGCACCGTCATTATCACCATCGTCACCGGCGCGACACCTTGATCTCCATCGTAGAATCATTGTCGTCTTGCCAATCTTATGCTTCCATGACTATCGCTACCGCTTAGTGATAAAGTAAAGCATTACAGGGCGATTGCATTGCATACAATAAAACGACAACCATATGGCTCCTGCCAGTTGCCGATAACTCGGTTACAAAACATGATCATCTCATACAATAAAATTTAGCATCATGTCTTGACCATATCACATCACAACATGCCCTGCAAAAACAAGTTAGACGTCCTCTACTTTGTTGTTGCAAGTTTTACGTGGCTGCTATGGGCTTAGCAAGAACCGTTCTTACCTACGCATCAAAACCACAACGATAGTTTGTCAAGTTGGTGCTTTTTTTAACCTTCGCAAGGACCGGGCGTAGCCACACTCGGTTCAACTAAAGTTGGAAAAACTGACCCCGCGCAGCCACCTGTGTGCAAAGCATGTCAGTAGAACCAGTCTCGCGTAAGCGTACGCGTAATGTCGGTCCGGGCCGCTTCATCCAACAATACCGTCGAACCAAAGTATGACATGCTGGTAAGCAATATGACTTATATCGCCCACAACTCACTTGTGTTCTACTCGTGCACAACATTAACGCATAAAACCTGGCTCTGATACCACTGTTGGGGAACGTAGTAATTTCAAAAAAAATCCTACGCACACGCAAGATCATGGTGAAGCATAGCAACAAGAGAGGAGAGTGTTGTTTACGTATCCTCGTAGAACGAAAGCAGAAGCGTTAGCACAACGCGGTTGATGTAGTCGTACATCTTCACAGCCCGACCGATCAAGCACCGAAACTACGGCACCTCCGAGTTCTAGCACACATTCAGCTCGATGTTGATCCCCAGACTCCGATCCAGCAGAATGTCAGGGAAGAGTTCCGTCAGCATGACGGCGTGGTGACGATCTTGATGTTCTACCGTCGCAGGGCTTCGCCTAAGCACCGCTACAATATTATCGAGGATTATGGTGGAGGAGGGCACCGCACACGGCTAAGAGATCAATGATCAATTGTTGTGTCTATGGGGTGCCCCTGCCCCCGTATATAAAGGAGCAAGGAAGAGGAGGTGCGGCCAGGCAAGGGGCGCGCCAGGAGGAGTCCTACTCCCACCGGGAGTAGGACTCCCACCTTTCCATGTTG
>NC_041382.1:211538916-211660553 GCF_002162155.2 Triticum dicoccoides | reverse complement strand
AGAGAAAGAGGGGAAAGGAAAGGGGGGGGGGGCGCCGCCCTCCTCCTTGTCCAATTCGGACTTGGGGAGGGGAGGGGTGCGCGGCTGCCCCTTGGCCTCCTCTCTACTACCTCCACTAGGCCCATTAAGGCCCATTATTACCGGGGGGTTCCGGTAACCTCCCGGTACTCCGGTAAAATGCCGATTTCACCCGGAACACTTCCGATGTCCAAACATAGGCTTCCAATATATCAATCTTTATGTCTCGACCATTTCGAGACTCCTCGTCATGTCCGTGATCACATCCGGGACTCCAAACAACCTTTGGTACATCAAAACATATAAACTCATAATGAAACTGTCATCGTAACGTTAAGCGTGCGAACCCTACGGGTTCGAGAACAATGTAGACATGACCGAGACATGTCTCCGGTCAATAACCAATAGCGGAACCTGGATGCTCATATTGGCTCCTACATATTCTACGAAGATCGTTATCGGTCAGACCGCATAACAACATACGTTGTTCCCTTTGTCATCGGTATGTTACTTGCCCGAGATTCGATAGTCGGTATCTTAATACCTAGTTCAATCTCGTTACTGGCAAGTCTCTTTACTCATTCTGTAATACATCATCCCGCAACTAACTCATTAGCTGCAATGCTTGCAAGGCTTTAAGTGATGTGTATTACCGGGAGGGCCCAGAGATACCTCTCCGACAATCGGAGTGACAAATCCTAATCTCGAAATACGCCAACCCAACAAGTACCTTCGGAGACACCTGTAGAGCACCTTTATAATCACCCAGTTACGTTGTGACATTTGGTAGCACACAAAGTGTTCCTCCGATAAACGGGAGTTGCATAATCTCATAGTCATAGGAACATGTATAAGTCATGAAGAAAGCAATAGCAACAAACTAAACGATCAAGTGCTATGCTAACGGAATCGGTCAAGTCAATCACATCATTCCCCTAATGATGTGATCCCGTTAATCAAATGACAACTCATGTCTATGGTTAGGAAACATAACCATCTTTGATCAACAAGCTAGTCATGTAGAGGCATACTAGTGACACTCTGTTTGTCTATGTATTCACACATGTATTATGTTTCTGGTTAATACAATTCTAGCATGTATAATAAACATTTATCATGATACAAGGAAATAAATAATAACTTTATTATTGCCTCTAGGGCATATTTCCTTCAACCCTATCCCTAACCCCTCGCCAACGACTCCGCGCCAGAGCGCGTTCGACGCCGTTGCCGCGGTTCCGATCCTCTCGGGATTGTGATCCCGAGTCGACCCCTCGCCCATGTTTATGCCGTTTATAAACCCCTCGGCCTCCTTCTCTGAACCCCCCAAAAACCCTACCCCAACTCCCACCATAGCTCGCGCCCTCGCCGTTCTGATCTCGCCCTAGCCCCCGCAGTTCACCGTCGTGTTGTTTCACCGGTGAGCATCCCCAACCTCTCTAACCTCTGCTATCGGTCTAGCCCGACCTCACAAACCTTTTGACATGTTTTTGTTCGTCTTCGTTATCTACAGAGGCCACCCCAACCCAGCACGCTCCACCGGAGCACCGAGCTCCACTGCCTCGTCTTCGTCGTCTCCGCCGTCCCTGACATCCCCTCAGCTCAGTGTCCACAGAAAGTCGGACGCCCCCGAACACCCACATCACCTGGACATCCTCGCCGACGCCGACGGCCGGAGCCCCGCCGCCCACTGGGCTCTTCTTCCCTCCCACGCCAGGCTCTTCTCTATAAGCACGAGCGCACCTCCTCTATTCGCTCATTTTTTTATCGAATCGTTAAGTTAGATTAGATCGATTAGTAGATCGTTTTATTTTCATTAGATCGGTTTTAGTTACAGTTTTTTTAGCGGTTTAGTACGGTTCATATCAAACCAGTAGATCGGTTTTAGTCAAAAAAAACGCACGTGTACGTCCTGTTAAGTTGCGCCAGGGCGCTGTTTAGTTTCAGATCGCACACCCCATAAGCCCAGTAGCGCCCGTTAGTTTTTTTCTGTCATTTTCGTCTCTGTTTTTAAACAGAAAGTTTCAGTTTTGTAAAGTCTATATCTTTTAGATTATTTATTATTTATAGTTGATTATTTTTTTGTTAGTTTACAAATTTCCTATAATTTCTGTAGAAAATACATCCGGCCATGTTTAAGTTTATAAAAATAGTTTTATATTAGTTTAGTCAGATTAGTATTTCTGCTATAATTTGAGTTAGGATTATTATTCTTAGTGATTCTTTTTTTTCACTGCTTTGTTTTCACCTTCAGTAGCAGTAGGTATTTATTTGGGTATTTTTAGTCTTTATTAAAAATAGTTTTACTCGAAAATAGCCTTTCTAGTTTTATTTAGCCTGCTGCTGTTTTCTGTTGTTCTAATTAATTTAGGATTTTTTTCACCTCTATTATAGTATATTTTAGATTAGTTTTCTGTAGTTACAGAGGGTGAACTTTTATTTACAGTAAAATAAAATGTTTTTTTCTTCTTCTAGTTGTTGGTTTGAAATTCTTCGAGTTTTCTTTGGTTTTGGTTTGAGTGCTTGTGTGATTTTCTTTAGCTTGCTGTTATGATGTTTAGTGGAATATTTATTTGTGCTATTGTTTGACTTGATAGAATTTCCCTCGTGCAAAGCTTGCTATCTCGAGTCGCTAGCGTTTGAAGACCGTCAGCCAGGCAAGTCATTTGATCATGTTTTACAATACCTATGATTTTGTTGCATTAGAATTATTCCTCCCCACCATGCATGCAGTAGGAGAATTTGAAGTTATATCTTGAGTAGTATCATGCGGTAGGATGAACCCAATTCCCCTTTACTATTGCCCGGGACGATGTAGTTTATTTTGCTATGCTTGTAGACGGGGTTGGTTGAGAGATTCATAAGGGAGATGTGAGAGTCAAGATGATGACAACCCCATGACTTCAAGCTCAAGATGGACTTCAAATTCACTACTGGGTGGAGGACGGTTGACAGGCATCCTGGAGGAACCAGCGGATGGCCGGGATGCATGGAGAAGCGCCATGACATCTTGCAGAAAGCTTCACGCAGCCACGAAGAGACGGATGGATACCCCTTGACCGGAAGCTTACCTGTGCAGCCGCAAGCCATTATGGGCTCTGGCTGGGTTGACCTTAGGGATGACTCTGGACAGACAGTGCCAACAGATGTAGAAGAACGGTAGGACATGCATGGGCACCAACAGTGCCCAGAGAAACTCTACAGAAGACCCTATTTCGTTCATCCCGTCTTCAAACACCAGGCAGTGCGAGGACATAAAGGAGGGAACGATTCTTGCAGGTAAAGTGCACAAGACTCTGCAGAGTAGCAACCTAATCGATTAGCCGTGTCCCCGGTTACGGACAAATGAGCCTCTGGAAATTGGAGTATTTCAGAAATCTCAACACCGAACAAATAAATTAATTGAGGGGTTAACTAATAATTGGGAATGAGACATTGGTTGGTGGAACCATGTCAATAACTACCAACATTTTGTAGTAATTGTAAGCAAGTCCTTGGTTGTAGGGAAAAACTGGCTTTTTGCAAAAACATAAAACTTAGAGCCCCACAGCCAAATTGCATATAGTGTTAGCATTATTATTGTTGTTCTCTCTATGACTTGCCCGCATATTCAGAATGCTGACCTACACGGCTGCAATGTCTCATGTTGCAGAGGAGTTTTCCGACTAGGAGTGAGGCTACGATATACGATTGGCGATTGCCCTATGGAGTCGGATGGACTCGCTATTCGTCTATGCTTCTGCAACTTTATTTAGTTTATTTCTCATGATTTGGCCTTCGGCCGAATTTATTATGATGTAATAAAGACTCGATATGAGAATCATGTAATAAATTCAGGTGTGATTGAACTTTGAATCTTTTCATCAATGTACTGTGTGTGCCAGCATGATCTTGGGATGGTACAGCTACACAGAGACTTGACCGATTTTGGGTCGGGTCGTTACATCTAACTTGCATGATTTGAATGGAACTAACCCAGACTGACGCTGTTTTCAGCAGAATTGCCATGGTGTTATTTTTGTGCAGAAATAAAAGTTCTCGGAATGACCTGAAAATCAACGGAGATTATCTTTGGAATATATAAAAAATACTGGAAGAAAGATCCATGTCAGGGGGCCCACACCCTATCCACGAGGGTGGGGGCGCGCCCCCTGCCTCGTGGGCCCCCTGACGCTTCGCCGACCTCAACTCCAATTCCATATATTCGTGTTCGGGGAGAAAAAATTCGAAGAGAAGGATTCATCACGTTTTATAATACGGAGCCGCTGCCAAGCCCTAAACTCTCTCGGGAGGGCTGATCTGGAGTCCGTTCGGGGCTCCGGAGTGCGGAATCCGTCGCCATCGTCATCATCAACCTTCCTCCATCACCAATTTTATGATTCTCACCGTCGTGCGTGAGTAATTGCATCATAGGCTTGCTGGATGGTGATGGGTTGGATGAGATTTATCATGTAATCAAGTTAGTTTTTTTAGGGTTTGATCCCTAGTATCCACTATGTTCTGAGATTGATGTTGCTATGACTTTGCTATGCTTAATGCTTGTCACTAGTGCCCGAGTGCCATGATTTCAGATCTGAACCTATTATGTTTTCATGAATATATGTGAGTTCTTGATCCTATCTTGCAAGTCTATAGTCACCTACTATGTGTTATGATCCGGCAACCCCGAACTGACAATAATCGGGACCACTCCCAGTGATGACCGTAGTTTGAGGAGTTCATGTATTCACTATGTGTTAATGCTTTGGTCCGGTACTCTATTAAAAGGAGGCCTTAATATCCCTTAGTTTCCAATAGGACCCCGCTGCCACAGGAGGGTAGGACAAAAGATGTCATGCAAGTTCTTTTCCATAAGCACGTATGACTATATTCGGAATACATGCATATATTACATTGATGAATTGGAGCTAGTTCTGTGTCACCCTATGTTATAACTGTTACATGATCGATCGCATGCGGCATAATTCTCCATCACCGATCCAATGCCTACGAGCTTTTCATATTATTCTTCGCTTATTTACTTTTCTGCTACTACTATTACAATCACTACAAAACCCCAAAATATTACTTTTGCTACTGTTACCACTACTATCATATTACTTTGCTACTAAACACTTTGCTGCAAATATTAAGTTTCCAGGTGTGGTTGAATTGACAACTCAACTGCTAATACTTGAGAATATTCTTTGGCTCCCCTTGTGTCGAATCAATAAATTTGGGTTGAATACTCTACCCTTGAAAACTGTTGTGATCCCCTATACTTGTGGGTTATCATACACCTCGGAGCTGGCTTGTACCAACTTATAACGCCCACGATACAGCTATAGCTCCCACGTGTCGAGGCACGACTTAGAGACATAACCGCATAGTGGTTTTGTCGTAAGAAGGGTCAATTTCATATACATCCCATGTAATGAATAACACATGGATAAATAGAGTTGTCTTACACTCGCCATGTCATACAATACATACATAATTCATACATCATCCAAAATACACTCATAGACCGACTATGGTCAAATACGAATAAAGGAAGATAAACCCCAGATGCTAGATCCCCGATCGTCCCAATTGGGCTCCACTACTGATCATCAGGAAACGACACATAGTAATGACTAAGGTCCTCGTCGAACTCCCACTTGAGTTCGGTAGCATCACCTGCACTGGTATCATTGGAACTTGCAACTGTTTTGGAAGTATCCGTGAGTCACGAGGACTCAACAATCTCACACCCGCGAGATCAAGACTATTTAAGCTTATGGGTAGGATAAGGTAATGAGGTGGAGCTGCAACAAACGCTAAGCAAATATGGTGGCTAACATACGCAAATAAGAGTAAGATGAGAAACTACGCAACGGTCGTGAAGCTAGAAGTGATCAAGAAGTGATCCTGAACTACGCATGTTCAAACATAACCCAAAGCCATGTTCATTTCCCGGACTCTGCCGAAAAGAGACTATCACGGCTACACACGCGGTTGATTCATTTTAATTAAGTCAAGTGTCAAGTTCTCTACAACCGGATATTAACAAATTCCCATCTGCCACATAACCGCGGGCACGGCTCTCAAAAGTTTATACCCTACAGGGGTGTCCCAACTTAGCCATTACAAGATCTCACGATCAACGAAGGATATTCTTTCTCCCGAAAAGATCTGATCAGTCTCGGAATCCCGGTTACAAGACATTTTGACAATGGTAAAACAAGACCAGCAAAGCCGCCCAACTGTGCCAACAAATCCTGATAGGAGCTGCACATATCTCGTTCTTAGGGCACACCGGATAGGTCATGCTACGAGTAAAACCAACCCTCAAGTTTCCTCGAGGTGGCCCCACAGGTTGCCCGGCTCGGACCAACACTCAGAGGAGCATTGGCCCCGGGGGGGTTAAAATAAAGATGACCCTTGGGTCTGCAGAACCCAAGGGAAAATGCTTAGGTAGGCAAATGTAAAACCAAGGTTGGGCCTTGCTAGAGGAGTTTTATTCAAAGCGAACTGTCAAGGGGGTCCCATAACCCCAACCGCATAAGGAATGCAAAATCAAGGAACATAACACCGGTATGACGGAAACTAAGGCGACAAGAGTGGAACAAAACACCAGGCATAAGGCCGAGCCTTCCAACCTTTACCAAATGTATAGATGCATTAGTTAAAATAAGAGATATGGTGATATCCCAACATAACCATGTTCCAACATGGAACAAACTTCAACTCCACCTGCAACTAGCAGCGCTATAAGAGGGGCTGAGTAAAAGTGGTAACTTAGCCAAACAACGGTTTGCTGAAGGTGGGTTAGAGGCTTGGCATGGCAATATGAGAGGCATGATAACAAGTGGTAGGTAGCGTGACATAGCGATAGAACAAACAACTAGCAAGCAAAGATAGAAGTGATATCGAGGGTATGGTCATCTTGCCTGCAAAGTTCTCTCAGTAGTCGAAAGCTTGATCCTCGTTAGCATACTCAACAGGTTGCTCGTTCACGTACTCATCTCCCGGCTCTACCCAAAGCAAGAACACAAGAAATGGAACAACAATCAATCATGGTGCAATGCGCAAGCAACATGATGCAAGACATGGCATGGAATGCAAGATATGATATGCAATGCATATGGGTACTCCGGAAGGGAAAAGATGATCAAGGTATCAACTTTTCAAAACAAGTATGCCGCTGGAAAGATGAGGTAATTTCGGTCGAAATCGATATAAGGATCACCGGAAACGAATGCACGTTTTGCAAATGACAAGCAAAACAAGAATGATGCAAATCTGTGATTAACAGTGTCATAGCACTTAGAATACAACAAGAATCTATACTATAGCACTCCAACATAGCAACAAAGTATATGAACAGAAAGTACACATGAAGCTCTACAAATCGTGAACACTAAGCTCCTGCTAGTTCTCACTAGAACAAGCTCAAAATAGCATGGCAAAATGCAAATGATATCAGCTTCACAGACTTAGAGAAAATACTAACATGTCAAAACAGTAGCATATAGCAATGTTTAGAGCAAGCAAACAACATGCTACAGGAAAATATCATGGCAAACAAAGGCATGGCATGGTAGTACTAAAGGCATAGAACAAAACTCCCTTACTGAACTTTACCCAAAGATGCATAGAAAATGATGTGGAACCCATGCAAACATGGCAAGTTATATAAACAATTTCAGACTTGGAAGAAAAACAGAGCATGACAGAAACATATTAATGATAGAAAATATACAAGCTCATGGCACTCACTACGAAGCATTTTATGGCATAACAAGGTAACCGACACGAAGTAGATATATTCAAGAAGCTAAATATGGCAAGGGAAAGTTCATAGGGTACATCCACCACTAGCAACAACCATGGCAACATTGAATATCATGTTAACAATCTGCAAGAAGTAATATTTAGCAAAAGTAGAGCAAGGAAATGGCATGATAGATTGCTCCATAATTTCAACCAAAGACATTAATGGATAGAGAAATACCACATCTATAAAACATGCTTACTTAACTATCTCAAAATATGCATGGATCTCATGGTAGCAACAAGTTTACATAGCATCAAAATGTAATAGGAAAAGGACTTAGCAAAATGACTAAGTGTTTGAAAACCGCAACATTATGAAGCCTACTTTTCATGCTTGTGCTAGTCACCACATAGCTCACAAAAATACAAGACTTACACCCCTGTAAAGATGGCATGATGGAGATCATAAAACATGTAGACATGATGCTCATAGGATGCACACACAAAATGCAAAAAAATGACAAATCATCCAGTTCTGTTAAGAACCGGCAGTTAACATCATATAGCACTATTGCAACGAGGATAATGGCATCAATATGGATAGTAACATGCATGCAAATGACACTAACATGAAGAGCATCACGAGGCAAACATTTCGACACATCATATACATGAATCGGAGCATCGAGCATGGAGATACGACATGATGAAGGAGGCATAAAAATTACACAGGGAAAAGACTTAGATGAAAATCACCTCCGAAAATCAGATCTAGGGTTTCGGGGCACGCATCCCGAGGTTGGCTGGATCTTTGCCGGAGTTACGAGGGGAGGCGAGGGGCGATGGTGGTCGGCGTGGAGGAGCTCAGGAGAGGGGCCGGAGCGGTCGCTGCAGTGGGGCCGACGCCGGCGAGGTCGGAGAACGACGGTGCGGGTGGCGTCCGGCACGGAGAAGACGAGGCGCGCTGCGGGATGACCAGGCGGCGGCGGGGAGCGCGCGGGGGAGGCTCGGGCGCTCGGGCCAGGCGGGGGCCGGCGGTGGCGGCCACGTGGCAGCACGCCACTGGCTGCGGGCGTCGGCGACGACTTGTCCGGTGGGATCCGGACGTGTCCGGCGGTGGAGTGGGGCGATTTGCTAGGGTTTGGACCCGGGATTTCAGGGGGGGGTGGGTGCATTTATATAGGTAGGGGAGCTAGGAGTGTCCAAACGAGGTGCGGTTTTCGCCCACACGATCGTGATCCAACAATGGAGAGCATGGAGGGGTTTAGATGGGTTATTGGGCTGTTTTGGAGGGGTGTTGGGCTGCAATGAAAGAGAGGCTTTTGCAGTTACCCGGTTAACCATTGGGGCATCAAGCGACCTCCAAATGGAACGAAATTTGACAGGCGGCCTGCCGGTGATGTACCAAGGCCACTCGGCAAATCTCGACCCATTTCGAGAACGTTTTTCTCCCGCTCATGAAACAAGATTAGAGGGGTGCAACGGGGCATGAGAGAGCGTAGGAGTGCAAAACGGACAACGGGGAAAAAGACCGGATGCATGAGACGAACACGAATGCAAATGAGATGCACATGATGACATGAGATGAAATGCATGACATGAACAAAATGCAAAACGAAAGACAAAACCCAACCACGAAGGGAATATCATATCACATAGCCGAAAATGGCAAGAATCGGAGTTACAAATATGGAAAGTTATGTCCAGGGTGTTACAACACTCCACCACTACAAGAGGATCTCGTCCCGAGATCTACGACTGAAATAACTCCAAATATTCGGAATGAAGGTGATCCTCGCGTTCCCAGGTGGCTTCTCGGTCGGAATGGTGTGACCACTTTACTTTCAGGAATTTGATTGACTTGTTGCAAGTCTTGCGCTCGGTTTCTTCAAGAATAGCAACGGGGTGCTCATGATAAGACACATCTTCTTGGAGATCAATCTCTTCGAAGTTGATAGTGCGCTCGGGGGTCTTGAAGCACTTGCGAAGCTGTGACACGTGAAACACATCGTGCACATTTGCGAAGTTGGAAGGAAGCTCAAATTGATAGGCAGGTCGCCTCTTTTGCCAATGATCTTGAAAGGACCCACGTATATAGGGGCAAGCTTCCCTTTGATACCGAAGCGTCGAGTGCCTTTCATTGGAGAGGCGCGGAGGTAGACATGGTCTCCGATCTCGAAAGCCAAGTCACGGTGCTTGCTATCATAGTAACTCTTCTGGCGCGATTGTGCGGCTTTGAGATTTTCACGGATGACTTTACACATTTCTTTAGCTTCTGTGATCAAGTCGTTGCCAAGAAGTTGGCATTCACCAGTCTCTAACCAATTGAGAGGAGTACGGCATTTTCTATCATAGAGAATTTCGAATGGGGCCTTGCCCGAACTCGCTTGGAAGTTGTTGTTGTAGGAGAACTCGGCATATGGAAAACAATCTTCCCACTTCATACTAAAAGAGATGACACAAGTCCTGAGCATGTCTTCGAGGATTTGATTGACTCTATCGACTTGGCCACTTGTTTGAGGATGGAAAGATGTGCTGAAGTGAATGTTGGTGCCCATGGCCTTCTGGAAGGAGTCCCAAAACTTAGAAGTGAAAATGCTTCCGCGGTCTGAAGAGATCAATTGTGGAATACCATGCAAGGAGACAATTCTGGAGGTGTATAGCTCTGCCAACTGAGCTGTTGTGATAGATTTCTTAATTGGAAGGAAATGAGCCACTTTTGTAAGCTTGTCAATGACAACGAACATAGCATCATTCCCACGCTTGGACTTAGGAAATCCAGTAACAAAGTCCATTTCGATATGATCAAACTTCCATTCTGGAATAACAAGAGGTTGGAGGAGACCAGCTGGTCGTTGGTGTTCTCTTTCACCCTTCGGCATACATCACATTCATTCACGAATTGAGCAATCTCTCGCTTCATTCGAGTCCACCAATACGACTGCTTGAGGTCATGGTACATCTTCGAACTGCCAGGATGAATGGATAGAAGAGAATTGTGCGCTTCGTTCATTATGACCTTCCTTAGATCACCTTTAGGAACCACAATATGGTCCTCGAAAAATAAAGTGTCTTTGTCATCAATGTGATAGCACTTGTATTTGGGTTGGCCCTTGGCAATACCATGTTTCACCTTCTTCACCATGGTATCAAGGAGTTGTGCCTCATGAATTTGGTTTTCCAAAGTTGGAGCGACTTGAAGGTTGGCAAGAAAACGTTGAGGAACAACTTGAAGGTTGAGTTTGCGGAAAGCTTCACAAAGATCCGGTTGGAATGGCTTGAGGATTAAGCTGCTGCAATAAGCCTTCTTGCTCAAAGCATCTGCAATGACATTGGCCTTGCCTGGAGTATATTCAATACTCGGATTGTACTCTTGAATCATTTCGACCCAACGAGTTTGCCTGAGGTTGAGGTTGGGTTGAGTGAAGATATACTTGAGGCTCTTGTGATCTGTACCAAGAGCTCTTTAGTTCTCTCTTGGTTATGTACCCAACAATATTAAATGTTGGTTAACATGGCAAGAGGTGAGTCATAAGTAAACTAACTATTTAGGCAAGTTTAAATGAGGCCGTAAATAACAAACAACAATTCCGGAAAATCCCCATATGCATATTATGAATTTGGTCATGTTCTGCCCTAAACCATAGTTTAGAGTTGTTAAACAAGCAAAGTAATGCCACCATGCTAAACTAGACATTTTCCACCCCATTTACATATATAGATTATTAAATTCGGAGCTACGGTTATTTAGTTATGAATTAAATCATTTTAACATGAAAATTGTGCAAACATCATTTTAAACATTTTTAACATGGATGAAAGTTGCAAATTATGAAAGTACATGAAAAACTAAGCATTTTACATATATAAACCATTTTCATCCGATGCACGGTTGTTGAGTTTTTATATGCATGAGGTGCAAGGGTTTTCTAAGTAATATGCTCTTTGGTCTATTTGTCTTTCTTTGGCCAAGTTTGATGGATGATCTTGTTGTGTATTTTAGTTGGATTCAATCTTGCAAGTAATCTATGAGTGACAGAAAGTGGAAAAAACTTGTATTGTATTTTTGTCACTAGGAATAAAATGATGATTGTGTAGTTGTCCTTTGGACGAAGGATGAAGACTATATATCATCTACTTCATGGCATCATACTTAATACAATACTATATTTCTTTAATTAATACTTTGAGATGCATGTTGGGTAGGATAGTGGTTTTGGAGTGAAGTATTAGCAATAGATACAATTGGATAACGGTCTATAAATGTTTGGGCGTGATGCTCATATGTAATTATGCCATGTAAAATCATACTAATAAAAATTGTAATTTAATCGATCCACAACTATAATTTGTTCAGCACACCTTGCTATGGACAGAAAGCACTAGTGCACCTATGAATACCGGTCCATTCTCTGTCCTATTGCTTCCAACCTTGATCAACGCTCTTTGCAATTCCTTGTGTGTTTTTTGCGATAAATATTTCATACACACTTGCGTTTAATCGTTATAATTAGCAAAGCTCGTAAGACGGACAATCTTACTAGTTTTATTGGGGCTAAGGCAGTTTTGTATTTGTGCTAAAAAATGATATTAATGGCAAAGTCTGTGTAAGTTTGCCATGATGACAAATATAGTGTAAATTTGCCACGATGCACACAAGATGTTAGCAATGAAGCTAAAAAGGACATTACTGGCAAAATGTGTGTAAGCTTACCATGGTGGCAAATTTGATGTAAATTTGCCATGGCAACTTTAGTATAAAATCGCCATGATGCACACAAACCAATTACCATGATGTTAAAAAAATGCTTAATGTAAATTTCCACACAGAATTATCATGATGCAAAAAAACAAATCATGTCAAAAATTATGTCTAAAGTTGTCATGATTGCATACACACTAATTGCCCGCATCTAGTTTTTCATAATAATTTTTTTTAAACAATAAATATCATGGCAAAGTAGATCTATAGATCATGGCAATTGTACATATATGAATTTGCCATGCTATATGAAGAAATATTTTTCCATGGGTTGTTAGACAAATTTGCCATGAATTTTCCATGCTATATGAAGAAATATTTTTCCATGGGTTGTTAGAAAAATTTGTCATGAATTTGCCATGCTATATGAAGAAATATTTTTCCATGGGTTGTTAGACAAATTTGTCATGATTTGTATAATAGATTTGCCAGAGACACACAAAAAGAGTTGCCACTAGTCTGAGCATTCTACTTTTGCGTAAATTAACAAAAAATGCCATCCTATTGTATTGGCCATGGCAAACCATAACTTGAAAAAATAATATGTACAAAAAAGTGAAACCTCAGCAGAGAGAAGCCATGGTATTGGCAGAACAGCTAAGTAGCCATGGAAAATTAAGAAAAACGTATTTTGTAAAGCAATAAATATCATGGGAAAAGAGATCTATAGATCATGGCAACTATGACATATATAAATTTGCCAAGTTATATGAAGAAAACATTTTGCCATGGTATGTCAAACAAAATTTGTCGTAGTCTATATAATAGATTTACCATGGACACACAAAAATAGAAGTTATCATCCTATTGTATTGGCATGGAAAAACATGACTTAAAAAAGCCTAGGCCATGTTTGGTAGCATCCATGGATTTTTGGCATTTTGTATTTGTGGCCCGACTCAGCCAAACTAAGTGAAAATGGGCAAAAAACCATGTTCCACACATATTGTGTTTTCCTACGTCCCATCCAATCCGACTGAACAGAAACACACACATGGTGTATGGTTGCATGCCTGTTCTAAGTAGATGCAAAATGTAATCCACATATGAACAACATCAATGGAGTATCCAGAAAATCTACTACACTTCATCTTCAACATTAGTTCATCCCACCCACCTACCTTTGAACCTCCAAAGCCCCTATTTATCTACCACCACACTACATCTTCCACCCATCTCTTTGTCTTATACCATCTCCTCATCCACAAGTCCCTCTCTGTCTGACCACCACTCCACCGCCATGAACCCCTTCCTCAACCCCCTCCCCACTGACCTGGATGGAGGGTATTCATCCTTGGGTGCTCGTCCCATAAAGTTCGTGAAGTCTATGGAGGTGAGCTCCCGGCTCAAGAGCGTGGACGAGCTGCATAAAGAGGCAGACGTTGTCTTGTTGAAGGCGATGAAGACGGAGATGAAGAGGCTAATGCTTGACCCATCTTAAGGCACTATGTCAGTGGACATACTGTCATGGGTGATGGAGGAGGCTGAGTTGGTTGATCCAGGTTAGAGAGATAGATGGGCCAAGTACAAGTCTATCAGGATTCCTACTGACTAAGCAGCTGTCGCGGTGGCACCGACCACCATCATTATGGAGGATGATGATGAGGAGGAGGAGAATGTGGATGCTTCCAATGGCGAAGCGATGGAGATGGAGCATGCTGGCAATGCCGAAGCGGTGGAGATGGTGGGTAGGTCTCCTAAGAGAGGCTACCGTACAATGCCCTTGGAGGTCAACGACTAGAAACCTCAAGGCACCGCCGCTCCAAGCTTCTCAAGGCTCCTCGCGACTAGGTTATACTACTTGTTGGGTTGGATTTGAATTGATGTAAGTGGATGTGCTCCATTTAAACCTTATTATAGTGAAAGTCCTATGCAATCCCGTTCAACCCGCTTAGATCCCTAGTCGGGTATGCTACGTTCAGGCCCAATCGAAGCCTAGAAGTAGATTTGATGCCTAAATAAAGTCTGCGAATGGTATATATAACCTATGCGTAAATTGAATGCGGCCATGGTAATCGATGCCATTAGGGACAGAAGGCTTACCACCATTAACAAACGCCTGCCTGAGCGGCGATGAATCCGGTGCTCACCGTCGCTCCTCACCATCCAGATCTTGGCTTTGAAACTCGTGCCGTTGCTCGTCGTCTAGATGCTCACCACCGCCTGTGTGAGAGTGGAGAGAGGGGAAGTGAGTGGTGAGAGATTTACGATGCAGCTTCAGGAAACAATGCAGTGTCTCTCTTGTGTCTTCACGCCTGCAGCCGCCTCCACGCACGTGCCCCGAGTTGCATCACTTAGGCCTGACTCCAAAAAAAAGGTTTCTTCAAGTGTTCCTCGAGAGCCAGACCCAGAGGTGCTTTAAGGTTCGTGCGGACCTAAATTTCGGTGTAACACATACAACCAAACAGGTCAAAATTGCACCCATCGGGCCTGGTTGTGCCTAATGCAGGCTACCAAACGTATCCCAGCTATGTGCAAACTAGATGGCACCTGAGCAAAGAGAAGCGTCCAGTCAACTCATCTCCTGCACTGTTCCATGGCAAAAACATTTTTTTGAACATATTAAAGTTTGTCATGGCTTTTTTATAGATATACCATAAAATTTAAACTACCCATGGCGAAAACATGAGAAAATTCATCATGTCAAAGATTATAACTACAAAACAGATAAAAATCCCATGTCAGGTATCTAGAGGATAACATCACAACAGTAACACATGATGGGTCCCAAAGTTTGCAGAGCATGATTTCAAGGATCTGAGTGGGAACAGAAGTTCCCTCTTGTTACGGTGCAAGCTCTCACGCGGGGAATTTCTGATCACACACCATTGTTCGTCGACTCAGGGGAGCCGAACCATATGGGAAACAAAAACACCTTCTCATTTGAGATGGCCTGGTTCGAACGCGAGGGGTTCTTAGACCTCATAGCCAGGGAATGGGCTAAGGGTGTAGGAGGTAGGACGGCAGTCGAGCGTTGGCAGAATAAAATTAGGCATTTGAGAAGTTTCTTCTGGGGTTGGGCTAAGCACCTCAGTGGGGTGTATAAGATCGAGAAGGATAGGCTCCTTTCTCTTGTACAGGCCCTGGACATAAAAGCCGAATCCGCGATTTTGCTGCCTCCTGAGCTCCAGGTTAAAAATGAGGCGGAGAAGAGGTTGAAAGAACTTCTCTGTGAAGAAGAATTGAAGTGGGCTTTGCGAGCTAAGGTCCGCAAAGTGGTCCAAGGGGACGCGAATACTCAATTCTTTCACCTCATTGCTAATGGTAAGAACAGAAAGAAGCGGATCTTTCAACTTGAACAGGATGAGGGTACTATTTTAGGTCAGGATAATCTCAAAACCTATATTACCGAATATTATAGACAGTTATTTGGACCTCCGGAGGATAATTGTGTGTCCCTCGATGAGTCCAGGACTGAGGATGTGCCTCAATTGTCTGATGCCGATAATGATATCCTGGTTGCCCCATTCTCAGAGAAGGAGGTGTTTGATGCTATTGCACAAATGAAAAACAATAAGGCTCCCGGACCGGATGGGTTCTCGGCTGAGTTCTATAAAAAGTGCTGGAACATTATTAAGGGGGATTTACTACCTATGTTTCATGATCTATTCTCTGGACAACTTCAATTATTTCACTTGAATTTTGGAACTATCACATTGCTCCCTAAGAAAACGGATGCTGTGAGAATTGAGCAGTTCAGGCCGATCTGCCTCCTCAATGTTAGTTTCAAAATCTTCACCAAGGTCGGGACCAATAGGCTCACACAGATTGCGCATTCTGTGGTGCAACAATCCCAAACTGCTTTCATGCCGGACAAAAACATCCTTGAAGGGGTGGTTGTTCTTCATGAAACGCTCCATGAAATCCACTCCAAAAAATTAGATGGAGTAATTTTTAAAGTGGATTTCGAAAAAGCGTACGATAAGGTCAAGTGGCCATTCCTTCAACAGGCATTGCGTATGAAAGGTTTTGATGAAGCCTGGCGCCGACAGGTCGAATCCTTTACGCAAAAAGGGAGTGTGGGAATTAAAGTGAATGACGATATAGGTCATTACTTCCAGACACATAAAGGCCTCGGACAAGGAGATCCGATGTCCCCTATCCTGTTTAACATTGTGGTGGATATGTTAGCAATTTTGATAGGAAGGGCTAAGGAGAATGGTCAAGTGGGTGGTTTGGTACCTCATCTTGTTGATGGAGGTGTATCCGTCCTTCAATACGCTGATGATACAATCATCTTTATGGAGCATGATTTGGCCAAGGCGAGAAATATGAAGCTGGTGTTATGCCTTTTTGAACAATTGACCGGTTTAAAGATTAACTTTCATAAGAGCGAGTTGTTCTGCTTTGGTAGAGCCAAAAACGAACAGGAGTCTTATAGGCAATTGTTTGGGTGCGAGTTGGGGAGTTTACCTTTCTCATACATTGGTATTCCGATACACCATCGTAGGCTGACAAACAGAGAATGGAAGTGCATCGAGGATCGATTTGAGAAGAAACTGAGCTGCTGGAAGGGTAAGCTCATGTCTTACGGAGGCCGTTTGATCTTGATTAATTCGGTGCTCACGAGTATGCCTATGTTCCTCTTGTCGTTCTTTGAGGTCGCAGTTGGTATTAGGAAAAGACTGTACTTCTACCGGTCGTGTTTCTTTTGGCAGGGTGATGAACTTAAAAGAAAATACCGGCTTGCTAAATGGGACATCATCTGTCGACCGAAAGACCAAGGGGGTCTTGGTATTGAAAATCTTGAAGTTAAGAACAAATGCCTTCTTAGTAAGTGGTTGTGGAAGCTTTCCTCCGGGACTGAGGCCATGTGGGCACAGATCCTCCGCAGCAAGTACCTCCAGACTAAAACATTGTCCCAGGTCACAGTCAGGCCGACTGATTCACATTTCTGGAATGGACTAATGAAAGTCAAACAATCAATGTTCAATAGGACGAGGTTTGTTATTGGAAACGGTGCAAGTACACATTTCTGGGAGGATACTTGGCTTGGCGACTCACCTTTAGCCATTCAATATTCATCTTTATATCGGATTGCTCAACGACGTGAGGTGTTCGTGGCAACGGTATTTCAATCTATCCCCCTTAATATTCAGTTTAGACGGTCCTTAGCGGGCAATCGTTGGGAAGAATGGCTCCATCTAGTTAGAAGACTAATGGAGGTTCAACTTTCTCACCAACCCGATGGATTATGCTGGAATTTGACTAGATCTGGAGTATTTACAGTTAAATCAATGTATATTGATATTATTAATTCGAACTCCATTCCAACTTCCAAGTTTGTCTGGGCTGTCAAAGTTTCTTTAAAAATTAAAGTGTTTATGTGGTTTGTCCATAAACAAGTTATTTTAACAAAGGACAACTTGATAAAGCGTAATTGGACAGGACCTACTAGGTGTAGTTTCTGTGATCGGGATGAGACGATTAAGCATCTATTCTTTGATTGCCTGTTGGCCAAAGTTATTTGGCGGACGGTCCATATTGCTTTTAATATTACTCCACCGAATTCTGTCAACGCATTATTTGGGACATGGCTTAATGGGGTTGAGCCTGACTTAGCAAGACATATTCGGGTTGGAGTTTGCGCTTTGTTGTGGACTATCTGGAATTGCAGAAATGGTTTGGTTTTTAACAGAACATCACGGATTCATTTTTTGCAGGTTATTTTCCAAGCTACAACATTGATCCGTTCGTGGTCGCTACTCACTCCGATGGAGGCCAGGGAGCATTTGGTTACTGGATCTATCCGTTGCGAGATGGTAGCTCAGGATATCTTCAACCGGTTTGGATGGCGGTCATGTAATAGGATAGACAATTAGTTTACCTATCTATTTTTAGCCAGCCGGTTGTGGCGTCTTTTCCTGGCTAGTTTGTGTATCTAGCCTTTTAGACTCTGTGTGAGCTGTCTTTTTCCTTTTTCCAGTTGGAGACTTTAGAACCTTGTTGGCCCTTTTGTTTATTTGGTTAATAAGATGGCCGTATGCATCACTCTGATGCAGAGGCCGGGAAGCCCCCCCTTTTCGAAAAAAAAATGATTTCAAGGATCTGAAGACTAGAGCCTTAAACTCTAGCTTCAGTGTTTCAGTAATAACATAGCATCAATTTTTAAAACCAGGCTAATTGGCGAAGGAAGCTCATGATAGTTTCAGAGATTCATACCCTGGAAGTCAATACAATGCTCTAGCCTACTCAACTCACCACAACGGTCTTGGAGGCATCGCTATACGCGGCGTCGATGAGTTAGGTAACGACATCGCCTTCCACCTCGAGCACGAGCTTCATGAGAATCTTCTAAGGGTCCTGCGGCGAGAGAAGGAGAACGATGTCCCCCGGAACTTAGTACGAGCGACCGATAAAATTAATTATTTTGTATCTATAATCGACAGAAAAAATTGCTTGAAATTATATCTCTGAAACTTTGAGACTTGGCAGTTTCTGACGCAAAAACCTGGAAATTTTATCGTTCAAACTTACAACTTTTTTAGTGGTTTTCCATTTTGTTGTGCGCTCGTGCGAGGTTGAACTACTGCGTGAATCACGAAATAAAACAAGCGGGTGGCAGGACTTGACAGGTGAGTGCCCTTGCACATTTCCGACAAGAGCCCCTGGATTCCATCGAATGTGTTCGGCCAATTTATTGCCTGCTTCCTAAATCACGAACATGAAAATGAGAAAGCAAAAGAACAGATGCAATCTGAGTAGAGACCGAGTGAAGGATACATGCGCTACTCGATGGATTTCCTTTTATTTGTGATGTAAAGAAATGGGAATTAGCTTCACTCTTTCGGAGCTAGTGAATACTTAGCTGGCGAGTTTATCAGAAATATCATCTGGGAGTGTATAAAAAAGAACAAACATGAAACCTCGTTCGAGGATCCGAGGCGGCCAATTGTGCTGGCCCGATCGATCGACGGATGGAGCTAGCTAACGGCAACTAGCAGTAAAATAATGCATTGTTGTAAGAAAAATGATAAAAAAGGATAGCATCAGCAGGGGCCGTGTAACTTTATGCCTGCCCGCGCACATACATCCGCGTACATACGTGTCCAGCGACCATCATTTGATATCTCCTTTGGGGATACGATAGATGTTTATTTTTTGAGAGAAGATACGATAGATGTTGCAACGCGGGTAGGCACTCAGTATTTTGGACACTAATGTCAAGAGGTAAAAAATGATACTCCCATGGAACACAGAGGGAGTATATTATGACTGCATACAATGCATGCATTTTTGTGGCAAAGTTAGGCCCGATAAGTGATCATCACTTTCACTTCATTTTATAACCGTCGAGAGTTGAAAAGGAAAACAACAGTGGCGACGTGTCGGAAGCTGCATGGCACATCATGGCTCACATGGGTGTACCCATGACCCATGCTACAAGATCGATACGGAGGGACACACGTCCGGTGTTGCTTGGCTGGGCGCTCCTATAAATCTGCTACAAACTCCCATGTCATATGCACAGCACAAACAGACCTCACGTAGAGTGACCCAGCAAGTGATACATAGACTGAGCACCAAGAAGACCTCGCAACGATGTGGTCTCTCGGCCGCACTTCGCTGTGCTTTCACCTGGTCCTGCTTCTCCTCCTTGCCGTGGTCACGGCGGATGATCCTAGCCTCGCCGATGGAGGAAAGCTCATTGACCCCAAGCCTTCCCCGAAACCCACTCCAAAACCGTCGCCCCAACCCAACCCTAAAATGCCGCACCCGAACCCAAACACAAACCCAAAGCCCACGACTCCTGTAAAGCCGGAACCCAACCCAACTCCGGACCCAGATGCCAAACCACAACCAAAGCCAATGCCTCAACCGGACCCGAAGCCAACTCCTGAAGAGCCAAAGCCTAAACCTCAGCCAGGGTCATTGCCGGTGTATTCACTAGACGACATTAGTTCCGACAGGACGAACCCAAAGCCCGACCCGCAGCCTAACCCTAACCCAAAGCCTGATCCACACCTGAACCCCAAACCGACCCCCAAGCCAACACCAAACCCGCGGCCAAACCCCAACCCCCAGCCGGGACCGTCGAAGCCGAAGCCGCCGGTGTACGCACGTCGCGCTGGCTCCCACAAGCCCCTCAACTGAGCTAGCAAGCTGGCTCGTGGAACATGGATTGGATGATTAAGCAATCTGTCACGTATACCGACAGGCTTAAGTAAGGTATCCATCCATGAAATAAGCAGCAGTGTGGCTGTTAGTCCTGTGAGTTGTAAAGCGGTACTGCTTATGTACGCGTTCGTGTGTTCATTGTTCGTGTGTTGCATGCGTACCTATGTACGTAGGCGATCTGAGTGTGCTTGAATACGAGTGTTTACTATTCCTAATCATGTGTGTACGACCAGCTTTGTGTATCCATGATCAATAATGAGTCAATCTACACATGCATGTGCCGATGTGTCGTGCTACTCTTGCGACCTAATTTCTGACTTACGAGAGGACGGAGTGTGGTTCCGCCCCCACCCTCTCCCCGCCGTCGGCTCGCCCAGCCCGAGCATGCAAAATATACCACACAAACTTTTATTATTCAATAAAGATCATATATCAACACACATATATCAATATAAAGTTGATGAAAAATATATTTGATCTCTAGAACAATGCATTTTTGAAAAGTTGCATTATCAAGGATACAACCAAATTACAGTATTAAATAGAATAGGTTTGTTAATTCTCATCTAAGAAAGTATGTCGAACTTCTAATCCATTTTCCCTCAAAAAATACTTCTAATCTATTTGTTGTACGCGGAGATTCACGTTTTTCTTTTCTTTTTCTGTTTGATTGATTTCCTTTTTTGTTTTGGTTCTGCTTTTGTCTTTTTTCCATTCCATGCAACTAAACTTGCATGTCCGCCTGGCTGCTGCCAATTATAGTTGCATGTCTTCGACTATGCAATAATGCATGTACACTGGTGGTAGCGCCAGTTTCGCAGGTTAGTCTTCGGCTCAGAAGGCCTGTGTGGCTATAACGTTGGCATGAATATTGGTTTGCTGGTGCTCTGCCTCTTCCTACGATTTGCATCTCGACGAAGCTGGCGGTCGATGGCGGTTTCAAATTTGATTGTTTGCGGGGACCCCGAAGACTTATTTGTAATATTTTACTAGAAGAACGTCCGTGTGTTGCAACAGGGCCACATTAACTTTAAAAGTTCAATATCAATTATGTTAACATTACATTTAATATTCTCATACATATTAAGTGACATTGACGACCATTTTTACCATCAAATTCTCACACACACCCTCTCCCTCCCTCTTCCTCACTCTCTCTCCCCCTCTCCCTCACTCGGGAGGTGGGATGAAAATAAATCCGGAACGAAGACTACCAACTGAGACATTAGGAGTAGAGATCATTTAGTTGATAAGAATAAATAGAAAACGGTGTTAAAAAGGAGAAACAGATTAGAATACATTGAAAAACCAAAAGGACGATGTAAAAGGGGATTCGCCCTGCCTCCCGGGCCTTGCCACCGAACCGGCTCAGCGGTCCAGTCCCCGCGCGGTCGTCTTCTCCTGTTCCGCGAGCCGCGTCGCTACAGAGACGGGCTCCCGCCCGACCACCTCGCTGGCAACGAAGGGGAATGGATAAGGGTGACGCCCTTCCTTCCCTGCCCCCATAGCCTCACCCCTCCTCGACGCCCCCTCCCAAATCCACTTCTCCTCCTCGCTCGTTCGATCCTGTCGATCCGGACGAAGTCAGACGCCACGGCCACCATGACCGACCCTGTCCACATGGCCACTGCCCTCCCTGCGGGCTAGGAGCTTGTCGGGGAGCTCCGAACGCCTTCGCTACTTCGTTTGCGCCAACAAGATCAAGTCCAGCACCCCCGCATCCACGTAGCTGCCGTCTTCCTCAACCTTGTGCCACCGCGACATTGCCGTTCGATCCGCGCCGCCCCGAGCTCCCATGTCTTCCCCTAGGGCGCCATTGACACCTCCATGATATCCTCTTGCTTTTCCCCTGTTTCCCCTGTCGTTTACTCTCGTTAGGTATTTCGCCATGGCCGAGAACCGCCGTCCTCCATGGCCATTGCAGGGGTAGCCACCGAGCTCCTCGGATTGACCCCGTGGCACATGCCCGCTCCTATGCACGCCCATGCCCGAGCCTGTCGCTCTTCTTCCGCGCCCGCAGGGCCACTCTCTCTCCATGCCAATGCCCATGCTACACCGCGTCGGTCGCGCCCGCCGCTGTCGTCGCGCTCGCCGCAGCCACCGCACCATTATGCCCCGCGCGACACACACCCTGGCCGCGCACCACACTCTCGCTGGCTGCGCCCGCCCCGTCTGTTGCCGCCTATCCCTTCGCTCGCCCCGCTGTCGCGCCCCTGCCTCGCGCCGCCTCCAGTCGTGGCCATCTTCCGCCGGCCGCCTCCTCAGCCACGCCGGCCGCATCTCTGCCCTCCACCGTCGGCCGCTCGCCTCGCCTGCTATGTGTTGCATCCTGCTGCTATGCGCTGCTCTACCGCTGGTACGCTGCTGCGCCATGCCCTTGACACCGCTGTGGACAAATGTGGCGGAGGGATTGTTAATGGAGTACGAGAAGGAGGTGGCGGAGAAGGTGTGGAGAGGCAGGAGGTCTGGGGCGGTGTCACCTGGCTGTGGTGGAGGTGTTTATGCGAGAAGGAGCCGGAGTGAAAGGAGAGGTCACAATTGGAAAGAATCGCAAAAAAATCATAACCCAGAGATCTCAGTTCAAAAAATACTAATATCGATGGAGGGGTGATTTCCTTCAATAGGTGGAAAACATAGAAAATATTGGTTGTTATCAAGGAAAGGTAAAAATTTATGAAAGTTTGGATTTTTGAACTGATTTCTATGCAAATGGGGTTTTATTGTTTGGTAACGTGATATTAGTACCTGCCCGTTTGTGACGTGTCTGATTAGGAAAGTTTGCAAATGTTAAGAAACTATTTATTGGGAGGAAAGTTGTGACGTGTCTGTTATTTGTTTACTAAAACAAATTTCACTAATAAGAGAAATCGATTGATTTAGATAAGTTAGAAAAGTTAGATTAAAATGTATTATTTGTTTCCTGAAAATCTGTTATTTGTTTCCTAAGACAAATTGAACCAATAAAAGGAATCGATTGATTTGCATAATTTAAGGAAGTTAGATTAAAATGTATTATTTGTTTTTTGAAAATCTCTTATTTGTTTCCTAAGACAAATTGAACCAATAAGAGGAATCAATTGATTTGCATAATTTAAGGAAGTTAGATTAAAATGTATTATTTGTTTTCTGAAAATCTGTTATTTGTTTCCTAAGACAAATTGAACCAATAAAAGGAATCGATTGATTTGCATAATTTAAGGAAGTTAGATTAAAATGTATTAATTTTTTCATGAAAATCTGTTATTTGTTTCCTAAGACAAATTGAACCAATGAAAGGAATCGATTGATTTGCATAATTTAAGGAAGTTAGATCCGTGTTTTGTTATACGTTAGGAAAGTTCTGGTTGTAATAAAGAGTGGAGAGAAAAAATAAACTGATGGACCAGGGTGGGAGGGGGTGGTGGGAGGAGAGACGAAAAAAACCAGCGAAAATAAACCGCGGACCAGGGTGGGAGGGGGTGGTGGGAGGAGAGACGAAAAAACCCAGCGAAAATAAGCCACGGAGACGATTCACCAACTCGTCCATTAGGAGTAGAGATTATGGAGGATTCTTTTCGTAAAGTTTCTGAAGACATCATACCCTAGTCCGACTGCTAGTTTCTATGTATGTATGCATAATTGTACTCTTTTATTGATTATGTGCGGTTAATGAGACATTATCTTTTCCCCTAGGTCCCGCATATTCTAGTTCAAACAAGTGCAAAATTGATGAATTTGGAAACCAAGGCTATTGAATTATAGATGGGTCTTGGGCCCATATAATTTATAATTTCTGGTTAGTCTTTAAAGCACATTTAGGTGTATGGCATGGTGGGAAGTTTAGAAGCGGAGCTTGGATCGCACCCAACCCAGATATGGAGGGCGATCTTGGACGGCCGCGACATCTCGGTGCAAGGCATTGTCCCAAGGATTCAAGATGGTGAGACTACAAACATATGGGCACACAACTGGATTTCGAGAGACAACATTAAGAGGCCAATTACTTCCCTTGTATAGTACCCGCCATTGAAGGTAGCACAACTCATCGATGCTACTACAACATCATGGAAGGAGGATCTGGTTCGATCCACATTCACCCCGTTTGATGCTTCGAAGATACTCAAGATACCTTTGTGCACCGGCAAGGTTACTAATTTTTGGGCATGGCAAGAAGAGAGCCACAACATTTTAAGTGTATGTTCTGCATACTGTGTGATATTACGTACAAAGCTCGGTCGGGAGGCATGGCATGATGATGAGGATGTGTTTGTCTGGCGTCTAGCTAGACAATCCATGCCCATTGGTGAGCTACTAAAACACCAAAACATGGCTCCAGAGGATACATGTACTCTTTGTGGGGCAAGGGATTGTTGGAAATATGCCCTAGAGTCAATCATATTGTATTATTATATTTTCATTTTCATAATTAAGAGTTTATATTCTATGTTATAACTGCTATGATCCTGGAATATGTGATTCAGTGGAAAACTTGTATGCGTGTGCGGAATGATAAACGGTAAAATAAGACTCCTCCTAGTCTCGCCTCAAAGACTAGCTCAAGTGTTGTTGGTGATCATGTTTTCCGGATCTTAGAATATCGTTAAGAGTAACGGTAGTTTTAAAACAACAAAGAGAGTATGACGTTAGAAGAACGATCATATTAATTTGACCCAAACTTGTTTATTATAGTTTGAGATACTATCATCGCAAGTCAATAGTTATAACAAGGAGAGTTAATGTGTGATTTAGTTATTTGACCATGAGAGTATCGTAGTCACTTCTTACCATACGATGGGCTTCGTACACACAATATGATGTCCATGAAAGCATTAGGTTACCTTGTCCCTTGTCTTATTAACAAGAGGGTTTGTGACTCCTTGAACTAGTGCAAGATGTGGAAGTTGTTTGCACTTGTTCTCGCCAAAGAGATATGAGTGAAGTATGTTGGCGGAGTCACCCTCAAGAACTTTCTAGTTCTTCTTTTTCGGGATCCACATCATCTTGATGGGAATCCTTGGAGTTGTAGTCGTACTTGATGTAGTAGAACTTGATGTAGTCTTGGGAACCCACTTGACCAAGGCCTTAGGAGCTTCTTCAAATGCATCAATTTCCTCTTGGAGCTTGTCCTTGCCTTTTTGCTTGTGGTATTGTGGTGGAAGATCATCTTGAGCTTGTGTCCCTTAGAAAGAAGTATGATCATACTTCTCTTGTTGAGGAACAAACTTCGTCTTAGGGTATTGATCTTATTCCCACTCAACTCCATTGGCATTAAACTTTCGTTCAAAACCAATACCTTGATTCTTCCGGTGCCTTCCTTGCTTGCGTACAATTTCCTCAAATTGCTTACTTTCGGCAAGACTCTTGTAGACACCTTTCTCTATAATTCCCTTCAATAGGCTATTTTCTTGCTCAAGTGTAACTTGGCTAAGAGAATCATTAGTGGAATCAAGAGAACTACTAGAAGCAACAATATTGGATTTAACATGATTGTTGTTACTACTAGAAGAAGAATCTTTCTTACTCTTGTTGCTAGATTTAACTCGTGGCATGTAAGTAGACAAGAGTAAATGCTTGGCAATGTAAGAAGAACTTTTCTTGTGAAGATCATCATTGATTGCCTTTAAGAACCCATGCTCTTGCTCAAGGTTGAGCTTTTCAAAGCGTAACTTCTCATGAGTCTTTAAAAGTTCTCGATGATCTTCCAAGGTAGTTTCATGAGCTAACTTAAGAGTGTTTAGTTCTTTAGTTAGACGCTCAATCTCCTTCTTATCATTGTCATTCGTTTTATCTTGATTAGCATGATTAATAGCAAGTTCATCATAGTTTTCATCATTAGAGTTGTCAACAAGTAAATCATCATCACCTAGCAAATCATCTTCATCATTATTGAAATCAACATACTTGAGGTGTGATACCTTTGGTCCTTTAGCCATGAAGCATCTTCCAATTCTTTCATTTGGTGAGTCAAATATGTCGTAGGAGTTGGTTGACACAAGTGCTAGACCGGCAACACCTTCATCTTGAGTATATTCGGAGTCGGGGTGACAACTTCTCTCGGAGTGATTGTTGGAGTCGGAGCCGGATACCCATTCACCAACATGAGCTTTATGTCTTCGTTTTGTGTAGCTCCTTGATGATTTGTCCTTCCTTTCCGAATCCTTGCTTCTCCGTGATGTTCTTCGTTCATAACGGTCATCTCTACTCCTTCTTTCTCTAGGTGGTTATTCTTCTCTTCTACTTCTCCTTTTGGGTGAATCTTCTCGTCTTTTGTAGGGAGCCGTACACTCATTGTAGTAGTGTCTGTCTTCCACAATTGTAGCAATTACGTTCACGACTCGAAGATCTTTTGTCATTGTAGGACCTTGACTTGGAACTCCTTTCCTTGCTTCTACTCTTGTAGAACTTGTTGAAGTTCTTCACCATTAGGCTCAATTCTTCATTGAAGGCTTGTTTCTCACTTGATGATGTAGGAGCATCCCATGAGGCTTTGTAAGAACCACTTGACTTGTTGTGAAGCTCTTCCGTATCCTTGAGTGACATCTCATGAGCAACAATTCTTCCAATGACTTCCGTTGGCTTGAGATCTTTGTAGTTGGGCATCATTTGGATCAATGTGCACACGGTATCATATTTTCCATCCAAGGCTCTTAGGATCTTCTTGATGATGAATCTATCGGTCATCTCTTCACTTCCTAAGCCGGCAATCTCATCTGTGATGAGAGCGTGCCTAGAGTACATACACCTTCACCATCCTTCATTTTGAACTTGTCAAGCTGACTTTGAAGCACATCCAATTTGGATTCCTTGACGGAGTCGATACCCTCGTGCATATCAATCAAAGTATCCCAAATTTCCTTTGCATTCTCAAGACGACTGGTTTTGTTGAATTCTTCGGGGCACAATCCGTTGAAGAGAATATCACAAGCTTAAGCATTGTTTTGCAGCATCTTCAACTCTTCTGCGGTAGCTTCACGGTTTGGTTCTCTCCCATCAAATAATTCATCTTACAAGTCAATACACACAATAGCCCAAATGGCGGGGTTATGTCCAAGAATATGCATTTTCATCTTATGCTTCTGCTACCTCTTGAGCACTCCATTGGTTTTCCCTTGAAGGGGAAAGGGTGATGCAGCAAAGTAGCGTAAGTATTTCCCTTAGTTTTTGAGAACCAAGGTATCAATCCGGTAGGAGGCCACACGCAAGTCCCTCGTACCTACACAAACAAATAAGAACCTCGCAACCAACATGATAAAGGGGTTGTCAATCCCTTCATGGTCACTTACAAGAGTGAGATCTGATAGATATGATAATGATAAGATAAATATTTTTGGTATTTTTATGGTATAGATTGAAAGTAAAAATTGCAAAGTAAAATAGATTGGAAACTTATATGATGGAGAATAGACCCGAAGGCCATATGTTTCACTAGTGGCTTCTCTCAAGAGTCAAGATAGCATAAGTATTACGGTGGGTGAACAAATTACTGTCGAGCAATTGATAGAATTGAGCATAGTTATGAGAATATCTAGGCATGATCATGAATATAGGCATCATGTCCATGACAAGTAGACCGGCTCCTACCTGCATCTACTACTATTACTCCACACATCGACCGCTATCCGGCATGCATCTAGAGTATTAAGTTCATAAGAACAGAGTAACACATTAGGTAAGATGACATGATGTAGAGGGATAAACTCAAGCAATATGATATAAACCCCATCTTTTTATCCTCGATGGCAACAATACAATACGTGTTGTTTCCCTTTCTGTCACTGGGATCGAGCACCGCAAGATTGAACCCAAAGCTAAGCACTTCTCCCATTGCAAGAAAGATCAATCTAGTAGGCCAAACCAAACTGATAATTCAAAGAGACTTGCAAAGATAACCAATCATGCATAAAAGAATTCAGAGAAGATTCAAATATTGTTCATAGATAGACTTGATCATAAACCCACAATTCATCAGATCTCGACAAACACACCGCAAAAAGAGTTACATCGAATAGATCTCCAAGAAGATCGAGGAGAACATTGTATTGAGATTCAAAGAGAGAGAAGAAGCCATCTAGCCACTAGCTATGGACCCGAAGGTCTGAAGTAAACTACTCACACATCACCAGAGAGGCCATGGAGTTGATGTAGAGGCCCTCCGTGATCGATGCCCCCTCCGGCGGAGCTCCGGAAAAGGCCTCAAGATGGGATCTCTTGGGTACAGAAGGTTGCGGCGGTGGGAATAGTGTTCCATGGTGCTCCTGGATGTTTTCGGGGTATATGAATATATATATATATATATATATATATATATATATATATATATATATATATAGGTGGAAGAAGTAGGTCGGTGCAGCAACAAAGGGCCCACGAGGGTGAAGGGTGCGCCCAGGGGGGTAGGCGCGTCCCCTGCCTCACGGCCTCCTCTATTGTTTCTTGACGTCCACTCCAAGTCCCCTGGATCACGCTTTTCCAAAAATATCTCTCCTGAAGTTTCATTCCGTTTGGATTCCGTTTGATATTCCTTTTCTGCGAAACACTGAAATAGGCAAAAAACAGCAATTTGCACTGGGCCTTGGGTTAATAGGTTAGTCCCAAAAATAATATAAATGTGTAAAATAAAGCCCATTAACATCCAAAACAGAATATATAATAGCATGGAACAATAAAAAATTATAGATACGTTGGAGACGTATCAGCTTCCAACTAGCAAAATTAGTACTATCGAAGTAAGGACCTCTATGGTGGTAATTTCCTTCACTAGACACCATACTCTCCTAGGTTGTGAAACCAAGGCTATGATCACAAAAAGCTATGGAAATCAAGGCAAATGGCGACCAAGGCTTTGATACACTTGTAGGATCGAAAGTATGTCTAGAGGGGGTGATTAGACGACTTGACCAAATAAAAATCTAGCCTTTTCCCAATTTTAAGTTTTGGCAGATTTTAACAACTTAGCACAAGTCAAGCAATCAACCTACACATGCAAGTCTAAGAGTATAGCAGTGGAATGTAAAACATTGCACATGAAGGTAAAGGGAGGAGTTTGGAGGGAGCAAACGCAATGTAGACACAGAGATTTTTGGCGTGGTTCCGATAGGTGGTGCTATCGTACATCCATGTTGATGGAGACTTCAGCCCACGAAGGGTAACGGTTGCGTGATTCCACAGAGGGATCCACCCACGAAGGTTCGATGAAGAAGCAACCTTGTCTATCCCACCATGGCCATCGCCCATGAAGGACTTGCCTCACTAGGGTAGATCTTCACGAAGTAGGCGATCTCCTTGTCCGTACAAACTCCTTGGTTCAACTCCACAATCTTCACGGAGGCTCCCAAGTGACACCTAACCAATCTAGGAGACACCACTCTCCAAAAGGTAATAGATGGTGTGTTCATGATGAACTCCTTGCTCTTGTGCTTCAAATGATAGTCTTCCCAACACTCAACTCTCTCTCACAGATTTGGATTTGGTGGAAAGATGATTTGAGTGGAAAGCAACTTGGGAAAGGTTAGATATCAAGATTCAAATGGTTGGAATAGAATATCTTGATCTCAACACATGAGTAGGTGGTTCTCTCTCAGAAAATGAATGCTGAAGTGTAGGCACGTTCTGATGGCTCTCCTTTATGATGAAGGAAGGGTGGAGGGGTATATATAGCCTCCACACAAAATCTAACCGTTACACACAATTCACCAAACTCGGTGGGACCAAATCAAAAAACTCGGTGGGACCGATTCAGTTCAAAATGTGAGTGTTAGGCTTTTCGGTGGGACCGACATGTCAACTCGGTGGGACCGATTTCATTAGGGTTAGGGCATAATGTAATCTTGGTGAGACCGATTACACAAACTCGGTGGGACTGATTTTTGTAATAACCTAACCGGAGAGTTGGTCAGGCAAACTCGGTGGGACTGAATCGCTCATCTCGGTGAGACCGAATGTTACGAAAGGGAAACATAGAGTTTGCATTGCGAACTCGGTGGGACCAATCGCTCATCTCGGTTGGACCAAAACGTTACAAAGGGAAACAGAGAGTTTGCAATCCCATCTCGGTGAGACCGAGATCCCTATCGGTGAGACAGAAGTGACTAGGGTTTGTGGCAGTGGCTATGTCAAGAGAACTCGGTGGCGCCAGATAGAACATTTCGGTGGGGCCGAGTTTGACTTTTTGGTTTGGGACATATGTGGATATGAGAAAGTGGTTGAGGGTTTTTGGAGCATATCACTAAGCATTTTGAGCAAGCAAGCCATTAAGCAACACCTCATCCCCTTTTAGTAGTATTGGCTTTTCCTATGGACTCAATGTGATCTTGGATCACTAAAAGTAAAATGTAGAGTCTTGAGCTTGAGCCAATATGTGTCCTTCGCATTTTGAGGGGTCCACATTCCTAATCCATGCCATGCCAATCATTGAACTTTCTGGAATGATCATCTTGAAATAGTACTAGTTCAATGAGCTATATGTTCTCAGTAATTACCAAAACCACCCAGGGATAGTTGCACTTTCAATCTCCCCCTTTTTGGTAATTGATGACAACATATAGATCAAAGCTTCGACAAATGATAATAAGATTGAAATCCATCGTCGCTTTGACAAGTATGTGATAAGCAAGAGCTCCTCCTAAATTTGTGCACTATTTATGATTTGGTTTTGAATGCAAATGCACAATCGATTGGGATCATGAGTCACTCTTCCATGTCACATACATCTTGGTGGAGCGCTCAAAATGATATGAATTAAAAACATGCCCTCATCAACAAGCAAAGTGAATGATCATATAAGGATATAAAGGATAATGTCATCCAAGCAAACATTAAAGTAGCATATGATCAAACACATGATCATACAAGTATCTCACACAGACATAGAGTATCAACCAAGCACACAATAAAGTTCAACCAAAAAACAAGAGAGACAAAGAAGCAAAACACACTCTCTCAAAGCCTATGATCTATACATTTCTCCCCTTTTGGTAAAAAGTTACAAAAAAGTTCGAAAATGCATAGTGTTATGTGTCTCTCAGGTTTGGTCTTTGGGAGGTGGTGTAGAGAGAACTCCAAGGACGAAGGCATCAGTGGATGATGTTGGAGCTGGTGGAGCAGGTGCTGGAGGTGGTACTGAAGCTGTCGCTGGTGCAGATGAACTAGCTCTTGTATCTGATACTGGCACTGCAGCTAACCTCTGACTCCTTGGCACATGCTAAAAAGCATCCATAGTTGCCTTTCCCCTCCTCTCCTCTCCTCAGCTTCCTCCTGGAGCTGCTCGATTGCAGTCTGTATCTCAGTCACCTTGAGGTCAAGATCATAGAACTTGGTCTCTACGATCCTCTCCAAGCTCTCCTAATTCTGAGTCGGGGTGGCCAAGCCCTTCTCAATCCTTAATGTAGCTTGAATTAGATAACCCAATTGATCTTGTTTGCTCTTCAGGAACACCTAAGATGCTTCCTCGGCAGTTGGCATCCTTGCAGCCTTTTCTGCCTTTGCCTTGGCTCTCTTCTCTTATGCGTGTGCTGATGAAGGTTCATTCTCATTCATTACAACTTCATTGTCTTCAAAATTTGGGTACAAGGGTAAATGCTCCTTATCTAACAAGTAAGTACATCTGCCCATCTTTGAGTTGATGAGCACCTGAATGTGTGGAGCATACCCACAAGATCTCTTCTGGTCAGCAGCTGTCCTCTTGACTGTCTCCACAATCAAACTCATGACCTTGAATTTTTGTGGTACATCAAAGATTTGCAGCAAGTTGATGGAATGTCCCCTTATCATCTTGTGATCTCCAGATTTTGGTAACAGAGTATGCCTTAAGATGGTGTTGATAGTAGGCAGACCAGACAACAAATAGTGCACAGATCCAAGCTTGTGTGTCTCCAAAGCTTTCTCGGGGATCTCCTTGTACATATTTGCCATTTAGTTGTGGTCCTTTTTCTTCTTGGCAAACACATCCAAATCGTCCTCATGTTTTTCTGGGGCATTGATCAACTTCGCCCATTCATCAATAGTTGATTGGTACCTTGTACCACTACAAAAAAAGACACATCCATGGCATTTTGGGCCGAACGTAATTTTTACCTGTCATACTTATGACACTTCTACGACGATAATTGTGAAAAAACCCGGTATCATCATAGATGTGGTGGGGTCCTACTTCTATGGAAAAAAATCATGACAGAAAATGGGATTTTCGTCCTGGGCGGGCCGGAGACGCAGCTGCATGACATTCTTTGGGCCGTCCATGACGGAAAAAACCGTGGTAGAAGCAAGGGCATGGAAAATATCGGGGAATGCCCGGTTACGGTGGGTGGTCGGGGGCCGAGCGATGCACGTTTCTCTCATACGTACGTGCGTGTGTGCGAGGCGTTGGGCTCTAACTGAACCAGAGTGAGGCGTTGGGCTCTAACTGAACCCGAGCGATTGCACTGCAGGCTACGCGTTACTGAACCCGAGCGATCGATCGATGGTTGTTAACTGAACCCGATCGAGGGATTCCTTTGCTATTGTTAGGGTTAGGGTTAGGGCATAACGTAATCTCGGTGAGACCGATTACACAAACTCGATGAGACCGATTTTGGTAATAAGCTAACCAGAGAGTTGGTCAGGTAAACTCGGTATCCACTATGTTCTTAGGGTTTGATCCCTAGTATCCATTATGTTCTGAGATTGATGTTGCTATGACTTTTCTATGCTTAATGCTTGTCACTAGGGCCCGAGTGCCATGATTTCGGATCTAAACCTATTATGGTTTCATCAATATATGAGAGTTCTTGATTCTATCTTGAAGTCAATAGTCACCTACTATGTGTTATGATCCGGCAACCCCGAAGTGACAATAATCGGGACCACTCCCGGTGATGACCATAGTTTGAGGAGTTCATGTATTCACTATGTGTTAATGCTTTGGTCCAGTACTCTATTAAAAGGAGGCCTTAATATCCCTTGGTTTCCAATAGGACCCCGTTTCCACGGGAGGGTAGGACAAAAGATGCCATGCAAGTTCTTTTCCATAAGCATGTATGACTATATTCGGAATACATGCCTACATTACATTGATGAACTGGAGCTAGTTCTGTGTCACCCTATGTTATGACTAGTACATGATGAACCGCATCCGGCATAATTCTCCATCACCGATCCATTCTCTATGAGCTTTCCATATATTGTTCTTCGCTTATTTAGTTTTCCGTTGCTATTGTTATCATCACTATAAAACACCAAAAATATTACTTTTGCTACCATTACCTTTTACCATCGTTACCACTACTATCATATTACTTTGCTACTAAACACTTTGCTACAGATATTAAGTTTCCAGGTGTGGTTGAATTGACAACTCAGCTGCTAATACTTGAGAATATTCTTTGGCTCCCCTTGTGTCGAATCAATAAATTTGGGTTGAATACTCCACCCTCGAAAACTGTTGCGATCCCCTATACTTGTGGGTTATCAGAGTGTCATTGTGATCTGGAATCTTGGGTTTCAGTTTTCTCAGCACTTGGGCTTCATCATCTTCTTCTTCAACTTCAGGCACTGGGACCGTGTTCTTCTCTTTGGCAGGAATGTTTCTGGTGCTTCTCTTGGGCTTAGAAGGCTTATGTGCTTGAGCTGTTGCTTTGGGAGCAGTTTTGGGCTTTGATGTTGCAGCCCCTGACTTGATTGCATCTCCCATTAGCTTCTGAGACTTGGGAGCTGGAGCAGCATCCTCTTCCTCTTCATCTTCTTCTGGCTCTCTCATTATGGAGGATCTACCAAGCACTCTGGCAGTGGTCTTCTTGACCCTCTCCTTCCTCTTATTTCCCTCTCCAGCAGCCTCTCCAGTTGGCTTAGAGGTTTCAACAGTTGAGGCTCTGACCTTTAAGGTTGGCACCCTCTTGGCAGGGGCCTTCTTGTGCAAACCAGGCTTTGTAGTTGCAGCAGTACCAAACTCTTTCTTCATCACCTTCTTCTTGGAGCTTACTTCCTCTTCAGTGGCCACATAGTCCTCATCTTCAGAATCTGAGGTTTTCTTCTTCCTTGACCTGGTTGCTTCCTTTGGAAAATTATTGGGAGTGCTCCTGCTGCCATCATCTGAGGTGCTTGAGGGACTAGTGCCCTCACTCAATTGCACTGGCTCTTCAGATCTGTTTTGGCTGTCACTTTGGTTAGACATCCTGGCAATCACACTGACAGCAAACCCTGTGATTAGATGTATATGAGGTAGAATGGATGAGCATCACAAAGTGCAGAGTTTTTTCAAAACAAATGAGTCAAAAACTTAGTTTTAGTTCTCCACAGAAAGCATTTCGAAGCTACCAATTTGGTAAGCTCAGTGATACCGAAGCAACTTTGGGAACCTAAACTAGTGACCTCGGTCAGACCGAGTCACAATTCGATGGCACCGAGATTGCTAGGGTTTCACAGAGCGTCGACCTCGGTTGCACTGATTTGCAACTTTTGGTCAGACCGAAAACGCATGTGCAATGGCCTAAGCCAAATCGGTGAGACCGGTTTCTACAACTCGTTCGGTCCGAGATGAGTTCGGTGGAGACCTAACCCTAAATTTTCGAATCAAATCTAGCCTAAAGGATGTTTTCTCCGGATAGATTGTTTTCATACGTGGAAAAGATCATGGCGAAGCAATGTGCTAGGAATCGGAGTAAGGAAATAACACAAATTATTGAACCCATACCCTAGTTCGGCGGGACTTCTCTACGGCGACAACGGTGGAGAAGAATTCCTTGAATGCGGCGGAAACCAGCAGCGGGAGGTCGCTAGCAGCGAGGAGACGATCCGGAGACCCGAGGCGGTAGAGCGGGACACGCGCGGGATGAAGGGTTTTGGAGGAATTTCCAAAATTCAACCCGTCGGTATATATATCCCGACCCTGTCGGTGTGACCGAGTGGAACAACTCGGTGGCACCGAGATGCAGAATCTCAAGCGGTTATTGCAACTCGGTGTGACTGAAAATTTCAAATCGGTTGCACCGAGATGGAAACCCTAGATCAACTTGGTGAACTCGGTGTGACCGAAGTGGATGACTCGGTCATACCGAAATGCACAAAGAGGTTTCGGAAGTTTAAGACTATGATGAATCGGGAACTCCAAGTGCTCCTCACACAGAGTGGTTCGAATCTGACTTGATCAAACTTTGTGATGTAGCATGAATAGAGTTTGAGACGAGAAAAGCATAAATAGCTAGAGGAGGTTCTTAGGCATTCTCGTCCATCCATTTGGCAAAAGGGAAAAAGCCAAACAATCAAAGCAACAAATGGATGTCCTCGAATGAGTAAAATATTCAATCAACATGCTCACTCAATAAAATGGCAAATGAAATATGTGGCAAAGCATGCACAAACATTCTAGCATCTATCAAGCAATTGGCGATGACTAGGTCATCTATATATGAGTATATTGACTTAGGAGTCAAATGAGAGCATTTGATTGTAGGTCATACTCATCGTTTAAGCACAAGTGGGGTTACCACTTCTACATAAAGCATTGTTGTGTTCACACCATTAGAGTTGCTTTAGCTCAATTGATTAGAGTAAAGCTCCCCCCTAGATGTGATAACCCCCTAAGAGGGATGAACTAACCTTGGGTTTTGTTGATGATGGCTTCATGTAGATGTTGAAGATGTGGATGCTCAATGTTGATGTAGATCATTTGGAGCAATCCATTGGAGTCAGTAGCACTTTCAATACCTACACGGGTTAGTCCCACAAGGAACAAACAAGGATATTGAAAGGATCGAGAAGAGGTGTCTAGGGGGGTGATTAGACACTAAGTGCCAAAATTTGCAGTTTTTAATTTCTTTAAGTTGAAGTGGAGTTTTGGCACAAGTTTAACAAACACAATACATATCGAGCAAGCATGCAAAGAGTATATGAGCAACGGAAAGTAAAGCATGCAACTTGCAAGAATGTAAAGGGAAGGGTTTGGAGGATTCAAACACAATAGGGGACTCAGATGTTTTTGTCGTGGTTCCGATAGGTGGTGCTATCGTACATCAACGTTGATGGAGACTTCAACCCACGAAGGGTAATGGCTGCGCGAGTCCACGGAGGGCTCCACCCACGAAGGGTCCACGAAGAAGCAATCTTGTCTATCCCACCATGGTCGTCGCCCACAAAGGACTTGCCTCACTAGCGGTAGATCTTCACGAAGTAGGCGACCTCCTTGCCCTTACAAACTCCTTGGTTCAACTCCACAATCTTGTCGGAGGCTCCCAAGTGACACCTAGCCAATCTAGGAGACACCACTCTCCAAGAAGTAACAAATGGTGTGTTGATGATGAACTCCTTGCTCTTGTGCTTCAAATGATAGTCTCCCCAACACTCAACTCTCTCTCTCACAGGATATGGATTTGGTGGAAAGAAGATTTGAGTGGAAAGCAACTTGGGGAAGGCTAGAGATCAAGATTCATATGGTAAGAATGGAATATCTTGGCCTCAACACAAGTGTAGGTGGTTCCCTCTCAGAAAAATGTAAGTTGGAAGTGTAGGTTCGTTCTGATGGCTCTATCCACGAATGAAGAGGAGGTGGAGGGGTATATATAGCCTCCACACAAAATCTAACCGTTACACACAACTTGCCAATCTTGGTGGTACCGAATTGATAAACTCGGTCGGACCGATTCAGCAAATCTAGTGACTATTAGGATTTTCGGTGGGACCGACATGCAACTCGGTAGGACCGATATGGTCATGGTTAGGGCATAACGTAATCTTGGTGAGACCGATTACAAAAACTCGGTGAGACCGATTTTGGTAATAAGCTAACCCGAGAGTTGGTCAGGTAAACTCGGTGGGACCGAAATGTTACGAAAAGGAAACAGAGAGTTTACATTGCAATCTCGGTAGGACGGATTACGCAAACTCAGTGAGACCGATTTTGGTAATAGATCTATACCGAGAGATTGCAATCCCATATCGGTGAGACCAACATCCCTATTGGTGACACCGATTTGCCTAGGGTTTGTGGCAGTGCCTATGACATCTGAACTCGGTGGCGCCAGATAGAAAGAATCGGTGGGGCCGAGTTTGACTTTTGGTTTAGGTCATATGTGGATGTGAGAAAGTAGTTGAGGGCTTTAGAGTATATCACTAAGCATTTTGAGCTAGAGCCTCATTAAGCAACACCTCATCCCTCCTTGATAGTATTGGCTTTTCCTATAGACTCAATGCGATCTTGGATCACTAAAATAGAAAATGTAGAGTCTTGAGCTTGGAGCTTGAGCCAATCCTTTGTCCTTAGCATCTTGAAGGGGTTCCACATCCTCTAGTCCATGCCACTTCATTGTTGAACTTATTTGAAACATACTAGGTAAAAGTGTTAGTCCAACAAGAGATATGTTGACATTAATTACCAAAACCACCTAGGGAGCACTTGTGCTTTCAATCTCCCCCTTTTTGGTAATTGATGACAACATACATCAAAGCTTTAGATAAAGATGTAGAGAATAGTAAGTAAAGCTTTAGCTTTGGAAAGACATGTAACATGCATAGGCTCCCCCCTACATGTATGCAATCATGTGAATATGGAATATAGAAGCATGTGAATGCATAAACATGACAGAGTAAGCAATGTGTTACATGTATCTTGGCTATATGCATTAGAGCAAAGGATGTGAATATGAGAAATGTACCTTCATGCTCATGAGTCCTTCTTGCAAACAGTATGTACATCAGCAAGAATTTCTCATACACATGACTGTGATGCATATACTTACCTTGTGGTCTTGAGTTGGCTTAGGATGGGATGAACCTGCGTAAACAAGGTTAGATGACACAGATACACCTACTGGCCAGAGAAAACAAAAGAAACCACAAGAGTACCAAGACTGGGATGACATGTAGAGTGAGTACTAAGTACCACATTGGATATAGACATGTCCCCAAAGGTAAAGATGTGCAATAAATTCAAGGATTTCCTTCCCTTAGATGTCTTTCTCCCCCTGAATCTAGCATGGGATACTGGGAGAAGATAGGGAACAAAAAATCAGAGCTCAAAGGAAATAAACAGAGCTGATGCAAATGAGCAAATATGAATATGTCTTTCCCCTCTTGAAGACATGTGACTTCTCTCCTCTTGAACACCAAGCATCTGGGGTCCTTGATGATTACTCTTTCTTCCCTTGAGTATTCTCTCCCCCTATAGATATGATTAAGCTTTGATGTGTTCCTCTCCCCCTTTGACATCAATTTCCAAGAAGGATTCTTCTAGATTTTTGTCATGATGGGTTTGGTCCTTGAGTCACAGAACAAAGCAGCAAGTTGAATGGGATGCCGGTCGAGGACAAGATTCATTGAGTGGAGCTGGATCAAAAAGAATGCAGAAACAACTGGCAAGATGTCTTTCCTGTAGTGAAATCGGTGACACCGAGTTGTATGGTTCGGTTGTACCGAGAGGATTCGATTGGACCGAAAGCATCAGACCGGTGAGACCGAGTTCATCATAGAGAAGACACTTGTCACCTCAGCTCACTAGACAAGTAAGATCTCACAAGGATTTGCAAGGAATTAACTGAAAGATTTGCAATGAATTGGATGCAAGGAATGCATAACAGAAAATAAAAGAGAAGAAACTAAAAAGGAGTCTAGATGAAGTTTTTTTAAAGAGGGAAACGAATATGCATGAGACAAATGCAAGAGCACAGAAAAGAACAAAAGAGAACTTCATCTAGAATTGGTCGGCAACAAAGTCACCTATGTTAGAGTATATTGACTTAGGAGTCAAGTGAGATCACTTGATCATAGGCCATACTCATCGTTTAAGCTCAAAATGGGTTACCATTTTTCGTTTAAGCTTTTTGATGTATTCACATCTTATCGAGTTGCTTTGACTCATGACTTGGAGTAAAGCTTCTCTAAGATGGAATAACATACGTTGGGTGGTGGCGTTGATCATGATCACATAGTTGAACTTGTGTGGGTTGCTCAAGGTTGATGTAGCTCATCAAGAGTTGGGAGCACCACTTGGAGTTTGAGTTCATCTACCTACATGGGTTAGTTTTTGCAAGGAAGAGCACTTGTATATCCAAAATGACAATCATGAAACTCAACATAAAACTTGTCAAAGGATATGTTTGAATGGTTGTGTGCTTCCTTGTCTTCGTCCACCATTGTGTAGAGACTTGGTGATATAGGAATTGCTCAAGATGTGAGTGAGTTGAAATCTCATAGATTTAGATTCATCCAAGTACCTACACGGGTTAGATAACATGCAAGGTGCAAATATATCCAAGACATAAGATAGTCAATCATAAGAGAAATATCAAGGATTAGTCATAGGCTCATGCCTTGCATGTATCAAATGGAGTTCCTACTCCAAGTTTGAAGCATCAATGATGTTCAATTCACCTCTTAACCTGCAAAACACTTTTTCATCAAGTGGTTTTGTGAATATATCAGCTAACTGCTTTTCGGTGCGAACATGCTTAAGATTAATGTCCCCTTTGGCAAAATGATCTCGAATGAAATGATGACGAACTTCAATATGCTTAGTTCAAGAATGTTGCACGGGATTGTGAGAAATCTTAATAGCACTTTAATTGTCACAAAGTAATGGAACATGTTTCACAGATATCCCATAATATTTAAGAGTTTGGGTCATCCAAAGTAATTGAGCATAATATGATCCAGCGGCAATGTATTCCGCTTCGGCGGTGGATAAGGATACCGAGTTTTGTTTCTTGGAAGACCAAGACACAAGAGATCTACCAAGAAATTGACAAGTACCCGAAGTGGACTTTCTATCAACCTTGTCACCGACATAGTCCGAGTCGGAGTAGCCAACAAGATCAAAGGAGGCCCTCTTTGGATACCAAATGCCAAAAATTGGTGTATGGATTAAGTATCTCACTGTCCTTTTCATGGCCTTAAGATGACATTCTTTAGGAGCGGCTTGATATCGTGCACACATGCACACTGAGGGAGTCCTGGATTAGGGGGTATCCGAACAGCCGGACTATATCCTTTGGCCGGACTGTTGGACTATGAAGATATAAGATTGAAGACTTCGTCCCGTGTCCAGATGGGACTCTCCTTGGCGTGGAAGGCAAGCTTGGCAATACGGATATGTAGATCTCCTTCCTTGTAACCGACTCTGTGTAACCCTAGCCCCCTCCGGTGTCTATATAAACCAGAGGGTTTAGTCCGTAGGAACAACAATAATCATACCATAGGTTAGCTTTTAGGGTTTAGCCTCTTCGATCTCGTGGTAGATCAACTCTCGTACTACTCATATTATCAAGAAGAATCAAGCAGGACGTAGGGTATTACCTCCATCAAGAGGGCCCGAACCTGGGTAAAACATCGTGTCCCCTGCCTCCTATTACCATCCGCCTAGACGCAAAGTTCAGGACCCCCTACCCGAGATCTGCCGGTTTTGACACCGACATTGGTGCTTTCATTGAGAGTTCCTCTGTGTCGTCATCGTTAGGCTTGATGGCTCCTTCGATCATCGATAGCGATGCAGTCCGGGGTGAGACTTTTCTCCCCGGACAGATCTTTGTATTCGGCGGCTTCGCACTGCGGGCCAACTCGCTTGGCCATCTTGAGCGGATCGAGAGTTACGCCCCTGGCCACTAGGTCAGGTTTGGAAGCTTAAACTACACGGTTGACATCCGCGGAGACTTGATCTTCGACAGATTCGAGCCCCTCCGAGTGCACCGCACGGTCATGATGAGCATGATTTAGCTCTACCATCAGACAGTGTTCGGGAGACCGCACCGGCAACCGCTCCGACCCTCAATTCGGAGCCAATTGCGACATCCATGGACGGGTGGATAGACCCCGCCACAGAGGCCGCATTCTCAGCGGCGATCGAGCCGAGTATCGACCTTACCCTTCATGAGAGCCATGATGCCAAACTGCCGGATTCTTCCCTGGCCATGGACTCCGAACCGCCTACGCCCGTGCCTATCGAATCCGACTAGGCGCCGATCATGGAGTTCACCTCCGCGGATATCTTTCAGCACTCGCCCTTCGATGACATACTGAACTCATTAAGGTCTCTCTCCTTGTCATTAGAGTCCTGGCCAAACTATGTCTGGCAGGATTGGGATGCGGATGACGAAGAAATTCGCCGCCCACCCACCACCCACTTAGTAGCCAATGTCGACGATTTGACTGACATGCTCGACTTCGACTCTGAAGACATCAACGGTATGGACGACGATGCAGGAGACGAACAAGAACAACTGCCCACAGGGCACTAGACAGCCACCTCGTCATATGATATATATATATATATATATATATATATATATATATATATATATATATATATATATATATATATATATATATATATATATATATATATGGTGGACACACTCAGAGAAGGCAATGGCGATGGGACAGCGGAGGATGACCCCTCCAAGAAGCAACCCAAGCGCCGACGACAGCGGCGCCGCTCTAAGTCTCACCAAAGCAAAAGCGGTGATACCAGCACAGGAGATAATAGCACTCCGAACAGTGCCGAAGATAACGACAATCCCCTCCCGCAAGATTTAGAGAAGGAGGACGGAGAAACCAGCCCTCCTGAGAGAGCGGCAGATGGAGAGGCGGAGGATGATAATTACAAGCCTCCCTCCGAAGACGAGGCAAGCCTCGACGATGACGAATTTGCCGTGCCTGAGGATCCCGTCGAGCAAGAGCGCTTCAAGCGCCGGCTTATAGCCACGGCAAATAGCCTTAAGAAAAAGCAACAACAGCTTCAAGCTGATCAAGATTTGCTAGCTGACAGATGGACTGAAGTCCTTGCGGCCGAGGAATATGAACTCGAACGTCCCTCCAAGAATTACCCAAAGCGCAGGTTGCTACCCCGACTGAAGGAGGAAGCATTAAAACCTACATCTCCAGCGTATGACGCGCCTGATCAGCCACCTCGTGGCCGCGACAGAGAGGCATTTTAGCCAAAAGCTCAGCCCGCACCCCGATGCCACTCAAATAAAAATGTCAAGGCACGGGGAAACACGCTAGACCTGCGAGACGTATTGGAGGACAAAGAAAAACACGCAAGATCGGTCTACGTATCATGAGGGAGCGCCACTATGCGAGACGATAACCGTCATGCCAGATACAGTAAAAGTAAATCCGGCCGGGCCGAACACAGCGGACAAAACTCATTTGAGCTGCGTCGCGATATAGCCCAGTACAGAGGCGCCGCACACCCCCTATGCTTCACAGACGAAGTAATGGATCACCAAATCCCAGAGGGTTTCAAACCCGTAAATATCGAATCATACGACCGCACAACAGATCCTGCGGTATGGATCGAGGACTTCCTCCTCCACATCCACATGGCCCGCGGTGACGATCTACACGCCATCAAATACCTCCCACTCAAACTCAAAGGACCAGCTCGGCATTGGCTCAACAGCCTGCCAGCAGAATCCATTGGCTGTTGGGAGGATCTGGAAGCCGCATTCCTCGACAACTTCCAGGACACTTATGTGCGACCACCAGATGTCGATGACTTGAGCCACATAATTCAGCAGCCAGAGGAATCGGCCAGACAATTCTGGACACGTTTCCTGACAAAGAAAAATCAAATCGTCGACTGTCCGGATGCAGAGGCCCTAGCAGCTTTTAAGCACAACATCCGCGATGAGTGGCTCGCCCGGCACCTTGGCCAGGAAAAGCCAAAATCTATGGCAGCCCTCACGACACTCATGACCCGCTTTTGCGCGGGAGAGGACAGCTGGCTGGCTCGAAGCAATAACATATCAAAGAACCAAGGTACTTCGGATACCAAGGACAGCAATGGCAGGTCATGTCGCAACAAACACAAGCGCTGCATCAATAGTGACAATACCGAGGATACTGCAGTCAATGCCGGATTTAGAGGCTCTAAACCCGGTCAATGGAAAAAGCCATTCAAAAGAAGCACTCCGGGCCCGTCCAGTTTGGACCGTATATTCGATCGCTCGTGTCAAATACACGGCACCCCCGACAAGCCAGCCAACCACACCAACAGGGAATGTTGAGTGTTCAAGCAGACCGGCAAGTTAAATGCCGAAAACAAAGATAAGGGGTTACATAGCGAAGACGAGGAGGAGCCCCGGCCGCCGAACACCGGAGGACAAAAGAGGTCCCCCCCACAAGTGCGGACGGTGAACATGATATACGCAACCCACATACCCAAGAGGGAGCGGAAGCGTGCGCTAAGGGATGTATATGCGTTGGAGCCAGTCGTCCCAAAGTTCAACCCATGGTACTCCTGTCCGATCACCTTCGATCGCAGGGACCACCCCACTAGTATCCGTCATGGCGGATTCGCCGCACTGGTCCTAGACCCAATCATAGACGGATTTCACCTCACTCGATTCCTTATGGACGGCGGCAGCAGCCTGAACCTGCTTTATCAGGACACAATGCGCAAAATGGGTATAGACCCCTCAAGGATCAAACCCACAAAAACGACCTTCAAAGGCATCATACCAGGTCTAGAGGCCCATTGCACAGGCTCAGTCACACTGGAAGTGGTCTTCAGATCCCCGGATAACTTCCGAAGCGAGGAGTTAATCTTCGATATAGTCCCGTTCCGCAGTGGTTATCATGCACTGCTCGGGCGAACCGCATTTGCGAGATTCAATGCGGTACCGCATTATGCATACCTCAAGCTCAAGATGCTAGGACCTCGGGAGGTCATCACAGTCAATGGAAACACAGAGCGCTCTCTCCGCACGGAGGAGCACACTGCGTCCCTCGCAGTAGAAGCACAAAGCAGCCTCTTCAGGAAATCCACCAGTTCGGTGATTAAACACCCGGACACCGTCAAGAGCACCCGGAGTAATTTGCAACAAGACCGCATGGCACGTTCCGAGCTCGCATAGCAATGCGGCCCCCCACCCCAGTCCCAGCCAAACGGCGAAATCCGTGCCACGCGTACATAATTACGCATTGAAAATACCATGGGCATAGGGGGGCACGACTACGGCACGCCCCAAAACGCGGCTCAACCGCACTAGGGGCTTCCTGCTTTGTTATTTTTTCTCTCTTTCAGGACTTTACTCTCTGGAAATCCCGTCCGGCAGTACGATTGCCGGGCACACGATACAACCACCAAGGAGGTAGAAAGCTACGTCGCACCATGGAACTCCCAGGTGGTCTTTGATAACGAGTAAAATACCTGCTTTAAATAGCATTCCTCAGCTTGCCCTTGGAGGGGCATGTCAAATAGTCCTACTTTTTGCTTATCGCACTACTTGTATCATTCTGCTTCGACGCACCTTTTTGAGTAAACAATGCATAGCACTAGACTATTACCGCATTCTTTATTATTTTATATATATATATGTTCATTCATGACATTCAGCACCCGTACACTCTGGTACGGCCAATACGCCATGGGCTTAAGCATACCCCATAATACGGTGTGAGATGTTCGAACACTTTCGACAGTGCGGCACCCCGAACTTATAGCATTATATGCATCAGCTCCGAATCATGTCTTGGGTCAATAGTTGGGTTTGCCCGGCTCCAATGTTTTGGTACCTTACATTTCGCTATATCGGCTAAGGTAGCACTGGGAGAACTACTGCGATTGTGCCCCGGTTCATCTGGGCAAGCACCTCAGTAGAGAAAGCTAAAACTAACTGTCATGATAAGGCGAGAGCTGGTCGCTGTTCGAGAGGTCTCGAGTCCCTAAAGACTTATGCCGCTTAGGGCGAGGAGTCGGCTTTGTCTGGCTTAGGCGTGTATAGCGCCCCAAATTCGGCCTTCCGAATACTAGGGGCTTCGCCAAAATTTAAAATTGTAGACTTCTATGGCTAAGTGAGAGTGATAAAGCATTATAGTCTGATTGCCTTGTTCGTTGTGCTGAGCACCTCCCTCGAAGGACCCAACAATGGGAAAAAGAGTGCTCAGGTTTATCCCAAACACCCCAGCACTCGTGGCATGGGGGCAGAAGCCGACGACTGGCCATCTCTCAGATTTGATAAACAACTGCACAGAAGGTAATATGTTAAATTCAAACAAGCATTGCATAGCGCACATGAACAAGTTTTCATAATATAGGATCACACGAGCAAGTTCATTCAAAAATTACATCCTTCGCACACTCGTCCGCCACAAGACAGGCACCCTTCAGGACACCCTCATAATACATCTCAGGGTGGCGATGCTCCTTGCCCTGCGGCAGCCCATCCTTCACTAGCTTCTCGGCGTCCATCTTGGCCCAGTGCACCTTCGCACGGGCAAAGGCCCGGCGTGCACCTTCGATGCAGAGGGACCGCTTTATGACTTCCAACCGTGGGCAGGCATCCACAAGCGCCTCACCAGGCCGAAGTAGCTGTTGGGAAGGGAGTCGCCAGGCCACATCCGGACTATAAGGCCCCTCATGGCCTGTTCGGCCGCCTTGTGCAGCTCGACCAGTTGCTTCAGCTGGTCGCTCACAGGCATCGGGTGTTCGGTCCCAGTATACTGAGACCAAAACAACTTCTCCGTCGAGCTTCCCTCCTCGGCCCAATAGTACTTTGCGACATCTGACACACTGCAGGGCAAATCTGTGAATGCTCCAGGAGAGCTCCGGACTCGGGTAAGTAATAAGTAATTTACTTTCACATGCTTGCTTTGCATAATGAATGCCTTACCCGCCCCTATCTTCCTCATCGCCTCAATTTCCTCGAGGGCCTTTTGGGCTTCAGCCTTGGCATGCTTTGTGCTCTCGAGGGCCGCGACAAGCTTAGACTCTCGCGTCTTCGAGTCAAGCTCCAAAGTCTCGTGCTTCTTCACAAGAGCCTGGAGCTCTTGCCGCACCTCGCCCACCCATGCCTCTTGGTTCTCTCGCTCGGTGCGCTCCTTGGCCGCTTTGTTTTCGGCCTCGGACAGCACTTACTTTGGGGTCGCCACTTCGGTCATGGCCCCTGGCACATCCATGATGATCCTGTCATTTTGCAACCACATCTTATATATATATATATATAGACAAGGTATTACTTACCTTTGTTCTCCTCGAGCTGCCTCTTGGCAAGGCCGAGCTCTTTCTCGGACCGCTCGAGGTTCTACTTCAGTGCGGCAACCTCCGCAGTCAGTGCGGCAGAGGTCAGCAACGAAGCTTGCATACACATACAGACATACTTATATTAGACTCCTGCAGATATTATTTGATTCTCTATTCGGCTTTTCTTTGTGAACACCAAACAGAGCATCAGGGGCTACTGTCTATGCGGTAATATTTTCCTATATTTTAAATACTTACCTCAAAGCCTGTTAGAAGGCTGGCACATGCTTCAGTCAGTCCGCTCTTGGCGAACTGAACCTTCTTGATCACCGCACTCATAATAGTGCGGTGCTCTTCGTCGATGGAAGCGCCGCGAAGCGCTCCGAGCAGGTTGTCTGGTGCCTCTGGATGGACAGAGGTCACCGGCACGGGAGGCTTGCCCCCCTTGGAAGGGGGCCGCCTGCCAGAGTCCGGAACCACTAGAGGTTTCGGCGTGGTGTTCGGCCGAGGGCCGAACTTGGAGCCCTTGGGAGTCTTGCTCCCTTTGCGCCTGGAGTCCGGAAGGTCACATTGAGGCGCCTCCGGGACTATCTCCCCCCGGCTCGGTGCCTCTTGAGACAATTCCTCGACATTGTCCGTAGGGCGAGGAGAGGAGGCGGTTGGAAGTGTATGACTATTCATATCCGACGATTCCAAGGAACCGTCCGACGAGGATACGTTGATACGGGCTCGGGGCGGACTGCATGATCATATTCGACGTTAGGAGAAGCAGCACAATAAAAGTATGCTATGAGTTACTCTGGTATCCGAATACTTACGACTTCGCCAGGGGCTTGGCCCTGAGTAACCACTCGTCTTCGCTGTCGGCGGCGGTGGTGGAACAGTCCGGAAGGAGAGTCCTTCCCTTCTTGGACCCTTCGGCCTCCCCGGTTGGGGCGGCCTTCCTTTTCTTGTCTTCCTCGGCTGGAGGGGGAGAATCTTCATCTTCCTCCTCGTTTTTACGGGAGGAGTGCGTCTCGGAGTTATCGGACGATGAGTCCGATACCACTTGGCGCCGGGAACTCTTTCGGGTTCCCGTGGCCTTCTTCTTGATCTTCTTCTCCGGCACCTCATAAGGAGCCGGAGTCCACATCTCCGTCGGGAGAGCGTCTGCAGGGTCTTCGGGCAGAGGGGTCGGACAGTTAATCTGCTCCGATATCTCCACCCAGTCCCGTCAAAGGCATGGGAGCTCAGACCCCGCACATGGTTAAGCTATGGGAAATAAATACCCTACCATATGTACAGAACTTACCGGATTCGTAGGGCGCTTCGCGCTTAGCCCACGGTCCTCGGTAAGGGAAGGGGGCACCTCGGCGCCCTTGAACAGCACCTTCCAGACGTCCTTATGCGTCGTGTCGAAGAGCTCGCGTAGAGTCTGGTGCTGGGCCGGGTCGAACTCCCATAAGTTGAAATTCCGTTGTTGACACGGGAGGATCCGGCGGAAGAGCATGACCTAGACTATGTTGACAAGCTTGAGTTTCTTGCCTATCATGTTCCGGATACACTTCTGGAGTCCGTCCAGCTCCACCGTTGAGCCCCAGGACAGGCCCTTCTCCTTCCAGGAAGTGAGCCGAGTGGGGACTCTGGATCGAAACTCGGGGGCCGCAGCCCAGTTGGTATCGCGCGGCTCGGTGATGTAGAACCACCCCGATCGCCACCCTTTTATGGTCTCCACATAGGAGCCCTCGAGCCATGTAACATTGGGCATTTTTCCCACCATGGCTCCGCCGCAGTCCGCTTGTTGGCCGCCTACTACCTTCGGTTTGACATTGAAGGTCTTCAGCCACAGGCCGAAGTGGGGCCGGATGCGAAGGAAAGCCTCGCACGCGACGATGAACGCCGAGATGTTGAGGATGAAATTTTGGGCCAGATCATGGAAGTCCAGCCCATAATAGAACATAAGGCCGCGGACGAATGGATGGAGGGGAAACCCCAGTCCGCGGATGAAGTGGGTGAGGAAAACCACCCTTTCGTAAGGTTCCGGGGTAGGGACGATCTGCCCCGCGGCTGGCAGCCGGTGCGCAATATCTGCGGCTAAGTATCCGGCCCCGCGCAGCTTTTTGAGTCTCCCTCTGTAACAGAGGAGACCATCCACTTGCCTCCTGCTCCGGACATGTTTGGAAAGGATTGAGGAGAAGGATGTGGACTTGGGCACTGGAGCTCGAGTGCGTGAGAATGTATGAGCAAGGAGGAAGAGGGCGTGGGTAGAAAAAGGTGAACCCTTATCCCTTTATAAAGGCGGACTAAACTATGCGCCCCCACCAGCCTGGTAAAACTCGCTTATCCCCCAAGCGTCATAATTGATGGCGCGGTTGGGTTACCCACGTCCGTATTGATGGGAATCCCGTAATAAGGGGACACGATCTCTGCTTCGACAAGACGTGCCAAGGAAACCGCCTCGTGAAACACGCTGAGGTTGGTTGTAAAAACGATTCGAATGGTGACATGGCCGTGGTGTGATGCCACACTGCGGAATGTGTCGGCAGATTAGATTTGTGAAAATATTATTCTCTCTACGGTTGTATGTGGAACTTGTTTTGCAGAGCCGGACACGATCCTCGTGTTCAAAATCTTCTATGAAGTATTCGGAGGAGGAACCCGCCTTGCAATGCCAAAGACAATCTACGCGCCGGACTCATCGTCATTGAAGCCTGGTTCAGGGGCTACTGAGGGAGTCCTGGATTAGGGGGTATCCGGACAGCCGGACTATATCCTTTGGGCGGACTGTTGGACTATGAAGATATAAGATTGGAGACTTCATCCCGTGTCCGGATGGGACTCTCCTTGGCGTGGAAGGCAAGCTTGGCAATACGGATATGTAGATCTCCTTCCTTGTAACCGACTCTGTGTAACCCTAGCCTCCTCCGATGTCTATATAAACCGGAGGGTTTAGTCCTTAGGAACAACAACAATCATACCATAGGCTAGCTTTTAGGGTTTAGCCTCTTCGATCTCGTGGTAGATCAACTCTCGTACTACTCATATTATCAAGAAGAATCAAGCAGGACGTAGGGTATTACCTCCATCAAGAGGGCCCGAACCTGGGTAAAACATCATGTCCCCTGCCTCCTATTACCATCCGCCTAGACGCTCAGTTCGGGACCCCCTACCCGAGATCTGCCGGTTTTGACACCGACACACACACTTAGCATAATATCGGGACGTGAAGCACAGAGATGTAACAATGAACCAATCATAGAGCGATAAACCTTTTGATCAACCGGTTCACCATCTTTGGTTAAATCAAGATGTCCACTAGTAGGCATGGGTGTAGTCATAGATTTGCATTCTTGCATATTGAACTTCTTGAATAAGTCCTTGGTGTACTTCGTTTGAGAGACAAAGGTACCTTCCTTAGTTTGGTTGATTTGCAAACCAAGAAAGAATTTGAGTTCACTCATCATCGACATCTCAAACTTCTCCGACATTAGCTTTCCAAACTTTTCACTAAAATGAGGGTTAGTTGATCCAAATATAATATCATCGACATAAATTTGGCACACAAATAGTTCTCCATTAACCCTTTTAGTAAAAAGAGTAGAATCTATTTTTCCAATTTCAAAGCCTTTTTCAATAAGGAACTTGGTCAAGCATTTATACCATGCTTTAGGAGCTTGTTTAAGACCATAAAGCGCTTTGTGAAGTTTGTAAACATGATTAGGTTTCTTAGGATTGACAAATCCATGAGGTTGCTTAACATAAACTTCCTCCTCTATTTCACCATTTAGAAAAGCACTTTAATGTCCATTTGGTACAAGGTGATATCATGATGATTAGCATAGGCAAGTAAGATGCGAATGGACTCAAGTCTAGCAACGGGGGCATATGTCTCACGATAGTCCATACCTTCGACTTGAGTGTAGCCTTGGGCAACGAGACATGCTTTGTTGCGAACTACTTGTCCATCTTCATCTTGCTTGTTGCGAAACACCCATTTGGTACCGATGATGTTGTGGTTGTTGTCGGTCTTCTCAACTAATGTCCAAACTTGATTTCTCTCAAAGTTGTGTAGCTCTTCATGCATGGCATTTATCCAATCCGGATCTTCCAAAGCTTCTTCAACCTTCATAGGTTAAATGCTAGAGATGAATGAATAGTGTTCACAAAAGTTAGCTAAACGAGTTTTTGAGCGAGTGATTCTCCCGGTTTGGATATCATTGTAGATTTGCTCGACGGGATGGTCTTTAGCAATTCTTTCTCGAACTCGTGAAAGCTTTTGCTTGGATCTTGGTTGAACATCTTGTTCTTCTTCTTGGCCTTCTTCATTGTTGACGTTGTCGTTCTCTTGTCGTGGTGGAGAAGGAGGTTGTTGGCGTTCATCTTGGTGCACTTCCTCGTTTTCTTCATTTTGGTGTGTCCCACTTGTGGATGCTTTCGTAGCAACTCTTGGTTCACCTTGTCGTGAGGTAGAAGCTTCCACTTGGATGGACGAGGTACTCTCCTTCACCTCCGTTGGGTGCATCTTGCCAATAGACAAGTCTTGGATTGCTTCCGAAGGGTCTTTGTCTCCTACATCAATTGACAATTGCTCTACTTGCGAGCCATTAGATTCATCAAACTTCACATCTACCGTCTCTTCAACCTTTCGGGTGAAATTGTTGTAGACACGGTATGTGTGAGAGTTTGAGCCATAACCAAGTAGGAAACCTTCATGAGACTTAGGAGCAAATTTAGAACGACAATGCTTATCAAGAATGTAGCACTTTGAGCCGAATACTCGAAAGTATCCAACTTGTGGTTTGTTACCGGTGAGGAGCTCGTATGTCGTCTTGCCGAGTAGCTTGTGAAGATACAAGCGATTTGTTGCATGACAAGCTGTCTCAACCGCTTCCGCCCAAAAGTACTTTGGCGTCTTGTACTCATCAAGCATCGTTCTCGCCATTTTGATGAGTGTCTGGTTCTTCCTCTCAACAACTCCATTCTGTTGAGGTGTGTACGTAGCCGAGAACTCACGTGAAATCCCTTCTTCGTCAAGAAAGGTGTCCACATTTGCGTTCTTGAACTCAGTTCCATTGTCGCTGTGAACCTTCTTGATTTTCACTTAAAATTGATTTTGGGCATTTCTAGCGAAGTTTTTGAAGATATTTTGGACCTGCGATTTATCATCGAGAAAGAACACCCACATAAATCTTGAAAAATCATCAACTATAACTAGACCAAAAGAATTTCCACCGAGACTTTTGTAAGCGTTAGGACCAAAAAGATCCATGTGAAGTAGCTCGAGTGGCCTCCTTGTGGTCATGATGTTCTTCACGGGATGCCTTCCTCCAACCTGTTTACCTGCTTGACAAGTGCTGCAAACTATATCCTTATCAAATATGACATCGTTAACGCCAAGGATATGATTTCCTTTAATAAGCTTGTCATGGTTTCGCATACCAACATGACCTAATCGTCTATGCCATAACCAACCTTTAGAGGATTTAGCAATTAAGCAAGTTCTAGGTTGAGCCTTTTTAGTGAAATCAACAATGTAAATATCACCTCTACGTATACCAGTAAAGACCATTTTATGATTGTCTCTTCGAAACACTTGGCAATCTACTTCAGTAAATAGGACATTGAAACCGAAATCAGCAAGTCTAGATACTGAAAGTAAATTGTACCCAAGAGATTCAACGAGCATGACATTTTGTATGGATCTATCATGTGAGATGGCCACCATACCGAGGCCAACCACCTTACCCTTTGAGTTGTCACCGAAAGTGACATACTTTCGAGGACCATCGTTTTCAGCAAGCTCACGAAACATTTCTTTATCTCCGGTCATGTGATCGGTACATCCACTATTAAGAACCCATTCCTTTCCTCCAGCCATGTAGCGGCGAAGATTTGCCATAAGACCAAAGTGTCTCATTGCATCATTAAGATCATAGTCACTGTCATCATCATCCTCATCATAGTATCCATGTTCAGCATCATCTTGTGATTGATCAATTCCTAGAGAGGGTAATTCATTAGATAAATGATCATTTCTATGGTTATCTTTATGAATTCTAATAGCTTTGGAAATGATATTGCTAATGATTCCAACATCTCCTTTGGCACTCGTAAGATTAGTAAGCTCAAATAAGCAGTCACCAAATTTGGGATCATTGGAACTCATCTTAATCAAGGCAATGGACTTATGAAGAATCTCATCTAAGTTCTTCAAGGAATGGTTTGGAAAACGTTTCTCAAGGAATCTCCATATAGTGTAGGCACAATCAAGAGTAGGCAAACATTCAATCAAGTTTCTAGGCAAGCCTCTAGTGATAAGATTAACATTTCTAAGGTTGTGAATCATGTCAATTGACTCATCAAGGGTACGATGCATGGGATCAACATGAGGTGCACAAGGGCTAGCAATATACTTGTTCAAATGATATTCATTGAAAATCACAAGCATCTCATTTTTCCACTCATGAAAATATTCTCCATCAAGAATAGGCACTCTACGTCTAAGACTCCCCAAAGTAGACTCATCCATCTTCCTCCAATGGTGTTTAAACCAAAGCAATGGAGACCAATGCTCTGATACCAATTGAAAGGATCGAGAAGAGGTGTCTAGAGGGGGGTGATTAGACACTAAGTGCCAAAAGTTGCTGTTTTTAATTTCTTTAAGTTGAAGTGGAGTTTTGGCACAAGTTTAACAAACACAATACATATCAAGCAAGCATGCAAAGCGTATATGAGCAGTGGAAAGTAAAGCATGCAACTTGCAAGAATGTAAAGGGAAGGGTTTGGAGGATTCAAATGCAGTAGGGGACTCAGATGTTTCTGTCGTGGTTCCGATAGGTGGTGGTATCGTACATCCACGTTGATGGAGACTTCAACCCATGAAGGGTAACGGCTGTGCGAGTCCACGGAGGGCTCCACCCATGAAGGGTCCACGAAGAAGCAACCTTGTCTATCCCACCATGGCCATCGCCCACGAAGGACTTGCCTCACTAGTGGTAGATCTTCACGAAGTAGGCGATCTCCTTGCCCTTACAAACTCCTTGGTTCAACTCCACAATCTTGTCGGAGGATCCAATGTGACACCTAGCCAATCTAGGAGACACCACTCTCCAAGAAGTAACAAATGGTGTGTTGATGATGAACTCCTTGCTCTTGTGCTTCAAATGATAGTCTCCCCAACACTCAACTCTCTCTCTCACAGGATATGGATTTGGTGGAAAGAAGATTTGAGTGGAAAGCAACTTGGGGAAGGCTAGAGATCAAGATTCATATGGTAAGAATGGAATATCTTGGCCTCAACACAAGTGTAGGTGGTTCTCTCTCAGAAAAATGTAAGTTGGAAGTGTAGGTTCGTTCTGATGGATCTCTCCATGAATGAAGAGGAGGTGGAGGGGTATATATAGCCTCCACACAAAATCTAACTGTTACACACAACTTGCCAATCTCGATGGGACCGAATTGATAAACTCGGCCGGACCGATTCAGCAAATCTAGTGACCATTAGGATTTTCAGTGGGACCGACATGCAACTCAATAGGACCGATATGGTTAGGGTTAGGGTATAACTAATCTCGGTGAGACCGATTACACAAACTCGGTGAGACCGATTTTGGTAATAAGCTAACCAGAGAGTTGGTCAGCTAAACTCGGTATCCACTATGTTCTTAGGGTTTGATCCCTAGTATCCACTATGTTCTGAGATTGATGTTGCTATGACTTTGCTATGCTTAATGCTTGTCACTAGGGCCCGAGTGCCATGATTTCGGATCTAAACCTATTATGTTTTCATCAATATATGAGACTTCTTGATCCTATCTTGCAAGTCAATAGTCACCTACTATGTGTTATGATCCGGCAACCTCGAAGTGACAATAATCGGGACCACTCCCGGTGATGACCGTAGTTTGAGGAGTTCATGTATTCACTATGTGTTAATGCTTTGGTCCGGTACTCTATTAAAAGGAGGCCTTAATATCCCTTAGTTTCCAATAGGACCCCGTTTCCACGGGAGGGTAGGACAAAAGATGTCATGGAAGTTCTTTTCCATAAGCACGTATGACTATATTCGGAATACATGCCTACATTACATTGATGAACTGGAGCTAGTTCTGTGTCACCCTATGTTATGACTGTTACATGATGAACCGCATCCGGCATAATTCTCCATCACCGATCCATTGTCTATGAGCTTTCCATATATTGTTCTTTGCTTATTTAGTTTTCCGTTGCTATTGTTATCATCACTATAAAACACCAAAAATATTACTTTTGCTACCATTACCTTTTACCATCGTTACCACTACTATCATACTACTTTGCTACTAAACACTTTGCTACAGATATTAAGTTTCCAGGTGTGGTTGAATTGACAACTTAGCTGCTAATACTTGAGAATATTCTTTGGCTCCCCTTGTGTCGAATCAATAAATTTGGGTTGAATACTCTACCCTCGAAAACTGTTGCGATCCCCTATACTAGTGGATTATCAGAGTGTCATTGTGATCTGGAATCTTGGGTTTCAGTTTTCTCAGCACTTGGGCTTCATCATCTTCTTATTCAACTTCAGGCACTGGGACCGTGTTCTTCTCTTCAGCAGGAATGTTTCTGGTGCTTCTCTTGGGCTTAGAAGGCTTATGTGCTTGAGTTGTTGCTTTGGGAGCAGTTTTGGGCTTTGATGTTGCAGCCCCTGACTTGATTGCATCTCCCATGAGCTTCTGAGACTTGGGAGCTGGAGCAGCATCCTCTTCCTCTTCATCTTCTTCTAGCTCTCTCATTATGGAGGATCTATCAAGCACTCTGGCAGTGGTCTTCTTGACCCTCTCCTTCCTCTTCTTTCCCTCTCCAGCAGCCTCTCCAGTTGGCTTAGAGGTTTCAATAGTTGAGGCTCTGACCTTTAAGGTTGGCACCCTCTTGGCAGGGGCCTTCTTGTGCAAACCAGGCTTTGTAGTTGCAGAAGTACCAAACTCTTTCTTCATCACCTTCTTCTTGGAGCTTACTTCCTCTTCAGTGGCCACATAGTCCTCATCTTCAGAATCTGAGGTTTTCTTCTTCCTTGACCTGGTTGCTTCCTTTGGAAAATTACTGGGAGTGCTCCTGCTGCCATCATCTGAGGTGCTTGAGGGACTAGTGCCCTCACTCAATTGCACTGGCTCTTCAGATCTGTTTTGGCTGTCACTTTGGTTAGACATCCTGGCAATCACACTGACAGCAAACCCTGTGAGTAGATGTAGATGAGCTAGAATGGATGAGCATCACAAAGTGCAGAGTTTTTTCAAAACAAATGAGTCAAAAACTTGGTTTTAGTTCTCCACAGAAAGCATTTCGGAGCTACCAATTTGTTAAACTCGGTGATACCGAAGCAACTTTTGGAACCTAAACTAGTGACCTCGGTCAGACCGAGTCACAGTTCGATGGCACCGAGATTGCTAGGGTTTCATAGAGCGTCGACCTCGGTCGCACTGATTTGCAATTTTTGGTCAGACCGAAAACGCATGTGCAATGGCCTAAGCCAAATCGGTGAGACTGATTTCTACAACTCAATCAGTCCGAGATGAGTTCGGCGGAGACCTAACCCTAAATTTTCGAATCAAATCTAGCCTAAAGGATGTTTTCTCCGGATAGATTGTTTTCATACGTGGAAAAGATCATGGCGAAGCAATGTGCTAGGAATCGGAGTAAGGAAATAACACAAAGTGTCGAACCCATACCCTAGTTTGGTGGGAGTTCGCTACGGCGACAATGGCGGAGCAGAATTCCGTTGAATGTGGCGGAAACCAGCGGCGGGAGATCGCTAGCAGCGAGGAGACGATCCGGAGACCCGAGGTGGCAGAGCGGGACACGCGCGGGATGAAGGGTTTTGGAGGAATTTCCAAAATTCAACCCGTCGGTATATATATCCCGACCTTGTCGATGTGACCGAGTGGAACAACTCGATGGCACCGAGATGCGGAATCTCAAGCGGTTATTGCAACTCGGTGTGACCGAAAATTTCAAATCGGTTGCACCGAGATGGAAACCCTAGATCAACTTGGTGAACTCGGTGTGACCGAAGTGGATGACTCGGTCATACCTAAATGCACAAAGAGGTTTCGGAAGTTTAAGACTATGATGAATCAGGAACTCCAAGTGCTCCTCACACAGAGCGCTTCGAATCTGACTTGATCAAACTTTGTGATGTAGCATGAATAGAGTTTGAGATGAGAAAAGCATAAATATCTAGAGGAGGTTCTTGGGCATTCTCGTCCATCCATTTGGCAAAAGGGAAAAATCCAAACAATCAAAGCAACAAATGGATGTCCTCGAATGAGTAAAATATGCAATCAACATGCTCACTCAATAAAATGGCAAATGAAATATGTGGCAAAGCATGCACAAACATTCTAGCATCTATCAAGCAATTGGCGATGACTAGGTCATCTATATATGAGTATATTGACTTAGGAGTCAAATGAGAGCATTTGATCGTAGGTCATACTCATCGTTTAAGCACAAGTGGGGTTACCACTTTTACATAAAACATTGTTGTGTTCACACCATTAGAGTTGCTTTAGCTTAATTGATTAGAGTAAAGCTCCCCCCTAGACGTGATATCCCTCCTAAGAGGGATGAACTAACCTTGGGTTTTGTTGATGATGACTTCATGTAGATGTTGAATATGTGGATGCTCAATCTTGATGTAGATCATTTGGAGCAATCCATTGGAGTGGGTTGCACTTTCAATACCTACACGGGTTAGTCCCACAAGGAACAAACAAGGATATTGAAAGGATCGAGAAGAGGTGTCTAGAGGGGGGTGATTAGACACTAAGTGCCAAAATTTGCAGTTTTTAATTTGAAGTGGAGTTTTGGCACAAGTTTAACGAACACAATACATATCAAGCAAGCATGCAAAGAGTATATGAGCAGCGGAAAGTAAAGCATGCAACTTGCAAGAATGTAAAGGGAAGGGTTTGGAGGATTCAAACACAATAGGGGACTCGGATGTTTTTGTCATGGTTCCGATAGGTGGTGCTATCGTACATCCACGTTGATGGAGACTTCAACCCACGAAGGGTAATGGCTGCGCGAGTCCATGGAGGGCTCCACCCATGAAGGGTCCACGAAGAAGCAATCTTGTCTATCCCACCATGGCCGTCGCCCACGAAGGACTTTCCTCACTAGCGGTAGATCTTCACGAAGTAGGCGATCTCCTTGCCCTTACAAACTCCTTGGTTCAACTCCACAATCTTGTCAGAGGCTCCCAAGTGACACCTAGCCAATCTAGGAGACACCACTCTCCAAGAAGTAAGAAATGGTGTGTTGATGATGAACTCCTTTCTCTTGTGCTTCAAATGATAGTCTTCCCAACACTCAACTCTCTCTCTCTCTCTCAGGATATGGATTTGGTGGAAAGAAGATTTGAGTGTAAAGAAACTTGGGGAAGGCTAGAGATCAAGATTCATATGGTAAGAATGGAATATCTTGGCCCCAACACAAGTGTAGGTGGTTCCCTCTCAGAAAAATGTAAGTTGGAAGTGTAGGTTCATTCTGATGGCTCTATCCATGAATGAAGAGGAGGTGGAGGGGTATATATAGCCTCCACACAAAATCTAACCGTTACACACAACTTGCCAATCTCTGTGGGACCGAATTGATAAACTCGGTCGGACCGATTCAGCAAATCTAGTGACTGTTAGGATTTTCGGTGGGACCGACATGCAACTCGGTAGGACCGATATGGTTATGGTTAGGGCATAACGTAATCTCGGTGAGACCGATTACAAAAACTCGGTGAGACCGATATTGGTAATAAGCTAACCAGAGAGTTGGTCAGGTAAACTCGGTGGGACCGATTCGCTAATTTCGGTGGGACCGAAATGTTACGAAAAGGAAACAGAGAGTTTACATTGCAATCTCGGTAGGACCGATTACGCAAACTCGGTGAGACCGATTTTGGTAATAGATCCATACAGAGAGATTGCAATCCCATCTCGGTGAGACCGAGATCCCTATCGGTGAGACCAATTTGCCTAGGGTTTGTGGCAGTGGCTATGACATCTGAACTCGGTGGCGCCGAATAGAAAGAATTGGTGGGGCCGAGTTTGACTTTTGGTTTAGGTAATATGTGGATTTGAGAAAGTAGTTGAGGGATTTGGAGTATATCACTAAGCATTTTGAGCAAGATCCTCATTAAGCAACACCTCATCCCTCCTTGATAGTATTGGCTTTTCCTATAGACTCAATGTGATCTTGGATCACTAAAATAGAAAATGTAGAGTCTTGAGCTTGGAGCTTGAGCCAATCCTTTGTCCTTAGCATCTTGAAGGGGTTGCACATCCTCTAGTCCGTGCCACTTCATTGTTGAACTTATCTGAAACATACTAGGTAAAAGTGTTAGTCCAACAAGAGATATGTTGACATTAATTACCAAAACCACCTAGGGAGCACTTGTGCTTTCAGATATCCATAGACATAGAGTGATGTACACACAATATGAAGTCCATGAAAGCATTAGGTTACCTTGTCCCTTGTCTTACTAACAAGAGGGTTTCTGACTCCTTGAACTAGTGCAAGACGTCGAAGTTGTTTGCACTTGTTCTCGCCAAAGTGATATGAGTGAAGTATGTTGGCGGAGTCACCCTCAAGAACTTTCTAGTTCTTCTTTTTCGGGATCCACATCATCTTGATGGGAATCCTTGGAGTTGTAGCTGTACTTGATGTTGTAGAACTTGATGTATTCTTGGGAACCCACTTGACCAAGGCCTTGGGAGCTTCTTCAAATGCATCAATCTCCTCTTGGAGCTTGTCCTTGCCTTTTTGCTTGTGGTCTTGTGGTGGAAGATCATCTTGAGCTAGTGTCCCTTGGAAAGAAGTATGATCATACTTCTCTTGTTGAGGAACAAACTTCGTCTTGGGGTATTGATCTTCTTCCCACTCAACTCCATTGGCATTGAACTTTCATTCAAAACCAATACCTTGATTCTTCCGGTGCCTTCCTTGCTTGTGTACAATTTCCTCAAATTGCTTACTTTCGGCAAGACTCTTGTAGACACCTTTCTCTATAATTCCCTTAAATAGGCTATTTTCTTGCTCAAGTGTAACTTGGCTAAGAGAATCATTTGTGGAATCAAGAGAACTACTAGAAGCAACAATATTGGATTTAACATGATTGTTGTTACTACTAGAAGAAGAATCTTTCTTACTCTTGTTGCTAGATTTAACTTGTGGCATGTAAGTAGACAAGAGTAAATGTTTGGCAATGTAAGAAGAACTTTTCTTGCGAAGATCATCATTGATTGCCTTTAAGAACCCATGCTCTTGCTCAAGGTTGAGCTTTTCAAAGCATAACTTCTCATGAGTCTTTAAAAGTTCTCGATGATCTTCCAAGGTAGTTTCATGAGCTAACTTAAGAGTGTTTAGTTCTTTAGTTAGATGCTCAATCTCCTTCTTATCATTGTCATTCGTTTTATCTTGATTAGCATGATTAATAGCAAGTTCATCATAGTTTTCATCACTAGAGTTGTCAACAAGTAAATCATCATCACCTAGCAAATCATCTTCCTCACTATTGAAATCAACATACTCGGGGTGTGATACCTTTGGTCCTTTAGCCATGAAGCATCTTCCAATTCCTTCATTTGGTGAGTCAAATATGTCGTAGGAGTTGGTTGACACAAGTGCTAGACCGGCAACACCTTCATCTTGAGTATATTCGGAGTCGGGGTGATAACTTTCTCGGAGTGATTGTCGGAGTCGGAGCCGGATACCCATTCACCAACATGAGCTTGATGTCTTCGTTTTGTGTAGCTCCTTGATGATTTGTCCTTCCTTTCTGAATCCTTTCTTCTCCGTGATGTTCTTCGTTCATAACGGTCATCTCTACTCCTTCTTTCACTAGGAGGTGATTCTTCTCTTCTACTTCTCCTTTTGGGTGAATCTTCTCGTCTTTTGTAGGGAGCCATACACTCATTGGAGTAGTGTCCGGGTCTTCCACAATTGTAGCAATTACGTTCACGACTCGAAGATCTTTTGTCATTGTAGGACCTTGACTTGGAACTCCTTTCCTTGCTTCTACTCTTGTAGAACTTGTTGAAGTTCTTCACCATTTGCCTCAATTCTTCATTGAAGGCTTGTTTCTCACTTGATGATGTAGGAGCATCACATGAGGCTTTGTAAGCACCACTTGACTTGTTGTGAAGCTCTTCCGTATCCTTGAGTGACATCTCATGAGCAACAATTCTTCCAATGACTTCCGTTGGCTTGAGATCTTTGTAGTTGGGCATCATTTGGATCAATGTGCACACGGTATCATATTTTCCATCCAAGGCTCTTAGGATCTTCTTGATGATGAATCTATCGGTCATCTCTTCACTTCCTAAGCCAGCAACCTCATTTGTGATGAGAGCGAGCCTAGAGTACATTTCAGTGACACCTTCACCATCCTTCATTTTGAACTTGTCAAGCTGACTTTGAAGCACATCCAATTTGGATTCCTTGACGGAGTCGATACCCTCGTGCATATCAATCAAAGTATCCCAAATTTCCTTTGCATTCTCAAGACGGCTGGTTTTGTTGAATTCTTCGGGGCACAATCCGTTGAAGAGAATATCACAAGCTTAAGCATTATATTGCAACATCTTCAACTCTTCTGCGGTAGCTTCACAGTTTGGTTCTCTCCCATCAAATAATTCATCTTACAAGCCAATACACACAATAGCCCAAACGGCGGGGTTATGTTCAAGAATATGCATTTTCATCTTATGCTTCTGCTACCTCTTGAGCACTGCATTGGTTTTCCCTTGAAGAGGAAAGGGTGATGCAGCAAAGTAGCGTAAGTATTTTCCCTTAGTTTTTGAGAACCAAGGTATCAATCCAGTAGGAGGCCACACGCAAGTCCCTCGTACCTACACAAACAAATAAGAACCTCGCAACCAACACGATAAAGGGGTTGTCAATCCCTTCATGGTCACCTACAAGAGTGAGATCTGATAGATATGATAATGATAAGATAAATATTTTTGGTATTTTTATGGTATAGATTGAAAGTAAAAATTGCAAAGTAAAATAGATTGGAAACTTATATGATGGAGAATAGACCCGAAGGCCATATGTTTCACTAGTGGCTTCTCTCAAGAGTCAAGATAGCATAAGTATTACGGTGGGTGAACGAATTACTGTCGAGCAATTGATAGAATTGAGCATAGTTATGAGAATATCTAGGCATGATCATGAATATAGGCATCATGTCCATGACAAGTAGACCGGCTCCTACCTGCATCTACTACTATTACTCCACACATCGACCGCTATCCGGCATGCATCTAGAGTATTAAGTTCATAAGAACAGAGTAACACATTAGGTAAGATGACATGATGTAGAGGGATAAACTCAAGCAATATGATATAAACCCCATCTTTTTATCCTCGATGGCAACAATACAATACGTGTTGTTTCCCTTTCTGTCACTGGGATCGAGCACCGCAAGATTGAACCCAAAGCTAAGCACTTCTCCCATTGCAAGAAAGATCAATCTAGTAGGCCAAACCAAACTGATAATTCAAAGAGACTTGCAAAGATAACCAATCATGCATAAAAGAATTCAGAGAAGATTCAAATATTGTTCATAGATAGACTTGATCATAAACCCACAATTCATCGGATCTCGACAAACACACCGCAAAAAGAGTTACATCGAATAGATCTCCAAGAAGATCGAGGAGAACATTGTATTGAGATTCAAAGAGAGAGAAGAAGCCATCTAGCCACTAGCTATAGACCCGAAGGTCTGAAGTAAACTACTCACACATCACCGAAGAGGCCATGGAGTTGATGTAGAGGCCCTCCGTGGTCGATGCCCCCTCTGGCGGAGCTCCGGAAAAGGCCCCAAGATGGGATCTCTTGGGTACAGAAGGTTGCGGCGGTGGGAATAGTGTTCCGTGGTGCTCCTGGATGTTTTCGGGGTATATGAATATATATATATATATGAGGAAGAAGTAGGTCGGTGCAGCAACGAGGGGCCCACGAGGGTGGAGAGTGCGCCCAGGGGGTAGGCGCGCCCCCTGCCTCGCGGCCTCCTCGATTGTTTCTTGACATCCACTCTAAGTCCCCTGGATCACGTTTGTTCAAAAAATAACTCTCCTGAAGTTTCATTCCGCTTGGATTCCGTTTGATATTCCTTTTCTGCGAAACACTGATATAGGCAAAAAACAGCAATTGCACTGGGCCTTGGGTTAATAGGTTAGTCCCAAAAATAATATAAATGTGTAAAATAAAGCCCATTAACATCCAAAACAGAATATATAATAGCATGGAACAATAAAAAATTATAGATACGTTGGAGATGTATCAGCTTCCAACTAGCAAAATAAGTACCATCAAAGTAAGGACCTCTATGGTGGTAATTTCCCTCGCTAGACGCCATACTCTCCTAGGTTGAGAAACCAAGGCTATGATCACAAAAAGATATGGAAATCAAGGCAAATGGCTACCAAGGCTTTGATACACTTGTAGGATCGAAAGTATGTCTAGAGGGGGTGATTAGACTACTTGTCCAAATAAAAATGTAGCCTTTTCCCAATTTTAAGTTTTGGCAGATTTTAACAACTTGGCACAAGTCAAGAAATCAACCTACACATGCAAGTCTAAGAGTATAGCAGCGGAAAGTAAAACATTGCACATGAAGGTAAAGGGAGGAGTTTGGAGGGAGCAAACGCAATGTAGACACAGAGATTTTTGGCGTGGTTCTGATAGGTGGTGCTATCATACATCCATGTTGATGGAGACTTTAGCCCACGAAGGGTAACGGTTGCGTGATTCCACGGAGGGATCCACCCACGAAGGGTCGATGAAGAAGCAACCTTGTCTATCCCACCATGGCCATCGCCCACGAAGGACTTGCCTCACTAGGGTAGATCTTCACGAAGTAGGCGATCTCCTTGTCCGTACAAACTCCTTGGTTCAACTCCACAATCTTGACGAGGCTCCCAAGTGACACCTAACCAATCTAGGAGACACCACTCTCCAAAAGGTAATAGATGGTGCGTTGATGATGAACTTCTTGCTCTTGTGCTTCAAATGATAGTCTCCCCAACACTCAACTCTCTCTCACAGATTTGGATTTGGTGAAAAGATGATTTGAGTGGGAAGCAACTTGGGAAAGGTTAGAGATCAAGATTCAAATGGTTGGAATAGAATATCTTGGTCTCAACACATGAGTAGGTGGTTCTCTCTCAGAAAATGAATGCTGAAGTGTAGGCACGTTCTGATGGCTCTCCTTTATGATGAAGGAAAGGTGGAGGGGTATATATCGCCTCCACCCAAAATCTAACCATTACACACAATTCATCAAACTCGGTGGGACCGAATCAAAAACTCGGTGGGACCGATTTAGTTCAAAATGTGAGTGTTAGGCTTTTCGGTGGGACCGACGTGTCAACTCGGTGGGACCAATTTCATTAGGGTTAGGGCATAACGTAATCTCGGTGAGACCGATTACACAAACTCGGTGGGACCGATTTTGGTAATAACCTAACCGGAGAGTTGGTCAGGCAAACTCGGTGGGACCGAATCACCCATCTCGGTGAGACCGAATGTTACGAAAGGGAAACAGAGAGTTTGCATTGCGAACTCAATGGGACCGATCGCTCATCTCGGTTGGACCAAAACGTTACGAAGGGAAACAGAGAGTTTGCAATCCCATCTCGGTGAGACCGAGATCCCTATCGGTGAGACCGAAGTGACTAGGGTTTGTGGCAGTGGCTATGTCAAGTGAACTCGGTGGCGCCGGATAGAACATTTCGGTGGGGCCGAGTTTGACTTTTTGGTTTGGGACATATGTGGACATGAGAAAGTGGTTGAGGGTTTTTGGAGCATATCACTAAGCATTTTGAGCAAGCAAGACATTAAGCAACACCTCATCCCCTTTTAGTAGTATTGGCTTTTCCTATGGACTCAATGTGATCTTGGATCACTAAAAGTAAAATGTAGAGTCTTGAGCTTGAGCCAATATGTGTCCTTCGCATTTTGAGGGGTCCACATTCCTAATCCATGCCATGCCCATCATTGAACTTTCTAGAATGATCATCTTGAAATAGTATTAGTTCAATGAGCTATATGTTCTCAGTAATTACCAAAACCACCCAGGGATAGTTGCACTATCAATCTCCCCCTTTTTGGTAATTGATGACAACATATAGATCAAATCTTCGACAAATGATAATAAGATTGAAATGCATCGTCGCTTTGAGAAGTATGTGATAAGCAAGAGCTCCTCCTAAATTTGTGCACTATTTATGATTTGCTTTTGAATGCAAATGCACAATCGATTAGGATCATGGGTCACTCTTCCATGTCACATACATCTTGGTGGAGCGCTCAAAATGATATGAATTAAAAACATGCCCTCATCACCAAGCAAAGTGAATGATCATATAAGGGTATAGAGGATAATGTCATCCAAGCTAACATTAAAGTAGCATATGATCAAACACATGATCACACAAGTATCTCACACAGACATAGAGTATCAACCAAGCACACAATAAAGTTCAACCAAAAAACAAGAGAGACAAAGAAGCAAAACACTCTCTCTCAAAGCCTATGATCTATACATTTCTCCCCTTTTGGTAATAAGTTACAAAAAAGTTCGAAAATGCATAGTGTTATGTGTCTCTCAGGTTTGGTCTTTGGGAGGTGGTGTAGAGAGAACTCCAAGGACGAAGGCATCAGTGGATGATGTTGGAGCTGGTGGAGCAGGTGCTGGAGGTGGTACTGAAGCTGTCGCTGGTGCAGATGAACTAGCTCTTGTATCTGATATTGGCACTGCAGCTAACCTCTGACTCCTTGGCACATGCTGAAAAGCATCCATAGTTGCCTTTCCCCTCCTCTCCTCTCCTCAGCTTCCTCCTGGAGCTGCTCGATTGCAGTCTGTATCTCAGTCACCTTGAGGTCAAGATCATAGAACTTGGTCTCTACGATCCTCTCCAAGCTCTCCTGATTCTGAGTCAGGGTGGCCAAGCCCTTCTCAATCCTCAATGTAGCTTGAATTAGGTAACCCAATTGATCTTGTTTGCTCTTCAGGAACACCTGAGATGCTTCCTCGGCAGTTGGCATCCTTGCAGCCTTTTCTGCCTTTACCTTGGCTCTCTTCTCTTGTGCGTGTGCTGATGAAGGTTCATTCTCATTCATTACAACTTCATTGTCTTCAAAATCTGGGTACAAGGGTAAATGCTCCTTATCTAACAAGTAAGTAATGTGCCCATCTTTGAGTTGATGAGCACCTGAATGTGTGGAGCATACCCACAAGATCTCTTCTGGTCAGCAGCTGTCCTCTTGACTGTCTCCACAATCAAACTCATGACCTTGAATTTTTGTGGTACATCAAAGATTTGCAGCAAGTTGATGGAATGTCCCCTTATCATCTTGTGATCTCCAGATTTGGGTAACAGATTATGCCTTAAGATGGTGTTGATAGTAGGCAGACCAGACAACAAATAGTGCACAGATCCAAGCTTGTGTGTCTCCAAAGCTTTCTCGGGGATCTCCTTGTACATATTTGCCATTTAGTTGTGGTCCTTTTTCTTCTTGGCATACACATCCAAATCGTCCTCATGTTTTTCTGGGGCATCGATCAACTTCGCCCATTCATCAATAGTTGATTGGTACCTTGTACCACTACAAAAAAGACACATCCGTGGCATTTTGGGCCGAACAAAATTTTTACCTGTCATACTTATGACACTTCTATGACGATAATTGTGAAAAAACCCGATATCATCATAGATGTGGTGGGGTCCTACTTCTATGGAAAAAAATCATGACAGAAAATGGGCTTTTCGTCTTGGGCGGGCCGGAGACGCAACTGCATGACATTCTTTGGGCCGTCCATGATGGAAAAAACCATGGTAGAAGCGAGGGCGTGGAAAATATCGGGGAGTGCCCGGTTACGGTGGGTGGTCGGGGCCGAGCGATGCACGTTTCTCTCATACTTATGCGCGTGTGTGCGAGGCGTTGGGCTCTAACTGAACCAGAGCGAGGCGTTGGGCTCTAACTGAACCCGAGCGATTGCACTGCAGGCTACGCGTTACTGAACCCAAGCAATCGATCGATGGTTGTTAACTGAACCCGATCGAGCGATTCCTTTACTATTGCTGCTAACTGAAGCCGATCGAAGCTGCCTCTGGATGAATAGTGAGCGTTGCGCGGGGGGGTGGATGAACAGTTCCCGGTGAGGGTGGATGAACAGGACCCCATGGTGTTCCCTCTGGATGAATAGTACCCCGATCGATCGAGTCGGTTGGGGCTGGATGAACAGGACCCCGTGGAGGGCAGGATAAATAGGACCACCCCATGGAGGGCAGGATGAATAGTAGATGGTGGAGGGAAGGATGAACAGTAGCCCGCGGAGGGGTGGTTGAACAGGAACCCGTGGAGAGGGCTGGTTGAACAGTAGCCAGTGGAGTAGCGCACGGTGGAGGCTGGATGAACTGTCGCAGGTGGAGGCTGGAGGAGGTCGACGGTGGATGAACAGTAGCCCGTGGAGGCTAGAGGGGGTCGACGGTGGAGATGAATAGTATCCTATGGAGTCCCGTTTTGCGGTACGCCACACCCCTCCCGATGAACATGACCCCCGTTTCGGCCATAGCGCTCCAACACAAGTCTGTTTCCTACGTTTTGCGGTACGCCACACCCCTCCCGATCAACAGGACCCCCGTTTCGACCGTAGGAGGTCCGTTTCCTCCGTTTTCCGGTACGCCTGACCCCTCCCGATGAACAGGATCTCATTTCGAACATGGCCGGTCGAACACAAGGCCATTTCCTCCGTCTTGCGGTACACCAGGCCTCGTTTCCATCGGCTATTCCATCCAAGCCCTCCCGATGAACACGACGACGCATTCTGTTCCGACCCAGCCGGTTGGCTCCCCATGAACACGACGACGACGCAGTTTCTCCGTTCCGACCCAGCCATGTACACGAGCCCTGGCCGTACGTATGCATGAGTAGGCGTTCGAGACCCTGCTTGTATGTACATACATGGTCGTATTTTCTTTCTTGCACACTGGACACTGTATGTACGTGTACATGCTACGTGCGCGCCTCTACTACAACACGTGCGCGCCTCTACATCGACCAGTATGTACATACACATTCGCGACCAGAATGACAACGCTACATACGCTTCGACCAGGTGGGTCCTGACTGTCAGGCACTTCCTTGCATGTGAAGATGTAGCTGGTGGGTCCCAGCAGTCAGGGGGCGAATCATTTTTTTGCCCGGACGCACTTCGTTGCGTGCAAAGATGTAGCTGGTGGGTCCCAGCAGTCATGGGGAAACGTTTTTTTCACGAAATATGGTGGCCCGTCCGGTGGGTCCCCGCTGTCAGATGGAGGAATAATTATTTTGCGCGTAATAAGGAGGCACATCCTTGCTGCGGTCGTGGACCCAGCTGTCAGCCTCTCCATGTACAATCCACATACGATGGAAGCCGTTCCTTGACCACATTGACCACGCCGCGCCGAGAGCACAAGGGCGGTGGACGACAACGAGGCCTAGGAAGGGGACGGCGTGGAGCCGGGGAAGACGCGGCAATGGAAGACCGCGCGAAGAGGAGTACGAGGGTTCACTGGTTCAGCTGCGGTGTGAGGCTGCCGTCGCCGCAGGGCCTGGCCAGCGATGGGAATAGTAGGGGGCGGTGAGGCTTCCGCGGCAGCACAGCCGGCCACAGGAGGCAAGAGCATGCGGCACGACCGGCGCTGCTTTGGGCGACTGGAGAAACAAGACCAGAGGTTGAAGAAGCACTACGACCGTTGGATGGACATCGTACGGTCACTGGAGCTAGAATCGTTCATATTGACTAAGTTGACAAAGCACTCCATCCCCGTCAACTTAGTAGGCCCACAAGTCAGCCTCCCACCAAGGTGGGTCCCAACCAGCAGGGGGAGTATTCATTTTTTTGTGCATAATAAGGAGGCACTTCCGGTGGGTCCGAGCTGACAGCGGGAGGGATGTTTTTTTCGTGCAATACGGTGGCCCGTCCGGTGGGTCCCAGCAGTCAGGGGGCAAATAGTTTTTTCGTGAAATACGGTGGCCCGTCCGGTGGGTCCCTGCTGTCAGGTGGAGGAATCATTATTTTCTGCGTAATAAGGAGGCACTTCCTTACTGTCGTCATGGACCCAGCTGTCAGCCTCTCCACGTATAGTCCATGCCCGATGGAAGCCGTTCCTTGACCACATTGACCACGCCGCACCAAGAGCACCAGGGCGGTGGATGACGGCGAGGCCTAGGAAGGGCGCGACATGGAGTCGGGGAAGACGCGGCAGTGGAAGCCCGCGCGGAGAGGAGTACGAGGGTTCACTGGTTCGGCTGCGGTGTGAGGTTGTCGTCGCCGTAGGGCCTGGCTAGCGGTGGGAATAGTAGGGGGCGGTGAGGTCTCCGCGGCAGCACAGCCGGCCACGGGAGGCAGGAGCATGCGGCACGACCGGCACTGCTTTGGGCGGCTGGAGCAAGAAGACCAGAGGTTGAAGAAGCACTACGGCCATTGGATGGACATCGTACAGTCACTGGAGCTAGAATCGTTCATATTGACTAAGTTGACAAAGCACTCCGTCCCCGTCAACTTAGTAGGCCCACAATTCAGCCACCAACCAAGATGGGTCCCAACTAGCAGGGGGAGTATTCTTTTTTTATGCGTAATAAGGAGGCACTTCCGGTGGGTCCGAGCTAACAGCGGGGGGAACGTTTTTTTCGTGAAATATGGTGACCCGTCCGGTGCGTCCCAGCAGTCAGGGGGGAAACATTTTTTTCGCAAAATACGGTGGCCCGTCCGATGGGTCCCTGCTGTTAGGTGGAGGAATCATTATTTTCCGCGTAATAAGGAGGCACTTCCTTGCTGCGGCTGTGGACCCAGCTTTCAACCTCTCCACGTACAGTACACTTCCGATGGAAGTCGTTCCTTGACCACGTTGACCATGCCGCGTTCCGTTGCATGCATGCGTCCATAGGTGTGGTGCGTCCCCACTGTCAGCCTCTCACGTACAGTCATGTTCCGACGACTCTTGGTTGTTGACCACGTTGACCACACCGTGCCAAGCGCACCAAAGGCTGGTGGACGACAGCGAGGCCCCAGACTGGAACTACCCGGAGATGGGGAAGACGGGGCAGTGGAGTCGCTAATGAAGAGGAGTGGGAAACTTGACTGGTTCGGGTGCGCGGCAGCACAGCCGCGGTGCCGCCCACGGGAGACAGGAGCAAGAACAGAGGTTGAAGAAGGAGCACGGCTGTTGGATTAACATCCAACGGTCCAGCTGTTAGAATCATTTGTTGATTAAGTTGACAAAGCCCTGCGTACACGTCCGCTTAGTAGGCCCACAAGTCAGCCACCAAATCTGACGGGTCCCGCCTGTCAACGGGACGAATAATTTTTTTCGCATAACAAGGAGGCACTTCCTTCCGTGCAAAGATACAATCAGTGGGTCCCAGCTCTTAGGTGGAGGAAACATTTTTTCAGCTTAATAAGGAGGAACTTTCCTTGCGTGCGACCATGGACCTCGTGGGTCCTAGCCGTCAGGCTCTCCATGTACAGTCCTCTTCCGATGACTCCCGTTTGTTGACCACGCCGCACCGAGCGCAGCTAGGCGGTGGACGACGGCGAGGCCCCGAACGGTAAAGACTCGGAGATGGGAAGACGCGGCAGTGGAGTCACAGATTGAGTGGAGGAGAAGGGTTATAACTGGTTCTGGTGCGGCGTGGGGCTGCAGTCGGTGGAGAATAACAGGAGGTGTGGAGGGGTGGAGGGATAGCCTGGCCGGTGGTGGGGTAGCGCTTCGCAGCGATGCGTGCTAAGCAGAACCGCTAGCCGCCGGAGGCCGAACCAGGCGGTCCCGGCGACGCTGGAGGAAGAAGACGGGAGATTGAAGGTGCATGCCGACCCAGTTAACAACGCCCTATGTAGGCTTCGTCCTATTAGCCCACATGTCAGCCTGCAAAAATGTGGCATATATTTAACCCATGTTTTCTAGAATGTATAGTCCATTTGCTGGGCTGGGTGAACAAATAATTTTGTGTCAATACGGCCCATTTATATTATCTAAGAAATCCCAGCCCATTTGCACTTCTTTCAAGTACACGAATTAGATGGGCTCGTTATATATATAATGTTGTGTTAGAAGGAGCAATTAATATCAAAAATAAATCGGGAGAGGCACATTTTTTATATACATAATTAACAAATTAGCGAGTTATTGCTCAAAATAAAAATGAGCGCGTTATTATTACATTGGTCCGTAAAATCTTCGCAAGATTTTGTACGCAATTACAAGGATTTTCCTTGCCTGTGAGTCAAAAACAACCAGGATTTTCCTTGCCAACTTCTGTTAAACATTTACTTTTATAAGTTAATAACACGTGGGATGTTTTCATAATGTATATATAAGTCTCTATAAAATATACGATAATAGTAATAATATAAATATATATAATGTGGTTAAAAAAATACATTGGGTTGCCGATCTTTAAGAAAAAGCCCATAGGCCGGTATGGACCTCAAAAAATAAGTTGAAAACACTGCCACCCGTATGTCGTGGGCTACGCATGTTAAAATCCAAAACCTAGGCCTAGCTAATACTTGTTCGCCCTCAGGGAAAAAATGATACCATATCCCCGAGCGAACTGGATTATAGAGGAGGGCGGCGGCACGACTGAAGAAGCACATCAGGAGAGATTTTTTTCTTCAGTGGATGGCTCTCGATGGCATTTTTTTCCTTGCCTCTGCACCATACAACTTGTATTTTTAGCCTCCCAGTCCGTGGTGGACCAACATCCCATTTGCTGGGCGGGCCAACCTATAGAAACCAGCACTCGATTTTTCATCAAGCCCCAAAAACAATGCAACACTATGTTTGTTTTGAGGCCGAAAACATTACGGCAGGGGTTGAGCGGGGGAGGGGGCAAGATAGAGCAAAAAGATTAAAAAGAGCTGATGCGTCGTTGCTACCCTAACAAAGCAGGTGCAATTCTTCTCGGGAAGAAGGTGTGCCGTTGACACCCACACGTCACATACCTCACAGTAGGCATACTAACAAGTTCACACACAAGCACAACAGAAAAGGTAAACATTCGTATCAAACTCAGGTTCACAGGACACGTTCATATTCATAGCCAACATTCACTATCAACAACTCAAAAGATTCATATATACACAAGTTCAGCATGTCTATGGATCCAAATGATTGATAGATCACACAACAATATTCATAGATAATTCACAAAAAGATTCAGATATACACATGTTTAGTATGTTTATGCATCCAAATGATTGAGATCACAGCCAATATGATCCATGGACGAACTTTAATTACCTAGGGTACACACTGGTAAATGGTGTTCAGTCGGAGGTACTTCTTGCTAAAATTAATGCTTGTACGAGTAAACTTTCGAGTACATAAGAGGCAGCACAGACAATCTGAACTTTGCTTGTAGGTTTATCCTCAAATAGTGGCCTCGTGCTGAGGGAGGTTTGAGCAACTTGGCCACTACTTTCATCAAACTAGTTTACTGGCTCATCTTGGTTCTGTAGCTCGCCAAAATTCTACATTGCAGACTGGTAAATGGTGTTCAGTCGGAGGTACTTCTTGCTAAAATTAATGCTTCTATGAGTAAACTTTCGAGTACATAAGAGGCAGCACAGACAATCTGAACTTTGCTTGTAGGTTTATCCTCAAATAGTGGCCTCGTGCCGAGGGAGGTTTGAGCAACTTGGCCACTACTTTCATCCAACTAGTTTACTGGCTCATCTTGGTCTTGTATCTTGCCAAAATTCTACATTGCAGACGAGAAAGGAGGCGGTTGAGAAAATGAACCACCCAATTTTTTGTGAAGTTCAACTGAAATGGAGCATCCTTGGCGTGTAGACTGATTAAGTGCCAGATGAATATACGTGTCAACCAACTTGTCTGGAATCTTTAGACTCCATGCCATACAGTTCGCTACCATATGTGCAGACAACCAAAAGGCACAAGTTGGGACCAAAGACTGGACTGCGTTTTTCTGGGCTATGCGCCAAGCAATATTTTTGGCGTTCACTCTCCTAATACTTGGAGTTTGACAATTGGTTGACGCCGGTTGATACTCGAGTGAATATAGGCACTTCTTCTTGTCAACATCGATGCTTGTCTGAGTGAACTTTGGAGTACATAGCAGCAGCATAAGTACATGTCCATCTGATCTTTTTGTGCAGTTCTACTGAAATCACTTGATGTAATGATTTACCTGCGAGTTCAGGCTCCAAGTTACTCCTTTATGAAATCGGCAAATGGTAGCACAATACCAAATTACCAATACATATGAAAAGCACAATAATCAGGATAAAGACCAGTACCAACCTGTGTGAGGTAACATATCAATTACTAATTCCTTTGACTGGAAGCCGAGATAGGCCAAGCGACTGACGGCAAAGGAAGAATGCAAGCCGAGATTAGCGACTAACGGGAAAGGAAGGAAGCTGTCGAGGCAATGAAGCACCCAAAGTTTTTGCGCAGTGCCACCAAAATTGAGCATCCCTGTTGGCACATATATTGAGAGAGTGAGATTACTGTAATAGTGGGACTAGTTGATGAAACATACACTAACAAATAGAAGCACCCTCATTATATTAATGGGTAAAGTTATGATTCCCTCCCTGCTCCACCACATGATTCACCTCATCGACAAACATACACACATACATGATTCAGCATAGGGTGCTACTAAAGATTTGTTTAACTCCGACAGGAAAATTAGGCAGCAATAAATTAGTGGTACTTAAGTACTACTAATTAATTAAGTGAGACAACAGAAGTGGAAGGGCTCCCTCGAGGATCATCTCACATGTAAAGTAGTCATTGTCGGAGCCCTTGAATGGCCTCGACTGAGGCCTCCCGCTTCAGCAAGATCGCCTTGGCACTATTTACTCTTCTTCTTCCTCCTCTTCATGCTCTGTTTCTCAATCTCCTCACCAGTTGGTGAAACCAAGTACATGATTGGCCTTCTATTTCAGAATTGGTTTTGTCAGTGAGGGAGTACAAGTGTACTAGTAAAAAATAGCATTATTTTCTCATGGCAGTCGCAAAATAGAGATGAACACATGCATTAAATATCATTCTTACCTAAAGGAAGGTTATCGTGCCAATATGGATGATGAGGATTGGAACACAGATCTCCCTTTGTGCAGTTCCACCGAAATGAACCAACTGTTCCATTCTGACATTCCAGTTAAACAACACAAAAGTCACTTCTTTTAAGAAGAGTTTTGTGTAGTGCAACCAAAGGTCACAACAGCAACCAGGTGAAATGGATATCCCTGTTTGCACAAAAAGCTACAGAGGAAACAGTCAGAGTCTCAAACAATTACAAGCAAAAACATTTGGCTAAACTTGTCATGGCTTATAACAGTGGCATGGCTTCATTTTTACCAGGGGCATTAGATTAAGAACAAATAAATATTTGGTATAAGGGCATGGGACAGTGGGTGCACCAGCAGTCCAGCACCATGTACCTAAACAGGGACATAAAGTGGTGATTCATACTTTGTTGCCCCGAGAAACAAACATCCAACAAACATATCTGGGTTGGTCCCATCTTTGTTCACTCTAGCCACCTACTCCTATGTGTGGATAGCAAATCTAGTCCTGGTCATACCACTGTGTACAACGTTACCCCTATATTTCCCTTTACGACCAAGAGACCGGTTGGATGACCAGTCTGTACTACTTTCATCCCCTTTCCTTCCTGTTTGTACCAAGTCCGATGTACTACATACTAAATTCCCCCACCCCCACTTTATTTCTTGTTTGAACCAAGTACAATATTCGACTCCATGAAGTAGCTATACCTCTAACAATAGAAGAAGAAAAATAGGTGATGTTGGACCATCCGATCGAGAGGGGCTGAGAGGTAGAAAATGATGCACATGCAGCGACATAGCGAGCTGGGGAAGTAGAGCTAAGGCGGCTTCAAACGAAGATATACCTGAAGGCCATCGGGGTGTGGATAGGTGGGCGGCGGGAGGCCGGATCCGCCCACACTAGGGCAACGACGAAGGGATCGTAGGACCTCTCGTGCCGGCGCTCGGCCAGAGATAACGGTGCGGCCGACAGTGGGTCTCCTCCCTCGCTGTCGACGATGGCCTAAATGTTGCCCCTCCTCCCCTTCACCGACGGAGGGGGATGCGTCCGGATCTGTAATCAGCGGTGAGGATAGAAAGACAGTGTTTTTTGAAGGGAGAAAGACAGTGTTACCACCCCTATCTTGTTTAGATCTGGAGAGGATGAGAGTGTGTGAATAGAGCAACCCTAGCAAGCAAGCACGGAGGCTCTGGCCTATATATATGTAGTGGGGTAGTTTTCCTTTTTCACTCCATCAAAACAATCGTTTAAAATTGTGTACTACGTGCCAGGTCGCCGTTTTTTTAGTTGTTGATTGTTTTTTGAGATAGCTACCCGCTTGTTCCAAGTGGTGTTACGGTGTGCCAGGTCGCACTTTGTATCATTCAAGTTTGGTACAAGTCCCTCCATTAAATGAACAACCACCCCCTCGTAAAAATTGTGAACAAGCCCACGGCTAAAATTATCGGAAACGTGGGTTGCCCCAACATGCATTATTATTTATATTTTCTACTCCCTCTATTCCTAAATATAAGTCTTTTTTATTAGCCACACCTAAGACAAGAATTTTTTTATTAGTAGTGAACCCCACATGTCATAGACACAAAAAGTGTGGCAAGATTCCCTTAGGCAAGCCAAATTGTGTCTAACAATTTGAGCAACTCAAGTTAGGCAAGTGTGGAAAGTGTGGGAAAAATAATGTGGCAACATAAGACAAACATAGTCACAATCCAAACAGCCCTAATTTTTTGTGACATGCATGAAAATTTGGTTAGTTAAATTTATAGTCAAAATTTGGCAAGGTGCATCAAATCAACACATGCAAATATCAAAAGGGAAGTCACGGCATGCATGCATGCGTTGTACTCCCTCCGTTTCCAAATATAAGTCTTTTTAGAGATTGCAACAAGTGACTACATACGAAGCAAAATATGTCTACATACATCCGTATGTAGTAGTCCATTTGAAAGGTGTAAAAAGACTTATATCGAGTGCAGTGCTTTGATGTGTCGCGTCAACTCGTACAAGACCAAGAAATTTGATTACTACAACGCCTTCTCCCTCGCGGACTAAGCTCTGGTGCCTTAACTGCACCTGCCTTTGGCTGCATGACAGGTGGGCCAACCACCTGTTGGGCCCACCTGTCATAGACGCAAAGGTAGGAGCAGTAAGTCAATGAAGTCGTGTCCCTCCCTCGCGCATGAGCGTGGTGGCTGGCAGGACTAGTAGGAGTTTTCACTACATGCTTCTTGACGGCTGCGAACTTGCGGATGGAGTTGACCATCATGTCGTCCATGCGAGAGGAGAAGCCGGCGCCGGTGAGGGCTACGACGCCGGCGGTCGCCAGCACCGCCTGGAAACGCTGCGCGGTGCGGGGCCGCAGGCCGGCGCCTTGGATGATTTGGCACAGCCGACTGCCGCTCGCGACCATCGCCTCCATAGGTGCTTCTGGCTCCTGGTCACTTGGTCTTGGATTGGAGTGAGCAGTGTTGCGCAGAGACTAAGGAGTAGATGGATTGGAGTGGTGGGGCGCCTTTATATGAGAATCCAAACTCTATTGCATTCACATCGTGCTGGCTCTATTCTGCTTCTCCAATTAATTCCCTCTACAGGTAGAGTAATTTGAGGATGCGTCATTGACCGTTCAATGTCTCGGGAACCGCTACCCTCTCCCTCCTTGGCATTCAAGCACATGTGGAGGCGAGGCGACTACCGCTCGCGTCTATCGCGTGTCAGGAGATGTTCCTGTCCACGACGAGGTGCCTACGGTGATTTCTTAAATTTCAAGATGATAGTACTAGTATACTCAATATTGTGCACCGCGACCAAGGCCATGAGGAAAACGAGAGAACTATGTATTTATTTATGGTGTAGATTCACTCATTTTGCTCCATATGTACTCCGTCTCGGTGCAGTCTAGTCACTTGTTGAAATCTCTAGAAAGGAAAATACTCCTTTCTGATTTACAGGGCTATACTAGCAAGTAGTACTACAATAGTGGGCTCACATAGCAATTTTGTCTCATGCAAGAGCCTGGCTATATGCGTGCTCCAAGGTTCGCAACTGCCACGTTCAGGTTGCACTTGTCTCTTCGCCTCTTCGAGAAGACGAAGAATGATGTTACTACTACTGCTTCTATAGTATCGAATCCACTGTTGCATGTTCGAATCCACTGTTGCATGTTCGAATCCACTGCTGCATGTCCGTCCACCGCGAGCAGGAGGGATAAGCAAAAGCTTGTCCTCGTCTGCGAGCCACCGCGCGCATGGGTGAGGGAGAAGGCGTGTAGTAGTAGTAAAATCAAGATTCTCCTTGTTGTACGAGTTGACGCGACACATCATAGCACTGGCCCCACATGGTTGCCTCTAAACTTGGCTGAAAGACCCGCAGTGTACAATACTCCATTTGCTGCAACCTCTAACATTTACCTCACCACAAGTTAAAATATATATTCTTGTCTTGACCAGATGAGCGTGCAAACTAGAATCACCAGGATGACAGGTAGGGCCAGAAGATTATTTTAACCAAAAATATAGCATGGAGCTGACCCAACGATTTTAGGGCCTGTTTGGTTCCAATAATTCAACTGACTTATAAGTCAGGTGACTTAAAACCAGTGACTTATAAGTCATGCCTGTTTGGTTGTCATCTGACTTATAAGTCACCTGACCACACCTTCTCACCTAGTTTTTTTATGTAAAGGTGATGGGACCCACGCAAAAGGGGTGACTTATAAGTTGGGTCTGTTTGGCAAAATAAGTCACTTTTTCACTTTTTGACTTATAAGTTGGTGACTTATTTGGAACCAAACATGCCCTTAAGCTTACAGGCACGGTACACGTTATCCTATACTAATCTACACATGAAACTGCCACACGAGCGTCCGGGCTGCGCTTGGCTCTTCACCTCTTTGGGAAGTCGAACAATGGCCCTGTTTGGATACTCTAACTCAGTTAGAGGTTAGAGTTAGATTCTAACCCAGAACTAACCCTGAACTAACTCTAACCAAAAAGGTGTTTGGATAGTAGGGTTAGATGGAGCATGGATACGGCGAGGCGCCTTCACGGACGGTGCGAGAGGGAGGGAGGGAGAGGACAAGAAGCTTCGAGGAAGTGAGGACGGGTCTGCCTCGGGAAGAGCGAGAGAAAAAGGTGTTTTTTAGTGGTCTTGAGAAGAACTAACCCAAATAAGCACCTCTTGGGTGGGTCAGAATTTTTGGATGAGTTAGATGCATCTAACCCAAACTAACCCTCCTGTTTGGATATTTTTGGGTTAGTTGAGTCCAAACTAACCCAAACTAACTCTAACCCGTGGATTCAAACAGGGCTAATGATGGAATACTACTTCAGTGGAGGAGTACTACAATATGCTTCTGGCCATCTGACACCGATTGAACTGCTGCATGTCCACCGCGTACGGGAGGGAGAGCGTGTAGCGAACGAAAGCTTCTCCTAGTCGTGCCAGCCACCATGCTCATGGGCGAGGGAGGGACGCAGCTTCATTGACTTACTGCTCCTGCCTTTGCGTCCATGACAGGTGGACCCAACAGGTCGGTAGCCCACCTGCCATGCAGCCAAAGATAGTTGTGGTTAAGGCGAGAGGGCGTTGTAGTAATCAAACTTCTCGGTCTTGTACCAGTTGACGCAACACATCAAAGCACTGCACTCGATATATTTCAATAATTTTCGTTTACCAATGCATTAATTACAACGCATGCATGCATACCATGACTCTCCTTTTGATACTTGCATGTGTTGATTTAATGCACCTTGAAGTAGTATGAATATGTGACGGTAAAGCTTTGTAATGCCCCGGCCCTAATAAAGCGAGAGATGGTTGTGCACGAGGAGGGCGAGATCATGCAGACGGAACATGACCCGACGATGGAGCTCTCTATGGTCTCGATGGACCTCACCTTGCTCCACTGCCCCTTGTGCCTCCGCCCCTTGAAGCTTCTAGTGTATGAGGTTCGAATACACCTCGTCCATTCGGCTGATCGAGCAAGGTGCAGGTTTCTTGATTGATGTGTTGTTCGATGATTTGTGCAGTGCAAGGGAGGGCACCTGGCTTGCGCGGACTGCCGCGTCGAGCGCCCCGGGAACCAGCGGCAGTGCCAGAAGTGCGAGCGCGGCGGTGGCTTCGACGTGTGGAACACGGCGGTGGACACCGTCCTCTCCTCGGTGAGGGTGGAGTGCCTGCACGAAGGCGGTGGGCTCTACGTCACTTACCACAAGCTCGCCGATCACCAGAGCGTGTGTCCGCTCACGCCCTGCAAATGCCCCATGCCTGTATGCGGCTACGAAGGCCCGCCGCTGGTGCTCTCCCACCACATCAGCACCGTGCATCCCATGCTCGTGCACAGGATCCAGTACGGCAAGACGCTCCAGCTGCAAGTGCCACTGTCGGAGCCACGGCTCTTGCTGTTCGCGGAGGAGGACGGCTGCATGTTTTTCTTGGTCGGCGGCGTGCTCGACATCGGCGCGCCTATCGCCGTGTCGGTCATCTGCATTAGAGCGGGGGCGTCCCCACTCCCGCACTACGTGTCCAAGCTGTGGGAGAACGGCCCGCCGGGGGAGCCCAAAGGCAGGACCGACGTTGTCAAGGTGGAAATGGAGGTGACAAGCAGCAAGGATCCTGGCGACATCGTCGTGCAGGAGCTGACCTTCTTCACAGTTCCGCCCAAGCTGCTGGCCGGGGCTAAGCTGGTGTCCTTCCACATTCAGATTGACAAGCTCACGTCCTAAATGATTCTACAGTGCCTTCTGTTTATCTTAGTAATATGCTAATATAGGGGTTAGCTCGGTCTACTTTAGCTTAAGATATGGTGGGTTTTGGTGGCGATGCAGCAATTACCTAGACATTAGATCAGCAGTGAAAATAATTTCGAACAGTCGAATGGATATTTTGTGTCTGTTGGATATAAAGATCCTGTGGGTAAGAAGTAACAGCTTATATGCTTTTTTCGAAACGGAATAGAATTTTTGTTGACATGCACTAATATTTTCGAAACGGGCGTCGGGCTATAGCTAGAAGGGCGGTTGGAACGCGGCATCGGCCCATACCGCGGTGACCCCCGATTGGGACACACCGACTGTGGATTTTCTCCCTCGCCGATGTCGACCGCGTTTACGCAGAACATTATTCCCTTCCCCTAGCTGCAGGATCAGGTCGGATATGTGACCAGCGGTGTGGCCACCATCGTTCTATGCTTGTGAAGAGAGCAACCCAAGCAAGCAGGCTTGTAGCTTAGGCTCCTGCTAGTGTATATATAGTGGTTTTCTTTTTCTCTCCATATCAACCATTTTATATTGTGTACGTGTCATTGAAGAGTGAAATGATGGTTGCTTCTTCCGACTAACTTACTGTGTGATTTGACTGCTCCTTTAGTGGCCCCTACACGTAGTCCCCCTATGTGTATGCAACAGTCACACGTACACATGGACGCAAAAACACGCGCGATGCCCTAATGCATGCATGTCCGAGCAGACGACAGAACACACACGGTCACGCTCAAGTGCTCAACCTACACGTGCATGCACACACATACTCAGCCAGGGTGAGCTAGTGACCGTATAAACATCGGAAAATGTATATATTGAGCGCAATGAGCGTATTATAAAGTTCACTGACCGTATTTTTACAAATATACAGTGACAGGCAATGTATTTATCTCGTTTAAAATTAAGCCATATTAACCAGAGAGGAGGCGGTATGGACTAGCATTACTTTGTTGTGTCCCGTCAACTTGCCGAACGAGGAGAAGCTTGCAGGACGGGAGAAGCTTGTGCGCGATGGCTCGCAGGACAAGGAGAAACTTTCGACTAATGCAAGATGTCCTTCGCTCAGGCGGTGGACGTGCAACAGTTAATTCGGTGTCAGATTGCCAGAAGCATACACTACACTAGTAGTACTATTATTGTTGCACTTCCCAAAGAGGTGAACAGCCAAGCGCAAAGTTTACTAGTACTAGTACTATAGTCTATAGAGGTAGTACTAGGAACCGGATGGAGGAGCGTCTGCACTCTTATTGTATTTTTAAAATGTGATAAAGCAATCTTCAACACATTTGGTTCTCTTCGAGGGTTCTCGCATGTGATAATGGAAGTTGATTGCATGGAACACTCCCACAATTCTCACTGAATTCTGGCTCATATCCTGTTACAAATAGGAGCGCTCGGTAATATTTCCTCTTTTTTTGTTATCCAGCATGTAAATAGGTCAGCAAACCTTGCGGCGCATCTTTGTGCGAACCGTGCTTGCTGCACTTTGAATGTGGCCGAGAGCTGGCTTGATGAAACACCTCGCTTCCTACTTCTTTTTTGCGGGGTACCTCGCTTCCTAGTGACGAGTGTCTTGGCTGATTGTCCTAAGAATGCTTATATATGAATAAAGCTCTCTCATTTACCCGCAAAAAAGATTAAGCCATATTAACCGGAAAGGAGGGAGTATGGACTAGCACTACTTGTTGGTGTGTCCCGTCAACTCGAAGAACAAAGAGAAGCTTGCAGGACAAGGTGAAGATCGCTTACACCTTTTGACTAATGCAATGTACCCTCGCCCAGGCGGTGGACATGCATCAGTTCATTCGGTGTCAGATTGCCAAAGGCATACACTGTAGTACCGAACATGCGGAGTACCATCATTGTTCGACTTCATGAAGAGGCGAAGAGCCAAGCGCAAGGTTTAGTAGTACGAGTAGTACTACTACTAGAACCGCATGGTGGAGCCTCTGTACTCTTATTTTTTTAAATCTCTAATAAAGTACACATTTATTCCGGAGAAGGGCGGAAAACAGCAGCCCAACATGTAATGATGATATCGATCAACCATGCTCGAATATATCTTGGCCTCCGTGCGAGCCCGTCTATGTGTTCTCGCTCCTCGTCTCTCTCAAGGAACGGCGGGTTGGCCATTTTGTCGTCAATTGAGATCGGTTTGCTCACACTCCGGTCCCACATGTCGGTGATATGCCAAGAGGAGGTGCATTGGCCGACTAGCCATACGCGTACTTCGTTTTGCACCTTCATACTACTCCTCCCTCCGTCACAGTTTACAGGGCGCGCTTCATTATGATGCATTTCTCTCAATGCATTTCCACCACCAGAGAGACTTTAGACGCGTTCGGTTTAATGCTCAATTAATTAGGGCGTGGTAACCACAATTTTCTCTCGATGTAGTACTACAGAGTGGAGTACGTGCATGCATGTATGTACCCGGGGTGGAAGCACTGCATGCATGTGTGTGCGCATTATTTCCTCTAGTAATAGACGCCATGCTATAACTACCAATGCTATTTTTCAGGCCGATCGCTAGTCGCCTTGGTCCCAGAGATTTTCTCTTTTTCTGAAGCGCGCTCTATAAACAGTGACGGATGGGGTAGTATGAGCGGATTCAAAGAAGAGTGTATTGATGGTTGCTTCTTCCGAGCAACTTACAGTGGGAAAGGTGGGGCTTATGATTTGACTGCTCATTACTCACTATTAATGCGGAGAAACGACCGATCTGAGTCTCTCGTGCGGCTGTGCACTACCCCCTTGGTTCTTAAATATACTCCGGAGTATTTGTCTTTCTAGAGATTTCAACGAGTGACTACTCAAATATTTTTCTTTTTAGAGATTCAAATGAACTATTACATATGAATGTATATAGACATATTTTAGAGTGTAGATTCACTCATTTTGCTCCGTATGTAGTCACTTGTTGAAATCTCTAGAAAGAAAAATATTTAGGAACGGAGGGAGTACACATACGAAGCAAAATGAGTGAATCTACACTCTAAAATATGCCCATTTGAAATTTGTAAAAAGACAAATATTGTTGATGACAGTTGCGACGACAAAAAAGAAGCATATTCCTTGTCCTAAGGGAAGATAACAACACGGTTGTGTTTGTCTAAAACAGTGTGAGGACGAGATTGCAATATGGAAAGTACGCCGGACAAGCTACGTTTTGTGCAAAGAACTATGGAAGATCCACATGCAGCGACGTGGGAAGACGGGCAGTGGAGCAAGGTCGGAGGGGATACCTGGAGGTCGTCGGGATGTAACTAGGTGAGCGGCGGCGGGCGGAATCTGCCCATACTGCGACAACGAGCAGGTGGCGTAGGCCCTACCGCGCCGGAGCTTGGTCAAAGAGAACGGCGTGTACCGCAGATCGGGACGTGCTGCCTCGGTGCTGTCGAACGAAGAAACGATGCACGCCCTCCCTTTCCGACGGAAGACGGGATGCGGCCGAATCAGTGACCAACGATGAGAGAGAGAGAGAGAGAGAGAGAGAGAGAGGTCACCGCAGCCTTGTGTGAGATACTCTGAAGAGAGACAAACCAGGCTCCGTTGTATATAGTGGAGCGGACTACCTTTTTCTCCATAAAAATCATTTTATATTCTGTATACGTGCCATTGAGCGATATAACTTTATTTAAAAATAAGGCGCCAATGCATCAAGTCGAACTTTGTTTCGTGCACACTTGGTACACGACCTCAGTAGGTAAACAACCGCTACACGCGTTCAAATTAGCACGTGGGCTGCCATTTCGTACAGAAATGAGCTCCACCGTGTACATGTGCGGGTGTGGTTGGGCACGAAGCGTGAGTATGTGTGCACGGTGCACCTATTCTCTTCTTGTATACGTACACCACCTACGTGGGGTTATGTGAGAGAGATACAAACGTAGAGAGATATAGTGTGTGGGTTCGTGAGAGTTTTTTTAGGGGAGGGGGTCAATTAAAAAAGTAACATATGCAATATGTGTGAAATAGAGTCCTGGATATATCATATATATAGGGGGCGATCCACGGGAAGAGAGTGGAGGTATCATCGACTTGAGGTGTCCATAGAATCGAAGAGAGGGGTGATGTGTGTGTGTGTGCGCACGCGGTCGATAAAGAGTGCCATCGAATTTGTGTGTGCCCACGTCAAAGATATAGAGTGGCTGGCGTACTAGAACGAGAGAGGGGACAGGTGCAGTTTGTCTCTGTGGCATGGATACCTACCTACAGCGCTCGACTATCGGTGTGTGGTGGGGGAGGCCTAATTAACTATAGAGGTACAATGGCTGGTATATGTGTGAAGGAGAAGAGAGGCCTACCTCATGTATTAAGGGAGATTGATCGGCATCCATGCATATGTATAGGAGATGAATAAGGTTGGGACAGACACGGAGCTAGAGTGTTGGAGGGGGTGGTAGTGGAGTTGTTTCTAACAAATGGTGGGATAGGCTTGCTAGACAACCGGAGGGCACGCCTGCAATATCAATAAGAGAGGGGATGGCTGCCTGTCTGTGCACGTGCGTGTGAGAGACGGGTCAGGAGGCATGCACGAATGATGAGGGGGAAAGATATGGATGTGGTAAGCAGACATAACTACATAAAAAGATCAATCATCCTTTGTCAGATAAAGGAGAGACATAACTTGTGAGGTACGTCGATCGATGGGGGGGAATAGTTAAAGTTGACCTAGGTATATGTTGGGAGATCGATCGGTATACATGCATGCATGTGTGTGTTAGAAGCAAATGAGGCACGGGGAGAAGGATAGAGAGAGAGGGATGCATCTAGGAGGTGGAGCGAGAGTCATACTATATCAAGGGGGAAGGAGTGTGCGAGTATGAGATCGATGAAAAGAGTGGTGGGAGTGAGGCATGGACGGTGATAAGAGAAGAGGGGAAGCTTGTGTTTGTGCTAGGCACACCTGGCTAGAGAGGCATATCGATCAATATGTGCCGTAAAGAAGGAGCTGGGGGGCCTACATACACTGTGGGTGAACGACCTAAAGTGAAAAGACGAATTTGTGCGATGGAGTTAGAGAATGTTGAGGGAGGGTGAGAGGGATGCGGGCATCTGCATGCACGAGAGAAAGTTAGCGCTAGCTAGCTACAAAGATAAGAGGATTGTGTGGGTGTAAAAGACGAATAGAGATCAGACTTCATTATAAAAAGCGAATTCGGATATTTGAAGAATTTATCATAGTGTTTTAAACCGACGCATGTGTGAATATATATAACGGTGATACACATGGTGTGGTTATGAACATGTTATACCGCATATAATATATTTTATCTCTACTCTTATAAAAATGGAGTTATTGATGATGGTGCCATCCTGCAATATAGGCCGTCCGATTTATATCTGACGAATAGGAAGGAAACTATGCCAATTTTGAAAAAAGATACCCACACCCCTCTCCATATTTGCAAATTAGGCCTCCCCTTGATCATGCTGATGTTCTGTGGAACGCATGGGCATCTTGCTAGTACTACGTATAACATATAGAACATTGATCATAATTTGGGCTAATGTGTGGCTTTTGCAGCTCAGGTCTAAATACTTGTCATAATGTAGGGGGCGGGGCACTATACTATGTGTGATAAACACGGTGTACAGGTATGGAACATGGTTTAGATTATGAATATATAGTTAGTACATCAAATGTACTATTATTTGGAATCAACATCAAGTGTATTCAAAAAATAGAATTTGAGTTCATGTAGTACACATAGTTCATATCTATCTCTATAGTAATTATGTGGTGTGTTATTAAGGTAATACACGAATGATGGTTGAAGTTGGCAACAATCATGATTGTAGATTCTTATTGAAATAGAGAAACGAATTCAAATTCAGTTCGAATTGCAGCGGTAGTATAGACATTTGGAATGCACTAAAATGTTGATATGAGTAGGTTACATGCATTATACAACAAACGAAAAAATTTAATTGGACATAACATGGATTCGTACTACTAAATAGTATTTAATTGCACTAAATTGTTGGTATGAGTAGCTTTAAATAGCATTTTTATAGTAAAACGGGGCAAGACTCTCTCCTTGTGTGGTGTGAATAGTTTTACTTTTTTCGTTTTCTTTTTGGCTGAGGGAAGTGCGAATTGATTTGATACGTACAAATACAATATTACACGTTAGGCTTGTCCCTAAAATTTAACCCGCGCCTTGTTATATCCCGAAAATTCAGATATCGTGCTCCCAAAACTGACGCCTTCACAACCCGCGCCTTGCTATCCCGATATTACAACGCGCGCGAAAACTCCCTCCAGCTGCCAAATCCCGACGCGCGAAATCCCCCTTCTAACCCTGAGCCGAAAGGGCCGCTAGTTCAAATCAGTGGGGTATTTTTGTAACACACCCTACATTTTAGACAAGCGCGTCCCTAAGTCATGGTTCACCCCCTCCAATCGCCTCCTTTTCACCATTCGAAATCCCAGGCTGCCATAACCTCTCCGCTCCAGCCGTGAAACCCCACCCTTCTCCGTCCGCCACCTCACCGCTGCCCAGCCGGAGCCTTTTCCCCGATGACGTCGTCCACCGCAACAGCTCGACGTCCCTCGTCCACCTCCCCGGATGAAGATCCGTCGTCCCGCCGGTTCAGCCGCCCCGTCCTCCATCTCCAAGGAGCTGCTCCGACGAATGCCTCGTCTATCATGGCTGCTCCATCCCCACAACGCCGCCTTAACCTGCTCCACCGGAACCGCAACATCCTCACTGATTCCTCGGACGAAGCCGAGGCCTACTCGGCGCCACCAAAGAGATTGTACACTCATCGCATCGCACCTTCTCCTTAGCTCGACCTCCCGGCGCCGACGGTGCTCCATCCCGCACCCCCATGGAGCGGCTACCTTGAAGCCGGCACCGCGGGCAACATCTCCACGGCGGCTCTCCCCCAGTGCGAGGCCCCTTCGGCGGCGGCGGCCATACCAGCCGGATCTGCTGCTGCTGCTCCAGCTCTCGCTCGCTCGCTCGCGCTGTTGCTGCTGCTCCCCCCCTCACCCGTGCTGCTGCTCTGCTCTGATTTAGCTACACTTCAGTCGACTGAATCGACTTTTGAGTCAGTTGATTTATAGGGGGTGGGGGGCTCGCCGGAGTTAAGGAAGAACCACCGCAGCGGGGATGGGGGCTCGCCGGAGAGGTACCCCACTATCTATCTTAGGGTTCAGGGTGGGGGCGGGGGGGCTATAGGGCTGGCCGGGGCAGCGGCGGACCGGCGGTGGGGAGTTGCTTCGGGGTGGCGAGGCGGCGCTAGGGCCGGCGGTTCGGTCGGTGGTGGCTGGCGGCTCACAGGGGTGCAGGTTGAAGATGAACTACAGGCCCTCCCTAAACTAAATGTCAAGTGCCTCTCTGCTACCATTGCATTCAGTTTCGACAGTTAAGTTCAGAGTCAACAGTTTTTACCTCATCTATTGTAGTCAGGTGGTTTTTGGTGATGTAAATTTTACATCTATTTTACATCATCTATTGGAGATTCTATTAGAATCCCACTTGAGATTGACGATGTCTGTCTTGTGCTGCTTCAGCCTTGACTTCTTACGGCTCACCAGGGCTGCTCCAACGACAGGATGATCCATCACAACAGAGTAGTGCCCTGGACGCCGTCTACAGATTCCTCATATCTTCCTCCACACCTCCGACAGCCACCTTTGCCTTAACTGCTTCAGCGACCAACCCAATGATGCTGAGGTCGACATGGCCACAGCAAATAGGTTGTACACTTGTTGCATCACTTATTACTATACATTCATGTCGATCCATTAGGGCTATTTTGGCTTGACGGAAAAACATAGCAATAGGGAATTTTCCAATGGCACTCTAGTATTCAATTATTCATGCATTTTGTTGAAAGGAATGAAGCAAAACATCCACCTAGACCTACTTTTCAAAATCCTATGCATGAAAACAAGACCAAGTGCATTAGTGGCAGAATAACATTCTAACTGTACACGCTTTCATATGGTTTCACATTATTTTGGCCATGTTTCTTTGCATTCCTCTGCTCTTCCAATTCCTGTAAACCAAACACCCAAGTTGACAGAAATCCTGTGTTTACAAATGCTCTGTTTACCATGTGCATTCCTATCCTATTCCGGTGTTTTTCCTATCCCTGCGTTTTTAGAATCATGCAAGCCAAATGAGCCCTTACAGAATTACTTCAGTTACAGGTAGGTGTCGAAGGGAACTTTGTGTGGTTTGTCCTGCTCCTGCCGCGACGTCGTCCACCTCACCTGAGGTGCTCCATCGATAGAAACATCCACCAAACCAGACACCATGACTCCTGACCGTCTTTCGCCGCCTCAGATCTCCTTCCCTGCCGCCGGCACCCACCGCAACGGCATCACCATCATCGACTCAGCAGATGAACCTGAGGAGTACACGGGTCCACAAGAGAGGTCGCACTCTTTTGATTCTGCTTATGTTATGCATTGCTTAAAATTACCTGCTACTTTATCATCATGTTCACCTCTTGGACTCAAAGTCAGGTCCAAATTAATGTTCAAACTTGAGTTCTAAATTAGTTATGGGGCACGTATCGAGGAAGCAATGAATAGTATCTCTGTCTAATCTGATTCACCTAGGGTATGCCTATGTTGTTCATATTGGGTGGGAAACAAATAGTAAATCAATCATCATCTGTCTTTTTTATTAAATTAAAGCAATCATCAGCCTGCTATCATTATTTTTGGATCCATCCACTGATTGTTACCATCACTCTAAATTTCTGCATGCTCTCCTTACATAATCTCACCATATTTTTTTCGTATGCATGTCAGATATTGTACACAATCATGCTGAACATGTGGAGAAAAAGAGAAGAGTTTTGCACGGTAATACAATGTCATGCAGACATCGCTCCATGGTGGGTTCAATGGCAAACCCTCCCCACCCCTCTCCAGATTGTAATCTAGAGGAAGATATTTGTTCTGAGGCGGATTCAGACGCCGCTGACCACTCTTATTTACCCCCAAGGTGTTTGCTCTACCTTGGCATGATGATGTTAGTCATATCATGCATATGTTGCCTTACAGTGCCTACTTTTGACATCATATATGTCATCTACTTAGTTTAGACATGTTCTGTAATGCCACCTGTTTAGTTTCTATATCATATATGGGAATTGTGCAGTCTCGTGTCTTTTAGCCAGCCATAATATACATGAAATATGCAATGCCGTCCTGTTTAACCAGGCATCATATATTTGAATGATATCTTGCCCATCCTTTTCTTCATTACATTTCCATTTGTCGACAATATTTGTACATTAAACTACTCTTCCTGTGAATCAACCATTTGGGTGGGAGATTGAAAAATCTGGAGTGAAAACAAGGCCTTCAGATCAGACAGTGCTACCTGTCGAAGCAGATCTCTTGTTGGGTCCCAATAGCTCCTCAGAAATGGATTCAGAGATAGATGACCAGTCCTATTCCCCCACCAAGGTGTATGCTCTAACTTGGCACGGTTATACTACTCACATCATGCATATGGTGTCTTGCATTGCATAGATTAGACATCATATACACAATATTCAACACCATGTTCTTAGTTCAGACATCATATCTAATGCCCTCTGTTTAGCATATAAATCACATATGTGAATTAAATGATGCGATCCTGATTACTTAGATAACATGTAGGTGAATTATGTCATGCGATCCTATTTAGTTATTCATCATATCTTTGAATTATGTTATGCTATGCTATCCAGTTTAGATAGACATCATATATGTGAAATTATTTCATGCTATCCGTTTTAGTTAAACAATATACATGTCAACTATTTCATGACATCTTTTTTCCACACTATCTATTGCATCTGTCTCTCATACAATGTCTATACATTCAACTATGTTTCCTGTTTATCAGTCATTTGAATTGGAGCGAGCGATGCCAGCATCTAGCGGACTAAAAACACGGTCTTCAAATAAAACAGTGCTACCTCTTGATGGAGATATCACCCCGGTTGTACATGCACGAGAACCAACCCTACCACACATAAGCCAAACTCTCGCAGATTGTACCCCTATTGTGATGGACAGAGAACCAACTACACCCAATCTAACCCCCACCCCAGCAGATAGTAACCCAGTTCCTGTTGACACAACACCATCTCCACCACAGAGCTCCCAAACAAGAGCAGTTAGTAAGGCAGCTCCAGTTCCCAAAGGGCCAGTACTACCACGGCGAACCCCAACTCCACCAGTTAGTACGCCTATTCCTGTGGAGGAAGCACAACCAGGTAGTCGTAGTTTAGCATCTATCGCATTTGATGTTGTTAAATCATATGTGCGTATCTTCCCATCTTGGAAATATTATACTGAAGATGAAGGAAAATGCCAGTTGCAGGTGTTTGTCCAGGAGTTATGTGTAAGTAATGTTATTTATGTCAATTACTTTACTTTGTCCCATACATCCTACCTCCATGATGGTTATAATACATCAAATTTTCCCATTTTCTCTATAGAGAAGGACCGATTTGGAAACTCGGGATGAGGTAACCTGTGCTAATACCTCTGCTATCTTCAAGAATGCTTGGTGGCAGTATCGGAATTACCTGAAGAAATGTACTTCACTGGCAAAGAAACTCATCAAATTCCCTTACGTTCTCCTAAGACACATTTACTGGACGATGACTGGGAACGCCTTGTTCTGTACTGGTCCCGAACTAAGAATGTGGTAAGGTCTATGAGCTCATTTTCTACTTTTAAGTACTATATTCTTGCGTCTTACTATACTCTGTTCATGTAGAACAAGTGCCTAAACCTGAAGAACAACTGTTCTAATTTAAGATTCCATTACTATCATAGTTCAAAAAAGCGCTAGGCGTTAATTGTGCGTTTTGCCACCACCTTGCGCTTTACTGACCAAAGCACATGCTTATGCGCAGTTATGCATAGATTAAATGTAGTTATGCGCAATGCGTTTCGCCAACGCCTAGAGCCTAGGCGCGCTTAAGCGCTCGCTTAGGCGTGCCTTTTTTAACTATGATTGCTATCGTGCATACTGCTTTGCTCTTGTATAACTGTATTTACTCATACAAACTTATTTTTGAATTGAAGGGTCCAATTGAAACTGCAATGGCACAGCAGGTATATTCACGCATGTTTCTTTAACAGGCTTGCTCTTATCAATAACTCTGTTGATTTCAATTTCAATTGTGTATACAGTTGACTTCTCATATCATGCACATTACTAGCATCAACAGAGCCAATAGTATTATTGTACATGTAGACCCGTGGTACCCATCTGAAATCTTGTTGTGCCGTGTAGTTTCCCACGGTTTGTATTCTTTCACTGCTGCTTTGTCTTGAACTAATATGATTTGAACCGTGCCTCTATTTTGATTTGGCAAGACAATGCAGTGACCATAGGACATAGATATATGTTTGCTTGATGCTTTTATTATGTACTAGTACTTGGCAATAGAAGACTTGGTAGTTTAATCCTGTCCACCTTACTAATGAACTGATTCACCGAAATGAATTTCATATACTAGTACATGCTAAACTGTTATGTGTCTGCTTGTTTCTTCTTTTAGAATGCTGATAGAGTATTGGGGAAGAGTGCCTTATTAAGCAATGGTAACGGAAGTAATGCAGATAAGGTTCAGGATAGTGACACATCCTTGTTGGTCTCCAACAAAGCTGATAAAACAGCTAAGGAAGACTATCTCGAAGACAGTGAGACAACCCCAAAGTCCTGTCTTGGTTTAGTGTTCGAGTTACTGGCCACTACCACTTGCATAAGCTATCCAAACTCACTGTCTGAATCAGTTCGGTTTCTTGAGTCTCAACTACAAGCTGAAAGACATCGATCAGCTGTGCTGCGACAAAGAAGCGGAAGGACTGCGGAAGTCCTTGGAGCATTCAGATGCATACTTTCTGGTGCAACAGCAAGCGTTGGAGGATTTTAGCGCCAAACAGGACAAAGCTAGTAAGCTTGCTAAGCTTATTGCCAGCATGGTGGATACCACGTTTCTTGAGCTCTTCTGAAGTTGTTTCAGTTATGCTCTTGTTCTGCTACCGCGTTTATTTGCACCGGTGGCCAATTTTGACGGCCAGTGTATGTAATATGCTGCTTTGTTCCCTATATTTGCATTGGCGGCGAACTTTGAAGCCCAGTGGATGTAATATGTGTAATAGCGGTAATAGGCTAGCGTTAATTGCTTGCTTATTTATTTCCTTATTGTCTTGTTTAGTTGTTTGCTTGTAGTCACTGCAGTTCTTTTTTTGGGTTTTTCTAGTGGCCACAATAACCTATCTTTGGAAACTAGGCCAGAATAATCATGGCAACACACGGACTGTTGTAACCATGGGCCTCCTGTGGGCCGTATGATCCATGGGCCTTCTACGGGCCATATGATCCATTGGCCTTCTATACGGGCCGTAGGATCCATGGGCGTTCTACGGGTCGTACTATTCATGGGCCTTTTACGGGCCGTAGGATCCATGGGCCTTCTACGAGGCGTATCATCATTTCGCCAATCATGGGCCATACTTTCGTGGACAATACCGGGCCGTTAATAGGCCGTATTTGATAACTCTATGAAAACAGCCCAACGGGTTTTTTTGACATGAAAACGGCCCAACGTATTATCGGGCCACAAACATGCCGACTGTAACCACGGGCTAAATTTGGCCCACAAGCAGAAAATGACAGTAACGGACCATAAGTAAACGAATGTGGAAATGAGCCCAAGAATAAATGGGCCCAGAGAAGGCCGAAAGATAACATGGGTTGGAAATGGCCCAACGGAATAATGGGTCGTTAATGGGTATAAAGTGATACATTGTTCATTACGGCCCAGTTTCACCACGTGACGTTAATGGGTATAAAGTGATATACTGTTCATTATGGGCCAGTTTTACCACGGACCGTTAATGGGCCGAGAGTAATAAGGGCCTCATATGGACCGAAAGATGTCATGGGCCATACATGGGCCGGAAGTTAAAACAGGCTGGAATTATATTGGACGGCCCAGATGACGCTACTGGGCCTAATTCGGATAGGCCGTAAACGGGCCCTGAGTTAGCGGGCTGTAAATGGCCTATATGCGAACAAGCCGTTCACAGGCTTGCCGTGGGCCGGCCCGCCACCTTTTGACCAAGTCAAACGGGCCGGCCTTTTCACAGGAATGGGCCTCTGTTGGGCCATGCCACGTGTTGACGTATCATAGGCGCTTTGGGTCCAATGAGTGGATGGCATGTGTCCCAACGTTGAGCCGACACGTGTTTCCTCCAGCTAATGATGATTTTACACGTGGAAAAAACCCATTGGTCGGGACTGTTAACGGGTTATCGGATCCAAAACCGGACCCGATAGCTTAACGGCATTCCGTTACGGTGGATGCCACGTGTCGGTCACCCTTGACGAAAGCACTTCTGTGACGCGCGATTTATCGTTATGGAAGTGGACACTTCCATGATGATAATTTTGGTAATGTCATGGAACACTTCTACGACAGCACATGTATGACTATCTTGATTCTGTCATAAATTTGTCATGGATGTACATGCATGACAGAAAACGTGACCTACTGTGACAAACACGTATCATCACGGAAGTGTATTTTTTTGTAGTGTACCTTCAGACATCCACACTATCCTCCCATATGGATAGAAATGAGCAGTGGAGTAAAATTGCATGATTAGCTCATCATTCCATTTTGTGAGCTTCTGTTCAACAAACTTGTCAACTCCACAAGCTTTGAAGCTTTCATGTACACCTGAGAAGTGATCTTCATTCTCATTAATAAATTCCCAATCGACCCATCTCATATCACTGACAATTGGTTTCTTGTCAAGCAGAATGGTCTCATAGAAGTCATGTTGCTCTTTGGTGTGGAACCTATAGTCCACTGCAGTTCTCCTTCTTATAGCATATGGATCAGACTCCCTCCAAAGTCTCAATCCTGCATCCTTTCTGATGTTCATGTCCTCAGCCACTGGATGAGTGTCATTGTGATCTGGAATCTTGGGTTTCAGTTTTCTCAGCACTTGGGCTTCATCATCTTCTTCTTCAACTTCAGGCACTGGGGCCTTGTTCTTCTCTTCAGCAGGAATGTTTCTGGTGCTTCTCTTGGGCTTCGAAGGCTTCTGAGCTTGAGCCAATATGCGTCCTTAGCATTTTGAGGGGTCCACATTCCTAATCCATGCCATGCCAATCATTGAACTTTCTGAAATGATCATCTTGAAATAGTATTAGTTCAATGAGCTATATGTTGTTAGTAATTACCAAAACCACCCAGGGATAGTTGCACTTTCACTCAGAGAGGTTTTCATGGGAGCTTCGATGCTTGTTTTCAGCTATATCGTGGAACCACAAACTCTCTAAGCACTAGCAATAAGAGAGGCTCCCGCATTTAGAGATGACCTATATCTACGGTGAATCCACGTGACATCGGATTGCAAGGTGGTGTTTGATGACTTAAAGAAGGAAAACTTGTCTAGGTATGGAGTGATCATACATGAAATAATGGACCACACTCTTTGGCTTTTGTTATTTTGTAAAATTAGTCATGAATTTAGGAGCTCAAAATTTTGAAGCTCACAACTTAGCCAAGCATGCTTTATCTCTCGGGGGTGGCCACCATGTTTGGTTAGGGCACCCTGGATACCTTGCCTCCATACCTATAAACGTTGTGACGAGTTAATAAAACCTTCACGAGGTTGTCTAAAAAACCTCACAAGTTGAGAAGAGCTGAGAGCCCTTTATAAGGGTGTCAGGGGGATAACCCCCGGGTAGGCTCGGGAGTATAAGTCATTTTTTCAAAACATTGGGGCGGCCAAGGCCCCTCAATCCGGCTGGCCCTCCAGCTGGCTCCCCAGCTATGGGTCGGCTGGGCGGCGCTGACGCCAGCGCGGCCGGGCGCTATAGAGGCACAGTGCCAACTACTCCATGACGCCGTGACAGACTAGCTACAGTGATGTGTAGCCAGCGGGCCCTACTGAAGGGCAGAGACGTTGGGAACGGAGTCCTGCCCCTCTTTCTTTATCGTATGTAACCTGGGAGATCCAACTATAAGACCTCCCATGAGCCCCCTAGGAGGGGTTCGGCTCATTCCACACATTCACACACACACACACACACACACACACACACACACACACACACACACACACACACACACACACACACACACACACACACACGAGGTAGAGAGGAGAGCTAGCTCCTTCTTCCTCCTCCACTCAAAAAAGCTCTATGAGCAACCTTGTAGCCCTTGTGATCTTCATAGTGATCCGGTAGGACTAGGGGTATTACCTCCCTTGGAGGGCCACAAATCTGGTTACGTCTTGTGTCTAGCATTGCCTGTGCCCAATCTCGCCTCCGGAACCCACCGACACATATCGGCCCCAACCACTCTCGATAAGCCATCCCATGGCATCTGCCCTGAGAACACCACCACAAAGGGTTACTCTTCCATTTGCGCATTTGGAGCTTAGGAAGTGGAGTGGCTCACGCACACTACTCCGCCGTCCATCTCCTCCCTCCCCGTGTGTCGTGTTTCGTGAATGAGCCGAACTGAACTCAAACTTCTGCGCTTATTTTTTGCCGATCAGAAATGGTTCATTAATTTTGGATTAATTATGAGTCACTAATGGATGCCATTATTCGATACATTGGACCCGGCTACACGTTGATTCCGATTTGAACCTACCCGACTGCACACTGACTTGGGCATTGGCATTCCCGACTGCATGCTAACTCTGTCGTGGACTTTAGCCCATGACTCCTACCCGGATGCTTATACATAGGAGGCGTTGGTCGGCCAGAGAGAAAACCAACTCATTCCTCCTCGCACGACCCTAGTCGTCATTCACTGTTCCATGTTGTGTGCTGCCTCCGACGGTCCCATCCCGCCAGCCATGTGCACATCCAAACGGGAGAGCAAGCCTCTGGAATACCGTCCTTTGAGATCCTGCACCGGGTTAAGGGCGATAGTGTTTTTAGGGAGCGTTTCGGCGCGACTGCTTCCGGTTCGTTCTTGTCTTCATCCTCAGATTCAACTACTTTTCTGACACCTACACAAATGGTTGAAGACGTCGCCACCAAGAAGAAGGCCGAGGGCGAAACCGCCGCTGGGGCCTTAGCCTAGCCGACTGGAGGGTATGATTCGTTCATCCCCTATTTACATTGTCATGTGCTCGGGTGTACTGTGTTCATAAATGTTTCAATTCTATGTTATTATGCTTGGGCTCACATGTTTATGTTTCGGTATGAGCTTCGTACCAAATTTTCCATGCTTATGATTTACTTTTGGGATTAAAGTGCTAACATATTCAACAGTTAAAAGTCCTCGAGCTTGACACTCCCAACCATAGGAGCTTGGCTTTGTAAGCGTTGGGTCCCATGCGTCATTCTCATCTTGCTCTGTAATGTCAAACAACGCCACGTTGCGAGTCAAACCATCCATATCCTAAAAGCTTGCACGGCACGATGGAAGTCGTCACGAACTTCTCTTCTTCACCGACCACACCACTGCACCGGCACCGCCGGCCATGGCAACGGGTCACCGCGCCCTCGCCAATCTCACTGCCGTGCTCCTCGTGCCCTTCTTCTTCGCGTGGCTGGCTGCCGCGCAACCACAGGTGTGCGGTGACAGCGGGAACTACTCGGCGAACAGCACTTACCAGTCCAACCTCGGGCAGCTCTCCGTCACCCTCCCCAAGAACGCGTCCGCGTCCCCGACGCTCTTCGCCGTCGGCAGCGTGGGCTCCGTGCCGGACATCGTCTACGCCCTCGCGCTCTGCCGCGGCGACACCAACGCCTCCGCCTGCGCGGCCTGCGTCACCACCGCCTTCCAGGACGCGCAGCAGCTCTGCGCCTTCAGCAAGGACGCGTCCGTCTTCTACGACCTCTGCCTCCTCCACTTCTCCAACCACAACTTCCTGTCCGACGCCGACGGGCAAGGCAACCAGTTCATCTTCCAGACGGACGCGCGGAACGTGTCCGCGCCGGCGGCGGTGTTCGACAACGCCGTCGGCGTGCTCCTCAACGCCACCGCCGACTACGCGGCGTCGAACTCGTCCAAGCGGTTTGCCACGGGCGAGGAGATGTTCGACACAGGCGGAGCCCCCGCGATCTACGCGCTGGTGCAGTGCACGCCGGACCTGGCGCCGGCCGCCTGCCGGAGTTGCCTCGGGGATATAATTCAGAAGATGCCCAAGTATCTCAGCGGGGGCCAGAGCGGAAGGGCTTTTCGGATCCGATGCAACTACCGGTACGAGCTGTATCCTTTCTTCTCAGGCAGCCCTCTTCTGCGGCTTCCGGTGCCGGCATTTGCTGGAACCCCGCCGTCACCGGTGGACATTTCACCGCCGTCGAATAAAAGAGGTAATAACATGGCAGACTGGTTGATTGGAATTATTACTATTTTTGACGAAATTTTCAGAAATATCAATGGGCCGGTGGGGTGGCTGTTGCCCACATGGTGTTTGTCAAATTTCTTCACTAGACAAGTCCACATGCTACTCCAGTTCAATACCTTTGACTCCTTGTTTCATAGACTTCTCCCATACTGCTGTCGCTATTAGTAGATCCTTGTCGACGTACCAGAATTAACAAAACTAGATAAGATACTGAAGGTTGGACAATGCACACTTGACCGTTATTTAGGAGCACTGACGACTGACGTGGGACCATAAACAGCCAGTAATTGGGCCAAATATGGTAAAACAAAATAAGATTTTCTAAAATAAAAAAGTCTTAGGGCGGAATCACAAGATAAATTTCTTTCTTTCTTCAGGGCAGAGGAAAAGATCAGCAGCAAAGATCTCTGCATCGGTGGCCTGTACCATTGTCTTGGTATTAATACTTTCTGCTTCTGCTTTTATTTGCTTCAAGAAAAGAAAACCTTTGAAGAAGCAGCCAGGTAAGAAGCATTTTGTAGATTTCAAAGTCCATGAGTTTACAGTTTATTGATGCTCTTTATTCTTGCAGCAATGGCATTTCATAATGCTGCGAGAGGAAAATGTATGATCTTTGATTTATCTACACTGCAAGAGGCAACAGAGAACTTCTCCGAGGAGAACAAGCTCGGAGAGGGCGGTTTTGGTACTGTGTACAAGGTAAACAAACAAGTCTAGGTGCAATATACACAATGATGCTCTTATTATTTTCTAAGGAAGGCGGGTTCATTGCAGGGAACACTTCCAGATGAGCAAGAAGTGGCAGTGAAAAGGCTTTCACAGGCTAGTAGAGAGGGACTGAATCAGCTGCACAATGAAGTGCAAGTTTTGGCTCAGCTCCAGCACATAAAACTTGTCAGGTTACTGGGGTATTGCTCACATCAGAATGAAGTGATGCTTGTCTACGAGTTCGTAAAAAACGGGTGCCTCCACAACTTCCTGTTTGGTAATTTCATCTGGAATTACCGATCGAGCATGAACGTTTTTGCCATAACTAACTTGTCATTGCAGATTGAAATTGTCCGTGCTCTGAAAATTCAGGGCAGTGGGAATAATTTGTAATGTGCATAATGAATGAATTTGTTGATTTCGAATCTATGAATGTCATTACAAACTTTACTGAAACAATAAATGTGAAGGAACTACTTGTGATAAGACCAAGAAATATTAGAGTTGTATTTTAAGTGCATCATCATCATTCACTGTAGATTTTGTCTCCTATTTTAATGTGATTCCCGTTGTTCTTACAGAGAGCCACATGATTAAGTTTCTGACTTTATTGAAACAGATGAAAGGAAGGGAAGGGAATTAAGTTGGAACCGGCGGTATAATATCATTATTGGAATTGCTAAGGGAATATTGTATCTTCATGAAGACTCGAGCATAAGAATCATTCACCGGGATTTGAAATCTAATAACATTTTGCTGGATGAGAACATGAATCCAAAAATTGCAGACTTCGGGTTGGCAAGGCTGTTAGGAGGAGGCCATACTCAGACCAAGACAGCTAATGTTGCTGGAACATAGTAAGTGGAAACAGATTGACGCATAGTTGAATATTATACACTATTGTTTTTCTAGGTTTAATGCCTAATCTTTCACAGCGGTTATATGGCACCAGAGTATGCAATATTTGGAAATGTGTCTCCCAAGATTGATATTTTCAGCTTCGGTGTTTTAATCCTCGAGATTGTAACTAGGAGAAAGAATAACAGTTCGGATGATTTCAATAACACAGTGAATCTCCTAAGCGATGTAAGTAGTACTTTCAGCTACTTTATAGTGCAAGGATACTTTAAAATTGATAACCTGATTGTACAACATATACTCATTTGCCAGGTATATAACTGCTGGACTAAGGATATGACATTGCAAATAGTTGACAAATCGCTCAATGTATACTCCAAAAGTGAAGTATTGCGCTGCATCCACATCGGTCTTCTTTGCATCCAAGAGGATCCAGATGACAGACCGAACATATCCTCAGTTGTTCTCATGCTAACCCGAGACAGAGTAAAACTACAGCCACCACGACAACCAGCATTTTTCTTTGCGAGAGACTCCAGTTCAGTTTTCGAACATACCAGACATGGCAATTATATATACGACAAATCTGATGTCATCGTGGAGGATAATTTCTCAGTGAATGAGGTCACTAATACTGATCCCTATCCTAGATAAGCTGAAACCTGAAGCTTTACAAGTATGACTAGGACTCACCGTTTTTCTATGGTTTTATTAATTCACAGTTGCCTGAAAATTTGTAAATGTCAATCACTAGAGTTGCACATGCCTAAACTTGTAGTGTTCCAATGGGTGCAATTTTTAATATGGAGGTTATATATTGTTTTGTGAAGAACCATCCACCTAAGATGTAGGTTATATATGAAAACCTGAACATGAGAAACGTTGAGTATCTATCCAAAGGTTTGAAGAAGTTCCAGAAATATTTATGCAACTTATCATAGACAATATGCTTTCTTTTGTACATAAAGGTGGGTTGTCATCAATCTTAAATTGTGTCTTGATACTATGTAGATGTTTGATTGAGGAGGTCTAAACTGGTGTAATGATCCAATACAGAATGCTTAGAGACATATATTTATGATATATTGTTATAGTCACTGTTAACATAAATTGTGTTAAATTAGCATTTAACAGTTCGAGGAAGCTCCGCAATAAGTTAAATTCAAGTACTTAATGGAGAACTTATCTCTAGTACTCCGACTATTACTTCCTCTGTTTCATTATCTTAAGTCCATATCCAAAAACTCTTGTACAAAAGATTAGCTCACTATATAGAAATAGATGAGTCGCCTAAATAATAGGTAAGTATGCCCTTCTTACTCAACTCTTAAATCTAAATCTAACAATTGATGTGAAGTGCCAACTCCAAAAATAGGTTAATGATGTGGGTTTGTCTAAGAAAGATGATATGAATAATCGCAAGGAATAATTATGATGAGATGACTAGCTAATAACATGGTTAGGTTAATGATGTGGGTTTGTCTAAGAAAGATGGTACTCTCTTCGTCACAGTTTAGAAGGCATAGTTAAATTTGTGTGCGTTTCCACAATAGACAAGGTTTAAGGCGCATTGCATTTATTTCTAGTAGCTAATTAGTACTCCGATATACTATTTCTATATGCATGCGTAGTGTGAGTGCTATTTTTTAGCCCATCTCATAACCAATAGATAACCACTTAGGTCCCAGAGAATTTCCAAGCGCGCCTTCTAAACCGTGACGGAGGAAGTAAGAATAATCGCAAGGAATAATTATGATGAGACGACTAGTTAATAACATGGTCGATATGATAACTTGTTGATGTGGTAGGGTTTGATAAGAATAAGGAGAAAAGGCTTTTAAACACCGTCTGATTGCTCACGCCGCGTTAGCTGCCTCACTCGAGCGACACGGGTCGCGTAGGGCCCATGCACCGCATCCCCTTCCTCCCGCATCCTTATCCCTATATTCTATCTCTCTTTCTAAAAGCACACAATGCACTTAATGTGATGTTGGTATTGATGACATACACATTATATGGACTAATGTAGTTTGCAAATATATCTCAGGTATTAGTGACATATATGGTGGTTGATGGAGGATCGTCGACCCCCCACCCCTCCCTCTCCAAAATTAAAGATGTAGTCGTCGATCCTCGAAGACTTAGAGTAGCCCTTTATTTATGATATTGAGTAGATACAGATCCCACACTATTAAGAAGGGACATACGAAGGTGAAAGATTGAGCTCATTCCGCATTTCAAATATTGCCCACATGATCACCAAAAGGGACTAGCCACAAAAAAAGCCAATAGTTCACATGATCTACCATATCTAGAAGTTTTTAGTACCGCAAGATTGTTTGATCCTCGGACTACATTATTCAGGAGGTCATTTACAACCGGCTGAAGCTCTCGGTAGTGACCAGATTGTGTGGTGGTCGGGGCTAGACTATCTCATCCAAAGGACCAGAGTGTCTGGTGCCCAATCCAATCACCCCAAAACCTTATGCTGCCACTAGACAGTCTGCCCCTTCGGACTGTCCGGTCAACTGTTTGGCCGACTAGAATGCTCTATGGATAAACCAGACTGTTCAGTAGGTCAAATTTTATGTACTCTTCATAAACCCTAGTTTGTATAGTCTGTTACCTGACTGTCTGGTCTAGATCGACCTGACTTTCCGGTATGTCATTTTTGGACTATATCGGGCAGATTTCACTTATCGCTATATAGGGAATCATCCCAAAAGCAAGATCCACTCATTCTTCACACATTGACCAATTACTTTTTTAGTTCAGCTTGATTTGGATCCTGGGCACTTGTCTTGTTAGTCTTGGAGGTTGGAGACTCCTAGGTGTTAGTTCTTTGGTGAGGAATCAACTTGTTGTGATTTACCCAAGAAGTCTTTGAAGGTTTGGAGGCCGTCTCAAGGTTTACCACTAGTGATAACTTAAGGAGAATAGGATGAGTCTTTTGTGATCTTGGTCTGACTTTATGCTAACACTCATTTCTCCAACTGTGATTAGCTTCCCTCCAAGGAAGAGAGCATTGGGATACATCCTCGTCTCCGTGTTATCTTCAACCCTATCTCTTTACTTGTAGTTTCTTTGGTCAGTTAACCTTGCATTCACTATAAATTGTTGAATACACTACATTGTGTTTCTTACCTCATCGTAGCAATTGTTTAGGCCCACATTTATATTCCGCATTGCCTGACTTGCTAATAATCAATTAAAATTTGTAATTGTACCTATTCACTTCCCTCTAGCTCCATCCTGATCCTTTCATTTTCTTCATCAGTTATCCCCCCAATTCATCCCCTGATTCCCACATACTCAGGCCCTCTCTCTCAACATCCTTCTCTCTTACCTCCTTGTAGAGATCTTGATGTCGCCACCACTATCTCGCCGTGTCGCCCTCCTTCACAGCCACACCATGTGCGCCACTTTCCCACGACTCCCAAGTTGCTAGTGCCTCCATGACGATGACTATCGGCACTGTTGTCGAGGTGTTGCAAGGCGTTCACTTTTCTGAGACGACAACACCACTTGTCATGCTGCCGCAAGGCATCAGGATGCAAACACCGCAAGTGTGGGTCGTCGACAACATCAGGGAAGAATGCGATAATAAAAGGAAGCAACCTGCTCTCTCAGTAGCAATGTGTGATATTTTGTTGTGGTGTCAGTCAACACCGCGGCGCTGGTGCTGAGTCCGAATCAGCCCTGAGGGTGCAGTGTCACAAGTGAGGCACCCAGTGTTGTAGAGCGATATGCGGTGTAGCGTCACCGGTGTTGTAGAGTGTTAAGGTGCTGCAGGAAAGGGCGGAGATGTTCAAAGCACCGACAACGGGAGGCGGGATGTTGTGATAGTGGCCATAGATGTTACATTGTTACGGTGATGAGGCATCAGCAACGCGGGGGAGGGAGGGATTCAATGACAACGATGATGTGAGGTGGCGAGCATGTTGCAGCGCCGAGGCACCGCACCAACGCTACTGCAAGGATGAGGACGCCGGTGTTGGGCAAGGACAACCTGTTTTGCAATGGAGCAACTCGTAGCAACGGATATGCCGAGAAGAAGGCGAGGAGGAATCTATGCTGGTGGGAAAACTCAATCCAATGGCTATAGGCCGCAAGGAGCAATGCTACACATACAGGTAATTACAGGCAAAGTTTAATTACAAGCTGAGTTGGCTTAACAAAATTGGTAGAAGAAGAGTGAGGCGAGACTATCTTGGGTAGAAATCAGGGGGGTCCGAAGAGATTTAAGAAAATGCCCCGTAAATGCCTGTAAAAACCCGTACTTTTAGGATTATTGGGCCGAAGATATGACTGTTGCGGAGCAATCTGCTTACACCTAGCATGGACATAAGAAAAATACTACCACCATTGTGACGTTTTTGGTAGACTAGAACAGAGGAAGTAACATTTAGGAGAGCGTGATAAAACCACACAATTTTCTCCTGTGGTACATGAATATACTGACAGCTTCGAAGAGTGGGTCCCGCGCGTCATTCACGGCTCAAACTAATTCTTCAGCACGTTGCAAGTCAAAGCCGTGACCACCTTGGCCTCTCTTCTTCTTCTTTAACGGTGACCACGCCGGAGATTTTCCGCGACAACCATGGCGACGCGCCACCGCACGTTCTACCGCCTCGCCGCCACAATCCTCATTGCGTTCCTCCTCACACCACTGGCCGCGGCGCAGCCGCCGTGGCAGATCTGCGGCAAGAGCGGCAACTATGCGGCGAACGACACCTACCAATCCAACATCCGGCAGCTCTCCGCCACCCTCCCCAAGAACGCCTCCGCCTCCCGGACGCTTTTCGCCACCGGCAGCGTCGGCTCCCTACCGGACATCGCCTACGCCCTCGCGCTCTGCCGCGGCGACGGCAACGCCTCCGCCTGCGAGGCCTGCGTCACCACCGCCTTCCAGGACGCGCAGCAGCTCTGCGCCTTCAACAAGGACGCCACCGTCATCTACGACCCCTGCTACCTCCGCTTCTCCAACCAGAACTTCCTCGCCACCACCAGCAACGACAACCTCATCGGCCTCAAGAACTCGCAGAGCGTGAGCTCGCCGGTGGACGTGTTCGACGCCGCCGTCCAGACACTCCTCAACGCCACCGGGGACTACGCGGCGGCAAACTCGTCCAGGCGGTTCGCCACGGGGGAGGAGGGCTTCGACACCAGTAACCCCACCATCTACGGGCTCGTGCAGTGCACGCCCGACATGTCACCGGCCGACTGCCGGAGCTGCCTCGGAGACATAATTACGCGGATGCCGCAGCGTCTCAGCGGGAGCATAGGCGGGAGGTTGATTGGGGTGCGGTGCAATTTCAGGTACGAGGTGGTCCCTTTCTTCTCCGGGAGCCCGACGCTGCGATTGCCGGCACCTCCAGCGCCGCCGGCTCCTCCTCCTGCGCCTGTTAACGTGACGCCGACGGCGACCCCAGGAGGTGAATTGCAAACACAAAATATCCTCAATTTGCAGTTTCTTCTAGCACACCTGTTTGGCTTATTCAGTTTAACATACAGGTGCATTGTTTATTCCTTTCTGATTTTCTGGAGAATGTTGTTCTTTTGATACTTTCTGATTTAGAGCACCTTCTTACTACTACTATTTAGTAGAAATTTCCGGTTCAAAATTTGAGGCAACCGAGCAACACCTGAATTACTGACAATGGATTAACTGGAAACTAAGATGTCAACAAATTTGGGTAGAGGTCATTATCAGGATAATCCCATAGAGATACAGACCGGCTTTGTTTAGTTAATGATGTAAACATGTCTGCAGTTCCGTCCCTATCATTTGCTACTTGTTTGACTGGTATTGCTTTAGGATGCAATCCACAATGACTTTTCTGCGAAGCATTCAACAAAGGGCAGCCCCAGTGCATGTAGCTCCCGCTTGCGCAGGGTCTGGGGAAGGGTCCGACCACTTTGGGTCTATTGTACGCAGCCCCAGTGCATGTAGCTCCCGCTTGCGCAGGGTCTGCGAAGCATTCAACAGTCGGCTATATTTCAAATGACGGTATTAGAAGCTAGCACTACACGTGGTTGAATGAATTTTTTAAGTTAGTCCAAATCTCATGTTTGACACCATGATTTCTTTGGATTGTTAGGACCTATCCTGAATAGCACATTGTGACTTGTTAGTGCTACATTACTAAGTTAGTTCTATCATGTTTATGGGCCAAGCTGCACTAAGCTTCCTAGTGCCTTCGCTTTGGACGTCAAAATTGACTGCAAGAGGAGAAAGAGTCTACGCATCTTTACAAAGCAAACATGATTGCAGCAAATGTATTAGCTACCAGCGCCAAATATTTCAGAATATTCTGAGCCGTTTCTATGGTATTCTGAATACCTATTTCTGAAGTTGATGCCATATGTTTGCAGGAAAATCGGCAAATAATGTTCTGGCTATTGTGCTGCCTATCGTTGCCGCAATTCTTGCTATCACTACCGTTTGTCTCTGTTATTTGAGGAGGAGGAGGAGGAGAATACCAGCGAGGAGTAAGCTACCACATGGTATGTTGTCTTAAACTCTTGACAGTTGGAATCATGAATAGGTAGGAAGAAAACCAATGAACTTACCGTCGGCTTCGACCTACTAAAGGGATGTTTGGATGAGTAGTACTTCTTCCTCTTCCTTGTACATATTCCTCTTTCTTAATGAAATGATACACAACTCTTCTGTGTGTTCGAGAAAAAAATTAGTACTTCTTCGGGAATTTCGAACTGAACCATTAGGAGTTGAATCCATAGTGCTCTTAACGAAATGGTCCCTAGTAGGGGACATTAGCATCTACTTTTGATAGAACTGAATTTCTGTTTAGATTGAATTTTGTTATCACCTAAAAATAAAACAGTTTACATCTAGTTAAAAAACATAAAGAGTCATGAAACATGCATATGGTGGAATTGGCTGCGGTGCGCCGGTGCCTATATATAATGCATCTCTATGTCTATGTGCTTTCTGACAGATTCGACTAATCATGAAGACATAGATAGCATTGATTCACTTATCATTGATCTATCAACCTTACGTGGTGCGACGGGTAACTTTGCTGAGGCAAATAAGCTTGGTGAAGGAGGATTTGGTGCAGTTTATAAGGTACCAGCCATACCGATTCATTAACATACTTTTTTCAGCTTCAACAAATGAGTGCTTACGCTTATGCAGGGAGAACTTCCTGATGGTCAAGAAATAGCTGTGAAGAGGCTCTCCAGGAATTCAGGGCAAGGAATAGGGGAGCTCAAGAATGAGCTTGTTTTGGTCGCCAAGCTTCAGCATAAGAATCTTGTCAGGCTTGTTGGCGTATGCTTGCAAGAGCATGAGAAACTGCTTGTGTACGAATACATGCCCAATAGAAGCATTGACACCATTCTTTTTGGTACTAATTCCGATCATTATTTCAGCAATAGCATAACAACTACTAAAGCCAAGCATTGCATGGAAAAATCCGAAGGAATTATTTTGTCCAAACACTTGGGTGTTGGAAAACTGAACTTTACTCATTCACGGTTTCTTGTTCAAATGCCAGATCCGGAGAGAAGAAAGGAGCTAGACTGGGGAAAGAGATTAAAGATAATAAATGGGATTGCTAGAGGATTGCAGTATCTTCATGAAGATTCACAGCTGAGAATAATCCACCGGGACCTTAAAGCTAGCAATGTTCTGTTAGACTCTGATTACACTCCGAAGATTTCAGACTTCGGCTTGGCAAGGCTATTTGGAGCAGATCAATCACGGGAGGTCACAAACCGTGTTGTTGGAACATAGTAAGTATGGTCCAATTGGCCTGACGATACTCAAACATATGTCAACTATAATGACATTGTGCTCCTCTTGCAGCGGATACATGGCCCCGGAGTATGCAATGCGCGGTCACTATTCTATAAAATCGGACGTCTTCAGCTTTGGCATTTTGATGTTAGAATTTGTGACCGGACGACGAAGCAGTGGCTCCTTTAACTTCGACGAGTCTGTAGACCTCTTAAGTCTAGTAAGTTCTTGTGCTGATTCTGAACTCCTTAAGGAAGTACTCCCTTCGTCCCATAATGTAAGACGTTTTTGCAAGCTAACATAACTTGCAAAAACGTCTTACATTATGGGACGGAGGGAGTAACTTTTGTAAAAAAAAATACTGACTGCTAATTTGATACAGATATGGGAGCATTGGAGCACGGGGACAATGTCAGAGATCATAGACTCATCTCTGAGAAGTCATGCACCAGGTGACCAGATGGTGAAGATTATTCACATCGGGCTGCTCTGCGTTCAAGATAACCCAGCTGATAGGCCCATGATGTCGACAGTAAATGTCATGCTTAGCAGTAACACTGTGTCTCTCCAGTCTCCATCCAAGCCATCATTTTTCATCGCCAAGAGCGGCACATACTCAACTCCATACTCGGGGTCGTCATACCCTATGGCTTCTCAGTCGACCGCTAAGTCAGCTATGGCGTCACCAAATGAAGTTTCAATCACAGAGCTTGAACCAAGATGAGGGAAGGATTGCAAAGGATAGTCGGTTTGTTATCATCATCTTATGAAGGCCCTAGTACATTTCTGCTGCTGCATTTTTGGAGTGAATTGCAAAAAACATCGACACTTCAGGCTAGGTTTGCAGGTACCACACATATACGAAATTGTGCCAAAAAGCACTAATTTTTTTCATAATTTTTTGCAAAAAACACTAGTTGCTTGTTTGGACCGTTTTAAGTGCGTTTATGACAAGGGGGGCCCGCATCCGTCGACGTGGCAACACTGTTCACACGGCAACGCCGTTAGACGGCGTTACACGCCGCTGGCGCACCGGTTCGAGCCGGGCCGCTTAGTCTTTGAGCCGTACCCCGCCCGGTCCGCTCCTCTCACTCTCTTTTCCTCCCCCGCACTCTCTCCTCTCAATCATGGCGACGGCTGGCGGCACAGGCGGCGACTGCGGCGGCTCTGTCGGCGCTGGAGACGATGGTCCACCTGTGGGAGATATATGCGGGAGCTCAAAGCCTAGCTGGCCGTCGGATACGAGCAGCCCCAGCCAGAGCCCCCAGCACTGTCTCGAATATGTGGCGGCAAGATCTTGGGCCAGGGCAGTGAAGGAGAATCCGTCGGAGAGTCACCGGATTGCCTCGTCATTCGGCGGCGTCTAGTGAGTTTCCTCTTCCCTCTCCCCTCTTCCCTCTTCCTGTAGATCGATTCTAGGGTTAGGGTTAGGCTTTTTGGCACTGTTAATTGGTGCTCTCTTAATTGTGATTTAGTTGCGGTTGATTTGTAGTTAACAAAGTAGCTAGTTGACAGAGTAGTTAGCAGAGTAGCTAGTTGATGATGTAGTCAGCAGAGTAGTTAGCAGGGTACTGTACTTGGAGAGATCAATTTGCTTTGCTTTGACAGTGAAGTTGACTGGTTTTCAGAACTTGACAGTGGTTTGACGAGGCAATCCGGTGACTCTCCGACGGATTCTCCTTCACTGCCCTGGCCCAAGATCTTGCCGCCACATATTCGAGACAGTGCTAGGGGCTCTGGCTGGGGCTGCTCGTATCCGACGGCCAGCTAGGGTTTGAGCTCCCGCATATATCTTCCACAGGTGGACCATCGTCTCCAGCGCCGACAGAGCCGCCGCAGTCGCCGCCTGTGCCGCCAGCCGTCGCCATGACTGAGAGGAGAGAGTGCGGGGGAGGAAAAGAGAGTGAGAGGAGCGGACCGGGCGGGGTACGGCTCGAAGACTAAGCGGCCCGGCTCGAACCGGTGCGCTAGCGGCGTGTAACGCCGTCTAACGGCGTTGCCGTGTGAACAGTGTTGCCACGTCGACGGATGCGGGCCCCCCTTGTCATAAACGCACTTAAAACGGTCCAAACAAGCAACTAGTGTTTTTTGCAAAAAATTATGAAAAAGATTAGTGCTTTTTGGCACAATTTCGTATATGTGTGGTACCTGCAAACTTAGCCTGAAGTGTCGATGTTTTCTGCAATTCACTCGCATTTTTGGTATTTTTCTCCATTCACCGAAACAGTCTTATTTCTTATTTAGAAAATAGATAAACTCAATGCTTTAGATTATATAATATGTTTGTAGGTTTTCCAATGTGGAAAATTCTAGAACAAAGGCTCCTACTTGTACAGTTCTGTATTGTAAACAGCCAAGTACCGGGGAAACCGGTTTACAAGCCCGCACAAAATGATCATTCCCATCACGACCTTACTTGATTTTTTCTTTTGAAATTGTACATTTGGGGACGCATCCTGGGTGAACCAACGAACAATTTACTTAATCCTAACTTGACACGATTCCAGTATTTTGATTTTTCCAAGTCATCCAAGGACTAACCTGGCAAACATTATAACAAAGTAGTGTTCAGTCTGACACCCCTACCGATGAAACCATTGTTTGATCCTAATATTGGATTAAACTCCTAAGGGGCAAACTACGGAACTTCCAAGAAAAATATTTCTCATCCAAACAGACCTTCTGTACATTTTCTGAAACGACAGACCTTCTGTACATTTTCTGAAACTGGACGGGGCTAGACTTTGGCAACTGCAGCCTGCAGCTACATTATTCTGAACTTGCAGGACTGGGCCCAATGCTGACGCCGTGGACATGCTGGAGGACGTGGCCGAGCCGTTTCTCCTGGCGTAGAACACCGGCTTGGGCGGGGCCTGGAGAGACACCGTGTCGCTGCCGAGCATCATGACCACCGACGACATCGCCGGCCGGCCCGCGGAGTCTCAAGCTACCGCCCAAGCACGGGTCTATCACCTCGGATACCGACCCGGCCGTCCACTGCTCCCACACCTGAATCATTGAGCTCGTGGCGATCAGTCAAGAGTTGTGCTGCAACGATCTTGAGACAACTATCCAGAATATGTTCACGAACATCACTCACAAGCGTCAGCAGATCTTCCGATAGCCGGGAGGTGTAGCAGTCGTTCTTCTTCTTTCCCGTCACGATCTCCACAACCATGACGCCGAAGCTGAACACGTCCGACTTGACCGAGTAGTTCCCGCGCAACACGTACTCCGGTGCCATGTAACCACTGACGACGGTCAATAAGAAAAATGGCGTTGAAGTTTAGTTGCCTATATGGGAAGATTAGTTTAGCAACATCTGCCGCGGCATTGCTGCGTGCGTTACGGTATCATTACTCACTATGTTCCGACGACACGGCTGGTGATGCCCTGCGTCTGGTCTCCCCTGAAGAGCCTCGCGAGGCCGAAGTCGGAAATCTTGGGGTTCATGTTGGTGTCAAGCAAGATGTTGCTCGCCTTAAGGTCGCGGTGGACTACTTTGAGCTGCGAGTCTTCGTGGAGGTACCGTAGGCCTCGAGCGATTTCGCTTATGATCTTGTACCTCTTTCCCCAATCAAGTTGACCGCGCTTCTTTTTATCTACGCATCACAATGAGTTGAGAAGGCGTCAGTGGATCCAAAATTTTGTTACTGAAGATAGTGTGGCTGTCAAAGTCAATGATGACATAGGCCATTACTTTCAAACAGAAAAAGCGCCGGTGCCTCCCAGCTGCCCCCCGGATCGTGGGTTTCGTCTGGTCTCGCCGGCTGTATTTTTGCACTCATCCGGCAAAAAGTGAGATCATGAGAACGTGATTGAAACTTTTTTTATGCGCCGGCACTAAAAAAATATTTCTGAGAGGCTTCTTGGAGGGCCGGCTGGAGATGCTCTAAGCTCCCAGGAAATAGAGCCCTGGGACTGGGAGCGATCTTGTGTTTTTTTTTCTCGTGATTTCAGCTCCCCTGCTAGCGCACGAGTATGCAACCGACGTTAGCTCACGCAACCGACGTACAACGTCTGGTCAAACTCCTCACGCCGCATGTCCGTGTTGGGCTTGCATTGTGCTTTGTGTTTCAAGAGAGAGAGAGAGAGAGAGAGAGGAGGGCTGATTTGGGGGAGGAGGTCAACCACCGGTGCTTGGCATCTTGGGTGAGGATCGATTTTGGCGAGGTGGTCGTTGGAGAGGAGGCGCCGACTTTCAGGTGGAACGTCGTCCTTCTGTCCGTGATCTGCCGCCGCATCACCCATGTCTTCGTGTGTTGCACCTGCTTCCTGCTCCATCCCACGGGCCGGACGGTCTTGGCCTGGTGAGCCTTCCATCTTCTCTGCCCTCTTGGTGTCGTTCTATTTTGGCTAGAGATTTTGATTGGACATGCTATCATCCCGTATGTGCCAGCTAGGTGTTTGATAAATTGCCTGCTGTATTTTCAATCTCTCTCAACTGCAGCGACGAGTCAATGGCCAACTGACAGCGACACATGGAGCCTGAAGGAGCAGGCGGTGGGGGGAGCTGCAGGAGGCCAACAAGGCCCTCGCCACCGCCGCCCATGACGCACTCCGACGGTGCTAGGCGGGAATGTCTGTCGCGGCCATCTTCCTTAACCGGCCATGGTCTGCATCCCATCCTACCCCTGCTCTCTCTCAGACGGATTAGAAATTGGATATGGCTCATTTGGGGTTAATTCAATTTCCGAGAAGTAGAACTGTGATTCATTCTCAGACAACTTTTCTTTTTGTCGCACTTCCTGGGCTGTCTCTTCGGCGATGCAGCAAACAAAGGAGAGGACGAGTCTGCAGTGCAAGGTCAGTTTGAGCAAGCTTGAAAATACACACCATATTATCATGCACATGCTGTGCAAGCTGCCGGACCGAACTGTAATTGAACTCTGAAGGCGGGTTCGACCTGTAGCGTTGTATTAGTACATCCAGCCAACATATAATTATGCAAAAGTTCACTTTGTCTGTCCAGTTCAGATTCTTCTCTATTTCTCCGGTTCCTACTTATTTCGGATGCTGGGTAATGTGCTTTGTTTGTTGAATTGCTAACGTTCCAATCCTTCAATTCTAGAGAAGAATTTTGAGGATTTCGTTCAATCAACTGGTAATATGGTAAAGCTAGAAATGATCTCAAATGTTTCTCAACATATGCACTAAAAATATGTAAATTGTTGCTCCAAAAATTACAGGGGAGCACTTAACTGTTACGCTCACAATCCTAGGAAAACTATTTTTTTTGTAATTATCCTTTTTGTCGTTAGTATTCCTCAAGCAACGTATAATGTATATGCACATCTCAATCACTAATTGCGGTATGCTCTGCAAATGTGTTCTGGTCATCATGATTTTCTGGTAGATTAATTAACCTTTTCTTTTTCTCTGTTTATACCGAAAAAGGCTCACGCCCCGCTTTATAGATAAAGCCAATGCCAAAGCGAACATCCACAAGGATCACACAGCCACAAACACACACAAGATCCACACACACCCACAGACGCGGCACACGAAGGCAAAAGGGTTAATGCTGAGGGCACAACTCAACAAGCCCAACACACACAACCAAAAAGGCACACACGCCAAGAAGCCAACCACTAGTCGGGCTCCGGGGGTGGCGGCGGGAGCGGAGGCGCCAGGCGGAAGGCCAACGAACGGAGGTCGGAGAGTAGTCTGTCGATGGCGTCCCGATCCGGAGGGCGGCTAAGCGGCCGCCAGAGCTGCAAGTAACCACACATTTTAAAGATGGAGTCAGTCGCACGTCGAAGGGGCACCTTCTGAATCACAAGCCTATTGCGAACCGTCCACAGGGTCCAGGCCAGCACCCCGACGCACAGCCATCTAATATGCCTGTCGCGAGGGGGGGAGGCCTGAATTTCGGCGAGCAAGTCAGGGAAGTTAGTATTACACCACTGTCCACCAACCGTTTCACGGAAACACGACCAAAGGAACTGAGCCGTGCAGCACGAGAAGAAGATGTGATTAGCATCCTCAACCGTGGCACATAGGGGGCACATTCCATCACCCGGGCCATGGCGCCTGAGGACCTCCACGCCGAAATTATAGTTTTTGTTGTTGAAATCTGCATCCCTTATAAATTATGAAGTATGGTCTGCAAGAAACTGTTCTAGAGCAGCCACGACAATTAATACTCAGCATTGAGCGCATCTACAGTATATTGGTTATGTTAATCGTGTGGACATGCTAGATTTCATGCTGCTGACAGTTTCTTGCAACCATATTATCAGAAGTATCATGTTGTGGCTTATTTACCTGGGACTAGCTTCTCATGTACTCTCTCCGTAGAGAAATATAAGAGCGTTTGGATCACTACTTTAGTGATCTAAATGCTCTTATATTTCTTTACAGAGGGAGTAATATCCTTTTAGTAACGGTCTTCCAACTTCTGTGCATTACAAAAAGGAGCAGACCTCATTTATATTTGAATGATAAGGTGTTTTTCCTGGCAAAGAGACAATTGCACTGCTAGATAAATGCTCAACACCTAAATTTGATATGGAGTTTTTCTATTCTACAAGTTAAAATTATCGATATTGTTCAATTTATCTGAATGCTAACTCTAGGTAAGAGGCACATTTATTCTCAGCAATTTAAACAGTACTACACCAAGTTTATTTGCAGTAGATACAAACAAGAATATACATGAAGATTGACTTTCTTTCTACATGTTTTGTATTTCATCTGCTAACCTCTGTAGCAATTTTTTCGTTGACCACAATTTCTGTAGTCTGTAACAATTTTTATTCGCGAGTATGTTCATATCAGTCAATATAATGCATCTCGCACTTATTTACCTAGAAGGTAATTGCCGCAAAATTTATGAAGTAATATTGGTTGTGTGCAGCAATAATATTGTCACTCTCTGTTGCTCCTTTCAAACGTTGTAATTGTTGAAAACTTTCATGAATGATAATCATGATATAACCGTAATGTACACTTGCAAAATTTGATGAAATAGTATGGTCTCACGTGCTTTGCACAAAAAAGAGAGCGGCAACAGGAGATTCGTGTGGCTGTTACATGGGAAAGAAGGATGGCGTCGGGAGAAGGTGGATGTGCAGAAATGGCAGCAGATCGTGGCCATGGGGAGGTTTGTAGTGGGGTCGGAGTTCCATGGCTTCCTCGTGCTCCCTGTCAAGTTTCTGGTGGAGATGCCTCATTACTGCACCAGTGCCAGGTACCATCCCTCCATGAGGTATTGCAAGCTTTCTTCTCTTTACTTAATTATGGATGAACTTCTGGTGAACAAAACTCCATGTAGTTTGCCAATTTGTAGCTCAGCGTGAGCAGCTCTTGATTTCTTAGTTCTTGCTTGATGTGGGATGTAAGCATCTCTATTTTGTGATAGTTAGAATAGAAAAAATATATTATTCTTGTGGTGTAAAAGCCATGTACTGTAGGCTTTTAGTGATTTATCAGATGCAATGTACATGTTTGTATTTCAGCTTGTGTAAGTAATTCAGAAAGTCAACTGAATATATAGTGAAGTAGTGCAATATCAGATACCAAAGTTGAAAACGTAAGAGTGTGTATTGAATTGGTGAAATTTGGAGTCAACTCAACGCAGCAAAGATCATATCAAATGCTTGCCCCTTTTGTTCAGTGAAGGAATCAAACTCTGCACTATAAATTCTTCTCAACATCATTGGGTGACTTTCAGTTGACATTTCAGAAGGCACCCTTCTGTTTTATACGTAACTACATATTTTATATCTCTCTTATCAATTTGAAATTTCCCTTGTTTGGTGGCCATTTGAAATTGCGAAGAAAATGTTGCATAGTACCCCCTCTGTATCAAAATATAAGACATTTTTTGACACCAAGGGAGTATTTCCTAATGAATAGTGATAATCAATTCTAATAGATTGAGACACATTTCTAATTTAAGTACAAGAGTAGTTACATTAGCAATATTATTTTGTCCATGCCTCGGAAATAAAATATTTGTGATGATAGCAAGGCAATATAAGCTTCAGCCTCAACTTCTGAGTATAAGCATTTGTACACAGTTATAACGCATGAGTAAATATCGATGCATCAATCCCTGGACTCGTCTTTGAGTATGTATCGTGCGGAGGAGTGTTAATTACGCCTTACATGTTTGCTTTGCTTATAATGCTTCTTGCAATTTAGCAGAAATAATTGGCCATGCTTACCTAAATTATAAAGTCATAGTTTCGCTCAAAGTTTATTCCATTCAATTGCAACTATGTTATCAAGCAATAGTCTTCAGCTCTATATAATGACTGCATTTCTGAAAAAAAATAGCTTTGTCTCACTGACTGCATTTCTTAAAATGTCCAGGTATTACATTTCAATTCCTTTCTTTTTTGAGACAGATTCCGCTTTTGGATTAGTACAACTGCCAACTTACCATTTGGATCATGTAGTACTTTTCTTTATGTTGCCAGGCAACCTAAGTTTTTGGACTGTTAATAGCTAAATGCTTGTAAGAGCTTCTACTGATTATTCCTTTCGCTTAATCACTTATACACCAGTAATGTGATTATGAGCGTCAATGAAGCCGAAGAAATTAATCCTAGATTCCTTTCTGTATCACAAAATGATCTATTGTTTGATGCGATTTGGAAACTATAGCATTTCAGAAAAGTGTTTTATTGTCTGTACTGTCGCTGGGATCTCATGAATGACCTTATTAATTAACAGCCTACTTTCTCTCGGATGCCATAGCAACTACAAGTCTTGGACACGATGGATAGGTCAAATGGGGAGGTCCGAAGGTGTAGCTCAAGTGTATCTGTATTTGTGTCTCATAATTGTCCAGGAACTTTGATTTTTTCAATATCTGTATCTGGTTATAAACCCATAGTGATGTACATTGGGAATGTTTGTGGAGGCTACAAATTTAACCAAATCTATGAAGTTTATGTGTACTTTGTTACAAATATGAACTGTTGGTGATGCTGGGAATGTTTGGGAAGGCTACAAACAGACCTTGTTGATATCATGTGCTTTAGCAAAACTGTTTTTTTTTATCATTGTTATATCGAGCAATACTGATTTCAGCCCTATAATTAAAAGCCTGCCAACTCAGATTTTCTGTCAGGTGAAGCACACAACGAAGAAATCAACCGTAAGAGCCCAGGTAAAAAATAATCTAACCTCATGAACGACTGAAGTACGGCACGGCAAAGCGCGCGACACCCTCTGGTACCTTGTACACTGCACCAAATCCGCCTTCACCAAGCTTGTTGCTCTCTGCGAAACCCCCCGTCGCAGCTCTCAGCGTAGAAATGTCAATGAGCATCGATTCTACGCTTTCCATGTTCTCACGACTAGAATCTGATGAGGTAGACGCATTAATTAATTATTAGTTATTAATGCAAGGGCATACTCCAATATAGTATTTCTTTCAAGCTGTGAAGTTTGAGGATTTTGCAGGGCTTTACATGGTTGAGTTGCTCCTGCTTGTGGCCTCCTCATCCTCCTCCAGATACAGAGCCAAACAAGAAGGTTGATTATCACCAGAGCTGCGATGGTAGGCAGCACAATAACAAGGACCGTGGCAATAACGATGAACTTCCTTTCTGTGAATTGACAAAATGCCCACCCGCAAATGAGTGTCCCAAAGATAATTCGCCATCAATTTCTTTAACATTTTATCTAACTTGCCGTGTACTAGTACTACGCCATGACTCCTGAAAGCTTTTCTTTAACAAAAAGCTCCCTTCCGCTTTTTTCTCCTCGTACCCTCGTGTCGCCCCCACGGGCGACCCAGTGGGAACCCTAGCCGCCGTCCTCTCGGCCCTCCTCCGCCTCCGCCTCTCCTCGCCGCCGTCCGCAGCGCCGCCGGGCAAAGCTTGGCCGGCTGGGCGGCGGCGGGGCGTCTCTCCCCCTTGTTCGTCGCGGCTGGCACGGGGCAGCCAGATCAGGCGGCACGTCGGGCTAGCGTGGGGCCGGGCAGCGCGGCGGGCGGGTTTCTTGATGACGTCGTGCGCGGCGCGGCGGCGGCGGCCTGCTCGCGGCGTGGTGACGGCTGCGTGATGGGCAAGATCGGTGGTCGCGGGCGCTGTCGGGTTCAGATCAGATCCAATTCTGGGTCTTGGCCATGAACACCGTCGGCCGCCGCGGGTTGGTGGTGGTCGTCACTGACCTCGCCAGATCGCTGGATTCGGCGCTGGGAGATCTATGATGGATTCTTCTCGATCCTCCTTCATGGTGGGTTGAGCCCCATGGCGCTCTCGTCTCTGCAGCTTTCCGTTCGTGGTCCGTTGCCGGATCCGGAGCCGACGGAGGTTTGATGGTATAGGATGGGGACTGGAGGAAACTTTGATCGGCTTGTTCGGTCCGGCATCGGTGACGTCTCTCGACGCTGTTACCCTTCGTGGAGGCGATGTCGAGGTCTCTCATATCCACCTCCGAATCCCTCCCGGACGAAAGTCCAAAATACAGTCTGGATTGGGCGGTGGCGGTGTCCTTTGTGTCGTACCCTCCATGGAGGCGCCATCTTGGGAGGTTCTGCTGTTCGGCGGAGAAATGCTCTGGGTGATGGGCTCCGTGTAGCTCCAGCAGCGGTGACGATGTGGAGGTTGCCAGGAGGTGGGGCGTTGTTTCTACCATGTCGAGGACGACGAGTATTTGGCGGCATGGTGCAGCTGGATATTGACGACAGATGCGGCTGGATGGACGAGCGTAGGGCGGTGGTGCTGTCTGGTGTCATGGTGGCGTCAACAGCTGGCCTGGCAAGGTCTTTGCGTCGGTACCTGCTCTGAAGATGGTTAGGTGGATGATGGCGGCGGTAGCCTTGGTGAGTGCGCCGGATCGGTGTGTGACCCATTCCTAGTATGTAGCTGGGATGGGGCATCCGGCATTAGATGTTAGATTTTGGTGCGATGTCTGTTTCGTATTAGGCTCGGACATTCGGCACCCCTGTATCAAAGGGATAGGTGTACCGACATGTGTCGTCAAAATGGTGGCTTCAGGCTTATTGATGTAATGCTTTGTAAGTTCCTGAGAATAATTAATAAAATGGTTGCATGTATCGTCTAGATGCAGAGACCGAGGTACATCCTCCTAAAAAAAAGCTGAAATTTTCTTAACACTGTGCAAGTCTAATGTTGTGTGTGAACAAAATTATAGATGGCGTACGTAGATTTTTCCTTTTTCTAGATGCATGCATGTCAAGTTGTCAACGATGGATAGATAGGGAGAGTGGGAGATGACACAGCCTAGCATGTTAATCTTTGTGTATAGGAGTAGCCACTGAATGATTGCTAAACGAGCACTAATAACAATCTTCCATGGATTTATAGAAAACAAGTTTTAGCCTGCTTTTTGCAAAATCTGTTTTACTTACTTTTTTACGAAGAATCAGTTTGTAGAAAAAGTTGTTTGGATTCGGAAAGTGTAAAACAGCTCTATGCAATTCCTTGTTTGGAGGATTCCATTCTCCCCTCACGGTCGAAGTCGTCTTTTTCCCCACACTTGCGCGTTCAAAGCTGCATCTCTAATTGATGCTCTGGCCGTCTCCTAGACGCCGCTGCTCGTCTCCGCCTCAACAACCTTACGCGCGGACGCCGGCGGTGCATGCGAAGGAGGGGACACCATGCTTCTCGTACCATCCCATCCGGTACCAGCTCGCCGACGGCGCATGGGATCGCTGCCATTGATGGCAAGCTGGCTAGTTCTGTGCCGCCCATGACAAACTCCTCCGATGGTTGGGCGTTCGATTCACGCGGCAGCTGTAGGTTCGCCGGAACGACGATGGTGTTTTGGCGCTCAGCGGGCACAACAATGATGCTGTCGGGGCGGACTAACTGGCCGCTTGCCCTTCGTGGGTGCCCCTCCGGTGTTGTGCCGTCCGTGGCGGTGTTTCAGCGCTCGGTGGGCATAACAACGGTGTTATCGGCGGCACATTGACGGTCGATTCAGTGTGAATCGGCTGGTTGCGAGACGTCCATGGTGAGCTCCTCCGTTGATTGTGCGTTCGAGTTATTTACCCAAAACCATTACACTTGGGGCTAGGGTAACCGGTCATACCACATTTAAGCCATGTCACAAAAAACACCAACTCTGGGACTAATCGGTATCGCGGAGCACTGACTGGCCGTTTTAGCCGCGGAAACAGCGAAATCGACAGGTCGGGCCCACCTGTCGGGTCGACGCGGCGCGGGCTGACGGACGCCGTTAGACGGAGGGGGACGGCCGTTTCCGCGCCCGTGTATTAGGTCACGCCCCTACCGTTTCGTCCTCCAATCCCTGATTCAGTTTTCCTCCCGCGCGTTCCTCCCGCTCTGCTCATGGCGACCAGCTCCGGCGGCGGCTATGGCGGAGAAGGTCTCAACGGCTCCGACGGCGGTGGTCGTTCTTCCAGTGGCCGCCGCCCGCAATGCGACCCCGTTAGCAAATTGGGCCGCAACCCTGATGGCGATTCGCACTCGACGACGGATTGGGGAAAAGCTGTCCTGCTGCCACCGTTGCAGCATGCAGAGGAGGCAGAGAAGGCTGCTGCGGACGCAGAGAAGGCGTCGGCGGCGGTTGATTCGTTGGGGGAGGAAGTACCCCCCGGGCATCCATCTCCACCCAGGTAAATCTCAGTGCAAAAATCTAGGGTTAGGGTTCTAGCAATACTGCTTAGTTAGAGTACTCGCTTAGTTAGGATGCCTAGGGTTACTTCTAGCAATACTGCTTCGTTGGGGGAGGAAGCTCCTATGCCTAGATGAAGTTTTTTCTTTGTTTTTTTTTCTGAATTACTAAATGTATCATAGTTTATTCTGCATTTGTTGGCTCTTGTGGCATAGATCTTATTGTTGTTACTTTGTTTTATATGTGAATATGTCATAGCTTTTATTGTGTCACTCAAAATGTCATGGTCATGAATTTGATTTGTGTTCTGTAGGCTTGAAAATGTTACTGAAAATGTCATGGTCATTAATATGTTTTAATATGTTTTGTGTTATGTAGGCCTGAGGAGCCATGGTCATTATATTTTCAGTTTCCTTCTAAAGATGCTGCCAAAAATATGCCCTTGTGAAGATGTATAAGAGAGACATCACTTATGGCAGTTTGCTTAATGTGATGGCCAAAAATGGATATGGAAGTGATGCAGTATTTGCTACTTGAGGAAGGATTGCACATGGCTGCAAGGGATTACTTTCATCAGAAACAACACTGAAGTGGATGAGATGATAAAGCAGTTTAAAAGCAGTCAGACACTATGTTTGTATGTTAAAGAGGGGAAATTAGATATAAAGCAAGCACCAGTTTAACAAAAGTGCAGAAGATGAAGAAGTGGACCCAGATGAAACAATTGAAGATTTAACAGTGGACCCACCAGTTGTATTTGCTGTTAATGAGTCAGGTGTTGTGCACAAAACAAACACTGATCATGTTGGCTCATCATATTTTGTTGGTACACAAGAAAGTGTGAACCATATGCCAATAAAATCAGTTCCTCCACCATGCCAGTTACTGCTTGGGACACAAGATCACCCAATTGAGCCAGAGATGGTAGATGCAGATGAGGAAAATAATGCATTGCAACAGGTTAACACTCAAGTTAGTGTTAATTATGCAGATTTCCAGTTTGATACAGATGAGGAGGAGCATGCAGGAAATGAGGACACATCTGATGAAGATGATGACTCAGTATTTGATGAAGACTTTGTAGCTCATGAAGACCTCCCAGATGCAGATTCAGATTCCATGGACTATGAAGAAGAAGATAATGTAGCTAGAGAAGAAGAACAGATGAGGAAAGTGGACAGTGATCTGAAAGACACAATTGCTGACATTAAAAGAAAGAGAGCTCAATACATGAGCAGTACACACTGTGAAGGAGACACAGACCCTGAAGATTTATATGACATAGACTTGGAGGAAGAGGATGATGACTGTCAAGAGATAGCAGTTCCTAAGCCTGTTGAGAAGAAGATAAAGAGGCCTGGGCCTACTAGTAGGTCCCACTCTAGTGCTAACAGAAGCATGAATGAGGACTGGTATCCATCTTCAGAAGAGGATGATACAGGCTTTGAAGCTGATGATGATGGCAATGAACCCATGTCTTTTATAATCCCCTCTGGTAGAAAGAGCAGAGCTAAGAAAAGACCACCTAGGGTCTGGTATGATGAGGGCAGGATGCATCCAGAGCATCAATTCCAGCTTAGGCTTTGTTTCAGAGATGTGTACCAATTTAGAGAGGCTCTTGTGAATTTGCATGTGAAACAACTTAGAAGATACAAATATCACAGAAACTGCAGTGATGGGGTAATAGTGTGTTGTGATGGAGAGGGCTGTCAGTTCCACATGGTTGCAACAAAGATCAGTAATGAGCCCACTTTCTGCATTAAGAAGATGGTATTGGAGCACACATGTCCCACCCAATCTGAGAAGACAAGGATCAGCTCCAAGTGGCTTGGCAACAAAATGCTTGAAACTATCAGATCAGACCCCAACACTACTGTACCTGCTATAATTGACAAGGTAAAGAGGCAGTTTGGTGTTGAGGTGCCCAAGATGATGGCATGGAGAGCAAAGAGGAAAGCAAAGGAGATTGTGCTTGGAGATCACAAGAGGCAATACAAGAGGCTGAGAGATTTTTTGGAGACTGTGAAGGCTATAAATCCTGGATCAAGATGCATTGTCAGTACTGTGAGTGAAAAAACAAGAGAAAACCCAACTGCAGGACCAAGGTTTCATGGTCTTTTTTTCTGTTTGAATGCATGTGTTGAGGGATTTTTGAATGGATGCAGGCCATTCATAGGCCTAGATGGTTGTTTCATTAAGTTAACTAGTGGGGCACAAATACTAGCTGCTACTGGAAGGGATGCAAACAACAATATGTACCCCATAGCATTTGGAGTGGTTGGAGTTGAAGACACACCAAATTGGTCATGGTTTTTGACTCAACTCAAATATGCCCTAGGAGGGACTGAAGAGGGAAAATTTGGGAAGTACACATTCATGTCTGATAGACAGAAGGTGAGTTCATCTACATCTTCACTTGTCCCTAAATTAGTACTCTAATTAGTTCATTAATTTGTTTAATTAGTTCTGCATTCAGTGTATTTAGTCTAATTAGTTCTGCATTTAGTGTATTTAGTTCATTAATTTGTTGAACACTTACCCTAGTTGGCATGTGTATAGTGGTAATGCATCTTGTCGACAATTAGGTCAAGAGGGCCTAGGGTGGCCCAAAAGGGCCACCATAGCCTAAACAACCTTTCTTTTAACCCACCTATCCTAGTTGGCATGTGTCGAGTGGTAACGCATCTTGTCGATACTTCGGTCAAGATAGCCTAGGGTGACCCTTATGGACCACAATAGCCCAACCAACCTCCCACCTACCCTAGTTGGCATGTGTCGAGTGGTAACGCATCTTGTCGATACTTCGGTCAAGATAGCCTAGGGCGACCCTTATGGGCCACCATAGCCCAACCAACCTCCCACCTACCCTAGCTAGTTGGCATGTGTCGAGTGGTAACGCATCTTGTCGATACTTCGGTCAAGATAGGCTAGGGTGACCCTTATGGGCCACCATAGCCCAACCA
>NC_041382.1:211518063-211538644 GCF_002162155.2 Triticum dicoccoides | reverse complement strand
GTTGGCATGTGTCAAGTGGTAACGCATCTTGTCGACACTTCGGTCAAGATAGCCTAGGGTGACCCTTATGGGCCACCATAGCCCAACCAACCTCCCACCTACCCTAGTTGGCATGTGTCGAGTGGTAACGCATCTTGTCGACACTTCGGTCAAGGTAGCCTAGGGTGACCCTTATGGGCCACCATAGCCCAACCAACCTCCCACCTACCCTAGTTGGCATGTGTCGAGTGGTAACGCATCTTGTCGACACTTCAGTCAAGGTAGCCTAGGGTGACCCTTATGAGCCAACATAGAACAAGCTACAACAATTAAATTGAATTAAATAAATGTAATATTAAATCAATATAATATTACTACAACAATTAAATTAAATTAAATCAACATAATATTAAATCAATATAATATTACTACAACAATTAAATTGAATTTAATCAACATAATATTAAATCAATATAATATTACTACAACAATTAAATTGAATTAAATTTTTTTTGATAATTTATTTCATTTTAACAAATTCAAAATCCTTTGCAGGGTCTGTTGAATGCAGTCACAACAGTCTTTCCCAACTGCCCTCATAGGTACTGCTTGAGGCACATTTATGCCAACTTTCAGAGAGCAGGATTCAGAGGAGAAGACTTGAAGAAATGCATGGATGTAGCTGCACATGCTTACACTGAACATGACTTTCAGTTGGGAATGGAGAGCATGAAGGCTGAGTGCAAGGCTGCTTTGGAGTGGATGTCAAGGATTCCTCCAAAAGCTTAGTCAAGACATGCAATGGATACTAACTGCAAAACTGATCTGGTTGTCAATAACTTAAGTGAAGTTTTTAATAAGTGCATACTTGATGTAAGGAACAAGCCAATTGTCACCATGATCAATGGGATCAAGGACAAACTTCTGGTAAGGTATCAGCAAAAGAGAGAGGGTGGACTAGTTTCAAGATGGGAAATTGCACCAACTTATGTTGAGAGGTTAGAGATGAACAAGAGATATGCAAGGGGCTACAAATCATTGATAGCTGGACCAGGTCTTTTCCAAGTGAGTAGTGGGGATAAGACCTACTCTGTTGACACTAATCTGAAAACATGTGGTTGTAAGAAGCGGGACATCTCTGGAATTCCTTGCAACCATGGTTGTTCTGCCATCTACAGGTCCAAACAACTACCAGAGGACCATGTAAATGTTTTCTTCAAAAAAGCTATGTACTTGGAGTCATACAACCATTTACCCAGTTCCTGGTCCTGATTGTTGGGTGAAAACTGCAACTCCTGACATTGACGCACCTCAGTTCAAAGAAGACAAGAAGGGACCAGCAGAAGAGAAAAGGAAGAAAGGCAGGTTTGAGCCTCCTCAAGCAAAGCAGACATCAAGGATGGCTACAATAACTTGTAGTAACTGCAAGTTGCAGGGACACAAATACACAAGTTGTGCAAAGCCATTGAGGCCAGATCTGCAAATCAGGAAGAACAAACACATGGTATGTTATTTTTGACTTCCTTCTCTATCTCATCACTCATTAAGTATCACTGAAATTTATCCAACAAAAATAATTGCAGGAAAACAGGACAGCCCCTGCATGGCAGCAAGGTGGAAGCTCAACATCTGGTACAACAACTCCTAGGGGTGCAAGCTCTACATCTGCTTCAAGGGGATCTGATGCTGCTGCTTCAAGGGGCAAATCTGCTAGAGCTGCTGCTACATCTGCTAGAGCTGCTGGTTTATCTGCTAGAGCTGCAAATTCTTCTCCTTCTGGTGCTAGTACTGCTGCTGCAAGGAGAGGTGCAAAAACAGGTGCAAGAAGCTTCAATCCTCCAAGAACTACTGCAGAAACTTCAACCAGCCAGCCAACAGGAAATAGGCCGAAAAGGGCAAGATACATGAGCAAAAGGATGGACGGGTACTTCTATGCCAGTGGGAACTACTAAGAGTTCTTGTTTGACTATGTATCCAAGTGCATGTGTGCTCCATCAGGCACTAGAGCACTTTATCTATGCCAAGACTAAATTTGAACTTATGTAATGCTGTGTTGAACCTATGTGTGCCACTATGAACTACTGTTGTGTAATGCTATGCTAAACCTTTGTATGGATCTTTGTTTTATGCTATGAGGAACTACTATCTATTATTCTTGTGTACTGCTATGTTGGCTTGCTTCAATCATCATGTACCTATCTATAATTATGTGTTTGCACTGCTACATTTACTCTGTACTGCTATGTTGTTTGCACTCCCTGATCATCACATTATGTGCATAATAATAATGCCAGAAAGTTCCTGGTATACTCATGCCATAAGTTACTAGTATTTCAAATTTTTCTGTGCACAATAGTTTGACTATCACACCAGTTTCACCTGGAGTGAAGTAAATATAATAGAGTACTCAATATGATACAAGAGATAGCACTACAAATTAAGTTCAAACTCATGCCATAAGTTCAAATTCTAGACTTGCAGATAAACTGCATAATTCAGTACAAATTTAACCATTACAACAGTATAGTGCACTTCTAGTAGGGCTGATTATTCAGTGCAACAGAGCACAACTGCACCAGTACAATGCCACATTACATAATTAAAATTCATCACAGATCTCCTTCAACTTCTTGATCTTGTCCTTGTAGCCATGCTTCTGTTTCAGCAAATCAGAGATGATGTACTCTAGCTTTTTCTTCTCTTCCTTTAGTTGGTCTCTCTCTCTGTGAGCACTTGGTCTCTCTCCACCACAATTTTGTCCCTCTCTTTCTCTGCCTTTGCCCTGAGTAACTGATGTAGGTTTGTGCAACCATGGTCTGCGAGCTTCTTCTTCTCCATCTCCTCTTTCAGATCATTGAGAGCCAACCTAGTATTGCCCAGCTCAGTAATAGCATCCTCCTTGTCAGCCACCATTTTTGCAAAATCAAGTTTGAAAAATCTCAGCTCTTCTTCCATCTTCCTCTTTTTTTCCAACTACTTTGTAATTATGTTCACCAAGCTGAACATTGTCTCTCAGCCTGTCATTGATTTCTTTGTCATACATGCTCCACAATTCAGTTAGGCAGAACTGCAAAGCCACTGACCACTCACGGTCTATCCACTCCAGATCGTTGCACCTTAGTTCAGCCTATAATTCAGAAAAAATATTGTCAATCATACTACACAAGAGATGTTCTCAGTAAGAAATTGTGTTCATTTAAATGCACAAACAATTAAGAAAGCCTATCAAATTAATAGGTGTTTTCAATAAGAAATTTTTGTCACTTTTAACAGCATATAAACTAAATATATGTTGTCATTATAACAACAAAATTTAGTGCTGGCACTAACAATGTTGTACACTAGTTGTACACTACTTAATTATTTGAGCAAATTACACTGCCATAGCATAATTTCCTACTGGCACTAACAATGTTGTACACTACTTAATTATTTGGAGCAAATTACACTGGCATAGCATAATTTACTATTGTCAGAGCATAATTAAATCCAACTGTGGGCAGTGACAATTGTTCACACTAATAAGCAGAGCAAAATTTCCTTCTGGCATTTGAATGGAGCAAAAACTAACTAAGGTTAACTAAATACAGTACTAACCAACATACCTTCTCCTCAGCGCAAGCAAGAAAACGGCGGCCCGTGTCCGTAGATTCAAATGCTACTAGCCTGAGGCAAGGCTCGCGATGCAGACATTGAGAGGAGAGCTCATGAGCAATGCCACTCCATTCATAGCATGGGATAATCCTAGGAAGCTTAAAACCAAAGAGATTGAAGAAATCATTGAGTTGGTAAGAAATCCCCAACTCAAGAACCCTAACCCTAACCCTAAATGTTGGAATCCCCAAATGAACATACCTAGCTAGTCACTGACTCGTCGTCCGAAGAAGAAGAGCTTGACCCCTCGCTCCAGGAAACCATGGCGGACCGGCGGACAACGGCGAGACGACGGTGGCGGCGGCGGCGGTCGTCGAGGTTGAGACAGAGGGGTCGGATGTGCTCTGGTGCGGTCTGGTCCGACCAGCGACCCGCACGACCCACTAATACATGGGCGCGGAAACGGCCGTCCCCCTCCGTCTAACGGCGTCCGTCAGCCCGCGCCACGTCGACCCGACAGGTGGGCCTGACCTGCCGGTTTCGCTGTTTCCGCGGCTAAAACGGCCAGTCAGTGCTCCGCGGTACCGATTAGTCCCAGAGTTGGTGGTTTTTTATGACATGGCTTAAATGTGGTACTGACCGGTTACCCTAGTCTCAAGTGTGGTGATTTTGGGTAAATAACTCTGCGTTCGTTGAGCGATGGGCATGGGTTCACAGGAAACGACGGTAGTGTCTTTCAGCGGACATGTGATGATGAGTTCGGCCGGCTTATAAGCTAAACTCGTTTATAAAAAATGACTAATAGTCATTTTTCCAAAAGCTCGTTTTTCTGGTTTTACGGGAAACGAGTTTTACTTATCTGGGAATTTGTTACGCTAACCAAACGTAGTTTTGGGTGGTTATTCCTCAAAACACGCATTAGAAAAATGGGCTTGGTAGAATAGTTTGTCTAATTCATATTTAAATGTTTTTTTAAAGATGTCACATCTAAATTCCCACAAATATATAATACAACAACAAGAATTTAAAAAAGCTAGACAAAAAAATACCACGAATAAAGTGTACATCAACTTAGATGTGACGCAACTATGTCACATCTAGATGTGTCCTAAATAGACCCTTGATAAAAACCACGTATCCAAGGATGCCACGACGAGACCAGATGAACAATGCTACACTTACATAAATAAACTACTTAAGCTTACATATGAGCCAACATAGAAGAATAGGATTAGTATTTAGGGGAGTGAGGGGTCCACCCTCTGAAAATCAGGCGATGTTTAGATTAGTTTGGAATGTTTCGTAACCTTACGTATACTCTTTCGTAGGTTTAGCATTAGTTTGAACTTTGAAATGTACGGTAGTACGGAAACTCACCTCCGGCGACCGCCCGTGGAGTCAGAATTGCGGGCCCATCTGCAGGCGCAGGCGCGGCCGAGCTCGGCGGCGCAGCCAGCCTGACCATCACCGGGCCGTCGAGGAAGGAGTACGTCTCGTATCGGTAGCTGCACCTGACCCCAAGAGACCTCCCTCCGACGTGGTCGGTGAACCACCTCGGCATTCCGGCAGTGAGTCCGGCGAGGCAGGCACGGCACCGTGCCGGCGTCAGGTTCCGGCGTGCACTGCGCCCAGCCGTACACCCTGGGGAACTGGCCGCCGAGGTTGGCCTCCCCGGACGCGTACCGCCGCGTGGAGTTGTACGCCGCGTAGTCGGCGGTGGCGCTCACGAGCGCGACCACCTGGCGGTTGAACCGGCCAGGGTCGGACGTGACGTTCTGGTTGTTGATGCGGTTCGTCCTCCCGACGTTGTCCATGGAGGAGAGGGAGCTGGCGTTGGCGGAGTAGTAGAGCGTGCAGGGGTCATAGTAGATGGCGGCGTCCTTGTCATAGGCGCACTGGTTCTGCACGTCCTGGAAGGCCATGGAGACGCAGCCGGAGCAGGCCGTGGCGTTGGCGTCGCCCCGGCAGAGCACGAGCGCCCAGACCTGGTCTGGGGCGGCGCCGACCACGGTGGTGGCGAAGAGGTCCGGGGACGAGGAGATGTTCTTGGGCAGTGCTGCGGCGAGGAGGCCCAGGTTGGCCTGGTACGTGCTGTTGGCTGTGAAGTTGGCCGCCGTGCCGCACACCTGCCACGGATACGCCGCTGCGCACCGCGCCAGCAGCACGACGGTGAGGGATGCCACGGCGAGGTGGCTCATTGTGTTCCGTGTCTGTGTGTATGGCATTGGCAATCTCGGAGGCCGGAGCTGTTGTTGACTGTGCAGCCAACTCGTGCTTTCTGCCACTTCCAGAGACAACCATGCTCGGCGGCTACCTCCTTCTCGTGGCCGTGCTACTGCCGCTGGCCGTGCCCCAGGTGACGCAGTGGCAGTCCACGACATGCGCCAGCGGCGCCTACGCGGCCAACATCACCTACCAGACCAACCTGGACCTGCTCGCCGCGGTGCTACCGGCCAACGTCTCGGCCTCGCCGGCCGGCTTCGCCACGGCCACCGTGGGCGTGGTGCTGGACCTCATCTCCGCGCTAACGCTCTGCCGTGGCGACACCAACTCGTCGCGGCGGGGTTCTGATGTCTACTACACAACCTTCTTCTTGTAGACATTGTTGGGCCTCCAAGTGCAGAGGTTTATAGGATAGTAGCAAATTTCTCTCAAGTGGATGACCTAAAGTTTATCAATCCGTGGGAGGCGTAGGATGAAGATGGTCTCTCTCAAGCAACCCTGTAACCAAATAACAAAGAGTCTCTTGTGTTCCCAACACACCCAATACAATGGTAAATTGTATAGGTGCACTAGTTCGGCGAAGAGATGGTGATACAAGTGGTGTATGGATAGTAGATAAAGGTATTTGTAATCTGAAATTATAAAAACAGCAAGGTAACTAATGATAAAAGTGAGCGTAAACGGTATTGCAATGCGTTGAAACAAGGCCTAGGGTTCATACTTTCGCTAGTGCAAGTTCCCTCAACAATACTAACATAATTGGATCACATAACTATCCCTCAACATGCAAGAAAGAGTAACTCCAAAGTCACTAATAGCGGAGAACGGACGAAGAGATTATGGTAGGGTGCTAAACCACCTCAAAGTTATTCTTTCCAATCAATCCGTTGGGCTATTCCTATAAGTGTCACAAACAACCCTAGAGTTCATACTAGAATAACACCTTAAGACACAAATCAACCAAAACCCTAATGTCAACTCAAGTATCCGTGGGTATGATTATACGATATACATCACACAATCTCAGATTCATCTATTCACCTACACATAGAACCTCAAAGAGTGCCCCAAAGTTTCTACCGGAGAATCACGACGAAAACGTGTGCCAACCCCTACGCATAGGTTCATGGGCGGAACCCGCAAGTTGATCACCAAAACATACATCAAGTGAATCACGTGGTATCCCATTGTCACCACAGATACGCACGGCAAGACATACATCAAGTGTTCTCAAATCTATAAAGACTCAATCCGATAAGATAACTTCAAAGGGAAAACTCAATCCATTACAAGAGAGTAGAGGGGGAGGAGAAACATAAGATCCAACTATAATAGCAAAGCTCGCGATACATCAAGATCGTATCACCTCAAGAACACGAGAGAGAGAGAGAGAGAGAGAGAGAGAGAGAGAGAGAGAGATCAAACACATAGCTACTGGTACATACCCTCTGCCCCGAGGGAGAACTACTCCCTCCTCATCATGGAGAGCATCGGGATGATGAAGATGGCCACCGGATAAGGATTCCCCCTCCGGCAGGGTGCCGGAACGGGTCTAGATTGGCTTTCGGTAGCTACGGAGGCTTCTGGCAGCGGAACTCCCGATCTATTGTGCTCCCTGGTGTTTTTAGGGTATATGGAGATATATAGGCGGAAGAAGTACGTCAGGGGGGCCATGAGGGGCCCACGAGGGTGGAGGGCGCGCCCCCTGCCTCGTGGCCTCCTCGCAGATCCCTCGACGTGCACTCCAAGTCTTCTGGGCTTCTTTCCTTCCAAAAATGAGTTCCGTGAAGTTTTAGGTCAATTGGACTCCGTTTGATTTTCCTTTTCTTCGAAACCCTAAAACAGGGTAAAAACAGAAACTAGCACTGGGCTCTGGGTTAATAGATTAGTCCCAAAATTGATATAAAATGTATAATAAAGACCATAAACATTCAAAACAGTAGATAATATAGCATGGAGCAATCAAAAATTATAGATACGTTGGAGACGTATCAGCATCCCCAAGCTTAATTCCTGCTCGTCCTCGAGTAGGTAAAGGATAAAAACAGAATTTTTGATGCGGAGTGCTACTTGGTATAATTTCAATGTAATTCTTCTTAATTGTGGCATGAATATTCAGATCCATAAGATTCAAGACAAAAGTTCATATTGAAATAGAAATAATAATACTTCAAGCATACTAACAAAGCAATCATGTCTTCTCAAAATAACATGGCCAAAGAAAGTTATCCCTACAAAATCATATAGTCTGGCTATGCTCCATCTTCACCATACAAAATATTTAAATCATGCACAACCCCGATGACAAGCCAAGCAATTGTTTCATACTTTTGATGTTCTCAAACTTTTTCAATCTTCACGCAATACATGAGCATGAGCCATGGATATAGCACTATAGGTGGAATAGAGTGGTGGTTGTGGAGAAGACAAAAAGGAGAAGATAGTCTCACATCAACTAGGCGTATCAACGGGCTATGGAGATGCCCATCAATGGATATCAATGTGAGTGAGTAGGGATTGCCATGCAACGGATGCACTAGAGCTATAAATGTATGAAAGCTCAACAAAAGAAACTAGTGGGTGTGCATCCAACTTGCTTGCTCATGAAGACCTAGGGCATTTTGAGGAAGCCCATCATTGGAATATACAAGCCAAGTTCTATAATGAAATATTTCCACTAGTATATGAAAGTGACAACATAGGAGACTCTCTATCATGAAGATCATGGTGCTACTTTGAAGCACAAGTGTGGTAAAAAGGATAGTAGCATTGCCCCTTCTCTCTTTTTCTCTCATTTTTTATTTTTTTATTTGGGCCTTCTCTTTTTTATGACCTCTTTTCTCTTTTTTTTATTTGGGCTTCTTTGGCTTCTTTTATTTTTTTATTTTCATCCGGAGTCTCATCCCGACTTGTGGGAGAATCATAGTCTCCATCATCCTTTCCTCACTGGGACAATGCTCTAATAATGATGATCATCACATTTTTATTTACTTACAACTCAAGAATTACAACTCGATACTTAGAACAAGATATGACTCTATATGAATGCCTCCGGCGGTGTACCAGGATGTGCAATTACTCATGAGTGACATGTATGAAAGAATTACGAATGGTGGCTTTGCCACGAATATGATGTCAACTACATGATCATGCTAAGCAATATGACAATGATGGACTGTGTCATAATAAACGGAACGGTGGAAAGTTGCATGGCAATATATCTCGAAATGGCTATAGAAATGCCATAATAGGTAGGTATGGTGGCTGTTTTGAGGAAGGTATATGGTGGGTTTATGGTACCGGCGAAAGTTGCGCGGTACTAGAGAGGCTAGCAATGGTGGAAGGGTGAGAGTGCGTATAATCCATGGACTCAACATTAGTCATAAAGAACTCACATACTTATTGCAAAAATCTATTAGTTATCGAAACAAAGTACTACGCACATGCTCCTAGGGGGGATAGATTGGTAGGAAAAGACCATCGCTCGTCCCCGACCGCCACTCATAAGGAGGACAATCAATAAATAAATCATGCTCCGACTTCATCACATAACGGTTCACCATACGTGCATGCTACGGGAATCACAAACTTCAACACTAGTATTTCTTAAATTCACAACTACTCAACTAGCATGACTCTAATATCACCATCTCCTTATCTCAAAACAATCATCAAGCATCAAATTTCTCTTAGTATTCAATACTCTATATGAAAGTTTTTACTATTCTTGGATGCCTAGCATATTAGGATTATTTAAGGAAATTACCATGCTATTTAAATACTCTCAAAATAATATAAGTGAAGCATGAGAGTTCATCTATTTCTTCAAAATAAAACCACCACCGTGCTCTAAAAGATATAAGTGAAGCACCAGAGCAACAACAAACTACTCCGAAGGATATAAGTGAAGATCAATGAGTAGTCGAATAATTATGCAACTATGTGAAGACTCTCTGACATTTAACAATTTCAGATCTTGATACTTTATTCAAACATCAAGCAAAACAAAAAAAATGATATCTAAGAATAGCAAACATCATGTGAAGAAGAAAAAACTTAGGATCAACTGAAACTAACCGATAGTTGTTGAAGAAGAAAGATGGGATGCCAACCGGGGCATCCCCAAGCTTAGATGCTTGAGACTTCTTGAAATATTATCTCGAGATTCCTTGGGCATCCCCAAGCTTGAGATTTTGTGTCTCCTTAATTCCTCTCATATCACGGTCTCCTTAAATCTCAAAAGCTTCATCCACACAAAACTCAACAAGGACTCGTGAGATAAGTTAGTATAAACCATTGCAAAACCTTATCATACTCTACTGTAGAAAATCACCAAAATTATTATTCAACATTGCATACTAAATGCCTCTGCATATTTAATAGTCCTATCCTCAAATAGAATCATTAAAGAAGCAAACATATGGAAACAATGCAAACATAACAGCAATCTGCCTAAACAGGATAGTCTGTAAAGAATGCTGCAACATCCATACTTACCTAGATACAAAAATTATGAAATAAAATTCCCACTGTAGTAAATTTATCAGAGCTTAATGTGCAAAAGGTTTCAACATTTTATCACATTCTGACTTTTCTAGGGAATTATTGCAACAGCGGTAAACTTTCTGTTTTCAAACAGCAACATGTATACTTGTAACATAGGCATAGTAAAGGCTATCAATGCCACTTTTATTGAAATAAAAGATGAAAAACATTGTTCTAAATAACAGCAAGAAAATACTAACAAAATAAATTGACGCTCCAAGCAAAACACATATCATGTGGTAAATAAAAATATAGCTCCAAGTAAAGTTACCGATGGACGAAGACGAAAGAGGGGATGCCTTCCGGGGCATCCCCAAGCTTAGGCTCTTGGCTATCCTTGAATATTACCTTGGGGTTACTTGGTCATCCCCAAGCTTAGGCTCTTGCCACTCCTTATTCCATATTCCATCGAATCCTTACCCAAAACTTGAAAACTTCACAACACAAAACTTAACAGAAAACTCGTAAGCTCCATTAGTACAAGAAAATAAATCACCACTTCAAGGTACTGTAATGAACTCATTATTTATTTATATTGGTTTTAAACCTACTGTATTTAAACTTCTCTATGGTTTATAAACTATTTTACTAGCAATAGATTCATCAAAAATAAGTAAACAACACATGAAAAACAGAATCTGTCAAAAACAGAACAGTCTGTAATAATATGGATCAAACGTATACTTCTGGAACTCATAAAATTCTCAAATAAATTGCTGGACCTGAGGAATTTATATATTAATCATATGAAAAAATAATTAACTAAATATCACTCTCCAAATAAAAATGGCATCAATTCTCGTGAGCACTAAAGTTTCTGTTTTTTACAGCATGATCATAAAGACTTCACCCAAGTCTTCCCAAAGGTTCTACTTGGCAAAAACACTAATTAAACAACTAAAACCACATCTAGACAGAGGCTAGATGAATTATTTATTACTAAACAGGAACAAAAACAAGGAATAAAAATAAAGTTGGGTTGCCTCCCAACAAGCGATATCGTTTAACGCCCCTAGCTAGGCATGATGATTTCAATGATGCTCACATAAAAGATAAGAATTGTAACATAAAGAGAGCATCATAAAGAATATGACTAGCACATTTAAGTCTAACCCTCTTCCTATGCATAAGGATTTTGTGAGCAAACAACTTGTGGGAACAATAATCAACTTGCATAGGAAGGCAAAACAAACATAACTTTAAAATTTTAAGCACATAGAGAGGAAACTTGATAATATTGCAATTCCTACAAGCATATGTTCCTCCCTCATAATAATTTTCAGTAGCATCATGAATGAATTCAACAATATAACCAGCACCTAAAGCATTCTTTTCATGATCTAAAAGCATAGAAAATTTACTACTCTCCACACAAGCAAAACTCTTCTCATGAATAATAGTGGGAGTATCATAAGAGACTCGAATACTATAAATTGTTTCCACATTAAAATAGTAATGTTCAGAGAAGGGGTAATCATAATCATGACAAGTTTTATAAATATAATCACTACTTTTTATAGCATAAGTATCATCACAATAATCATCATAAGTAGGAGGCATGCTATCATAACTATAAACTTGCATATCAAAACTTGGGAGACTAAAAATATCATCTTCATTAATCATAGCTTCCCCAAGCTTGGGACAAACATTAATTGCAGCAAATATATTCTCAAAAACATCATCTTCATCAAACATAGCATCCCCAAGCTTGGGCCTTTTCATATCATAAGCATAATCACTCTCATCATTAATAGTATAGATAATACCAATAGTATAGCAATGATCATATTCTTCCAAGTAAGTGCCAAAAAGATTTTTAAGATCATAAGAAGTATCATTATCTTCCACAATTATATTTTCATGAGGCACAATAGTAATAGGAGTAGCATTATTTGGGAGAGATATCTTTTTACCTCTCTTCCTTTTTCTTTTCTTCTTCTTCTTCTTCACCACATCATGTGTGGGTTCAATCCTCTTTTTGGAGCTCCTTATTAATGAGATTGGTTGAATAGGAGGCTCCTCCTCGTTACCTGATTCATCATAAGAAATAATAGCAGGATATTGGGAAGTCTCTTCCCTTTCATTAGTATTCTCTTCATCTTCTATTTGTTTTCTTTTATTTATGTAATTGGCAATATAAGGATTTTCAATACAATTCACCGCACAATACATATAAATTTCTTCTAGATCAAAATCAAGAACTCTATCAAGATTAAACTTTGGAATACCCTCAGTTATACATTTCATTTCTTCATAACCCAAAAGAAGACTAAGCTCTTTATGTTGCTCAAGGGTAATCAAATTATCACAAATTTTGGATACGATTCGGTCATGAAAGAATTTGCATTGGAGATTTAAATGACCATGTTCATTGCAAAGTTCACAAGGGGCACGAGAAATATTGAATCTTTCAGCACATTCATCTAGCTCTTCTTGCAACAATTTAGTTTCTAAGTACTTATGCCTCTTGAAATATCTATCTTCCCTATTTGGTGTGTACTTACAAACCCAATGCACTCCACAAAAATTGACATGTTTATAGGAGACATTTTCATCATAACTAGTGCAATCATCATTAGCATCATGGATATTCAAATAATTCGTACTAACAACATTGCAATCATGCTCATCATTCAAATATTTAGTGCCAAACATTTTATAGATTTCTTTTTCTAGCACTTGAGCACAATTATCTCATACTCACGAAAGATATTAAAAAGGTGAAGCGTATGAGACAAACTCAATTCTATTTTTTATAGTTTTCTTTTATAAACTAAACTAGTGATAAAACAAGAAACTAAAAGACTCGATTGCAAGATCTAAATATATACCTTCAAGCGCTAACCTCCCCGGCAACGGCGCCAGAAAAGAGCTTGATGTTTACTACACAACCTTCTTCTTGTAGACGTTGTTGGGCCTCCAAGTGCAGAGGTTTGTAGGACAGTAGCAAATTTCCCTCAAGTGGATGACCTAAGGTTTATCAATATGTGGGAGGCGTAGGATGAAGATGGTCTCTCTCAAGCAACCCTGCAACCAAATAACAAAGAGTCTCTTGTGTCCCCAACACACCCAATACAATGGTAAATTGTATAGGTGCACTAGTTCGGTGAAGAGATGGTGATATAAGTGGTGTATGGATAGTAGATAAAGGTATTTGTAATCTGAAATTATAAAAACAGCAAGGTAACTAATGATAAAAGTGAGCGTAAACGGTATCGCAATGCGTTGAAACAAGGCCTAGGGTTCATACTTTCGCTAGTGCAAGTTCCCTCAACAATACTAACATAATTGGATCACATAACTATCCCTCAACATGCAACAAAGAGTCACTCCAAAGTCACTAATAGCGGAGAGCGAACGAAGAGATTATGGTAGGGTACGAAACCACCTCAAATTATTCTTTCCAATCAATCTGTTGGGCTATTCCTATAAGTGTCACAAACAGCCCTAGAGTTCGTACTAGAATAACACCTTAAGACACAAATCAACCAAAACCCTAATGTCACCTCAAGTATCCGTGGGTATGATTATATGATATGCATCACACAATCTCAGATTCATCTATTCAACCTACACATAGAACCTCAAAGAGTGCCCCAAAGTTTCTACCGGAGAATCAGGACGAAAACGTGTGCCAACCCCTACGCATAGGTTCATGGGCGGAACCCGCAAGTTGATCACCAAAACATACATCAAGTGAATCACGTGGTATCCCATTGTCACCACAGATACGCACGGCAAGACATACATCAAGTGTTCTCAAATCTATAAAGACTCAATCCGATAAGATAACTTCAAAGGGAAAACTCAATCCATTACAAGAGAGTAGAGGGGGAGGAGAAACATAAGATCCAACTATAATAGCAAAGCTCGCGATACATCAAGATCGTATCACCTCAAGAACACGAGAGAGAGAGAGAGAGAGAGAGAGAGAGAGAGAGAGAGATCAAACACATAGCTACTGGTACATACCCTCTGCCCCGAGGGAGAACTACTCCCTCCTCGTCATGGAGAGCACCGAGATGATGAAGATGGCCACCGAAGAAGGATTCCCCCTCCGGCAGGGTGCCGGAACAGGTCTAGATTGGCTTTCGGTGGCTACGGAGGCTTCTGGCAGCGGAACTCCCGATCTATTGTGCTCCCTGATGTTTTTAGGGTATATGGAGATATATAGGCGGAAGAAGTACGTCAGGGGGGCCACGAGGGGCCCACGAGGGTGGAGGGCGTGCCCCCTACCTCGTGGCCTCCTCGCAGATCCCCCGACGTGCACTCCAAGTCTTCTGGGCTTCTTTCCTTCCAAAAATGAGTTCCGTGAAGTTTCAGGTCAATTGGACTCCGTTTGATTTTCCTTTTCTTCGAAACCCTAAAACATGGTAAAAACAAAAACTGGCACTGGGCTCTGGGTTAATAGGTTAGTCCCAAAAATGATATAAAATGTATAATAAAGCCCATAAACATTCAAAACAGTAGATAATATAGCATGGAGCAATCAAAAATTATAGATACGTTGGAGACGTATCAGCTTCCAGGACGTCGCCATCTACCAGGACGTCGCCATCTACCAGGACGCCCCAACAACAAGGACATCGCCATCTACCAGGACGACTGCGTCCTCCGCTTCTCCGACCAGCGCTTCCTGGACTTCGTAGGCGTGGAATCACCCGCCGGTACCTACTTCTTGGACGTGGAGAACCTCGCAGCCGGCGGCCTGGTTCAACGCCGCCGCCCTCGCGCTCCTCAACGCGACGGTTGACCAGGCCGTGGCCGCGCGCGGCGACCCCGCCAAGAAGTACTTTGCCATGGGCGAGGGGAGCTTTGACGCGACCTACTACCCAAAGATTTATGGGCTGGCGCTGTGCATGCCGGAGATGACGGCCGCGCAGTGCCGGGGCTGCCTCGCTGGCTTCATCGGAGCCGCGCCGTGGTTCTTGTTCCAGAACGGGAAGTCCGGCGGCCAAGCTCTTGGGGTCTGGTGCAACCTGAGGTACAGCGTGAACCCGTTCTACATGGGCGGCGCCATGATGAAGCTCTCGGCGCCGCCGGCGCCAGCACCCGCAGCCGTGCCTTCTATTGCTACAGCAGAGACGCCAACAGGCCGGCTCTGGTTCACGGTTTCCCTATCCCGTGCAAATTTCAAGTCATCTTGAGATCTCCGTTTGATGTATCCGATGTTGATTTCATTGTAGGGAAGAAAGGGAGAGTGGCAGGGATCTCTACAGGCGTAGCTTGTTTCGCTGTCCTGATGTTGATTCTTGCAGTCTCTGCTTTCATTCGATACAAGAGAAGAAAGGCTAAGAAGCATGACGACTGTGAGTAACTAGTCAATTGCTCAAAGCACTGGATCTTACTACAAGGGTATTTATTCATGTCTCTTATGTGTGTTGTTAGAACTTATGTTTATCTCTACTTTGTAATCTCAACCAACATATTTTCTCTCTTTCCTGTAGCTATCCAGGAGATCTCCTTGTAACGACCTGATCACATGCGATCGGTCTCCTCGAACTTGTAAACCAAGGCATGGCTGTTTGCCTCATATAAATATAAACCAAATGCGGCTCCTCATCGACGAATAGGAATCCTTCCCAATCTAACATGGTATCAGAGCCACCTCTTCCCTACACATCTAGACACAACAAAACCACAAACCACAAACCACAACTGCCGCCGCCGTCGTCATGTCTTCCTCGTCGTCCGTCGCCCTCAACCTCGGGTCACCGCCGACTGAGAAGCTTGCAAGAGGAAACTTCATCCTCTGGAAGGCACAAGTCCTACCAGCCCCGCGAGGCACGCAGGTGACTGGTTTGTTGGACAACAACGACGAAGCTCCGCCCAAGACGATGGAGGCCATGCAGGCGGACAAGACCACGGCCATGGTGCCGAACCCACTGGATGCGGCCTGGATCGTCAATGATCAACAAGTGCTCTCATATCTACTGAACTCCATGACTCTAGAAATAGTTGCGCGGGTCATCGGGAAGGATTCCACCTTCCAGTTGTGGACAACGATGACAACCATCTTTGCCTCCCAATCGCAGTCTCGGATTACAAATCTGAGGATTGCGATCACCAACACCAAGAAGGGCACCATGTCAAGCTCTGCCTTTATGGCCAAGATGAAGAGTCTCGGCGACGAGCTAGCAGCCGCTGGCCGTCCGGTTTCTGACCCGGAGATGGTGGGCTACATCTTGGCGGGGCTGGACCGTGACTACGATCCTGTGGTCACGGCGATCAGTGCCATCAAGAACACGATCACTGCCGATGATCTCTTTGCCCAAATCTCTGCTTTTGACCAGAGAATGGAGATGTTGGACGATGCTTCTTCTGGTGGCTTCCACACGTTGGCAAACGCAGCCTACAGAGGCCGTGGCCAAGGTCGCGGGAAACCCTACCGTGGGCATGGCACAAGGGGGCGCGGCCGTGGAGATTGGCAGCCCTCTCCTGCTCGCGGCAGAAACAACTACAGAGGGCGCCAGCGACAAAATCAACCGCAATAGGCGCGTGATCAGCAGCAGCGCGACAATCCTGAGTGCCAAATATGCCTCAAATATCATCCAGGGGGCGCGGCTCTGCTGGTGGTGCTATGAAGATGGAGAACCAGAAGAGAAGGCGACACATGCAGCCACCTATGGTGTGGATACCAACTGGTATGCCGACACGGGAGCCACCAATCACATAACAGGAGAACTTGATCAGCTGACGATGCGGGAGAAGTACAACGGAGGCGATCAAATCCACACGACAAGCGGTTCTGGTATGGCAATAACACATATTGGCAGTTCAATTGTTAAAAACCCCATCAAAAAATTGCATCTGAAAAATATTCTACATGTTCCTGAAGCAGCAAAAAGTCTTCTTTCTATTCATCGATTCACTCATGATAATCATGTTCTCATAGAGTTTCATCCCTATTTTTTCTTGGTTAAGGATCTGGTCACACGGAGAATCATTCTTAGAGGACGGTGTGTGGGAGGTCTCTACCCACTCATATCATCAGTAGCATCAGCATCAAATAAACAAGTGTATCTCGTCACCAAGCCATCTTTAGCAAAGTGGCATAGTCGCTTGGGTCATCCGTCCTCAGTAATTGTTAGACATGTCCTTAGCAAGAATAAGCTCTCCTATGAGCCTAGTGTTGAGTCAGTTTGTGATCCGTGTCAACAAGCAAAAAGTTATCAATTACCTTACCCTATCTCTACCAGTGTGTCCACTGCACCATTGCAACTCATATTTTCAAATGTATGGGGGCCAGCCCCTACTTCCGTTGGAAGATTTTCCTATTATGTAAGCTTCATTGATGACTATAGTAAATTTACTTGGATTTACTTGTTAAAGAAATGATCTGATGTATTCCGAGTTTTCATCAACTTCCAAAATCTTGTTGAACGCAAACTAAACTCCAATATTATTGCTACACAAACAGACTGGGGAGGTGAGTATGAGGAACTCAACTCATTCTTTCAAAAACTTGGCATTTCTCATCATGTTTATCGCCGTCATGCTCACCAACAAAACGGATCTGCTGAAAGAAAGCACCGTCACACTGTTGATATAGGGCTTGCATTACTAGCTAATGCATCCATGCCACTTAAGTTCTGGGATGAAGCTTTCTTAACTGCTACATACCTTATCAACTTGCTTCCTAGTAAGGTCATCAAATTTGAAACACCCATCACACGACTCCTTGGTATAACACCAGATTACACATCACTTCGCATTTTTGGTTGTGCATGTTGGCCGAACCTTCGGCCCTACAATACACGTAAAACTTGCATTTCGTTCAAAGAGATGCGTGTTCTTAGGATATAGTCCCATGCATAAAGGAGTCAAGTGCTTGGATGTCCCTACAGGAAGAGTCTATATATCCAGAGATGGTGTATTCGATGAGTCCATCTTTCCGTTTGCATCTCTACATCCCAACACCGGTGCCCTCCTTTGAAAAGAAATTCTTCTCCTTCCTGAACATCTCTAGAATTTTGAGCAAGGGGGAGACAATTGCACTGACCAAAATGTTGATAATATTGCAAGCACCAGTTCTGCTCTTGTCCCTGTGCAGGTTGGCAACAAAAACGGTGCTCAAAATGATGTTCAGAATGATCAAAACGAAGGGATATTTCATGTGTCGCAAGAAGACGAAAACAACACTGAAAACGGAGCTGATCCGGCGCCGCCAGCAACTCCTGTGCGGCCGTTGGCCCCGGATAGCGGGACGTAATCGTCCTCGGATCACAGACTCAGCAGGCGCGGGCGCGCTCCCTCGACCAGCCAGCCCCGCACCTCCACGTCACCAGCAGGCTGGGCCGCATCCTCCTCGTGCTTCACGCCGCGGTCCTGCGCCTCGTCCAGCCAGCCCCGCGCCTCCACATCATCGGCAGGCGGAGCCGCATCCCCCTTGTGCTCTGCGTCGCTGTCCCCATGCATGCATGCACTAGGCGAGGCAGAACCCCCTGCATCTACAGATCCTATGGACACCAGGATGATTGGTGGAGACGGGGCCACACCAGACTCCACCGGATCTTCTGCGCCAACGCCAGCGGGATCGACTGGATCTTCTGTAGCCGACTCTCCTGTGCAACGTGTACATCCAGCAGTTTCTACATGAGTCATGACACGTCTACAGAAAGGTATAAAGAATCCAGAAATGCGTACTGATTGCACTATACCATATGGCATGTTGTGTATCTCAGGTGAACCAACAACATTGAATGAGGTACTTGATGATGATCCAAGGTGGAAGAAAGCCATGGATGAAGAATACTCTGCACTCATGAAAAATAAAACCTCGCATCTCGTGCCAGATCAGAGAGGTAAAAATATTATTGATTGCAAATGGGTGTACAGGGTTAAAAAGAAGGCAGATGGAACTATTGACAGGTATAAGGCATGATTGGTTGCAAATGGTTTTAAACAACGCTATGGTATAGATTGTGAAGATACCTTTAGTCCTGTTGTGAAAGCTGCCACAATAAGACTTGTTCTAGCTATTGCTGTGCCCAGGGGGTGGAGTTTGCGTCAGCTGGATGTACAGAACGCGTTTTTGCATGGTGTTTTGGAAGAGGAAGTTTACATGAGACAACCACCTGGGTATGTGAGTTAGAAAACACCACATTATATATGCAAGCTTGACAAGTCACTTTATGGGTTAAAATAGGCACCTAGAGCATGGTACTCTAGGTTGAGCACTCAGTTAAGATGTCTTGGCTTCTTTGCATCAAGGGCTAATACATCATTGTTCATTTACAACAAGGCAAGAGTAGTCATTTTTGTGCTTATCTATGTTGATGATATTATTGTTGCAAGTTCATCACAAGATGCTACTAATGCTCTTCTACATGACTTGAGCTCAGAGTTTGCCTTGAAGGATCTAGGAGATCTACACTTCTTTCTAGTTATTGAGGTTAAGAAAACTCAGGATGGTATAGTATTAAATCAAGAGAAATATGCCAATGAGCTTCAGAAAGACTCTCAGCTTATGAAGGGGAGCCTCTTCAAGAGGTAGAAAGTATGAGGTACAGAAGCATTGTTGGAGCATTACAGTACTTGACACTTACATGTCCAGATATCTCATTTGCTGTTAATTGTCAGTATTTGCATACTCCTACCACTGCACACTGGTCAGCTGTCAAGAGGATTGTGAGATATGTAAAACACACCGTGAGCTTGGGCCTTAATTTCAAACGTTCTAATTCTACACTTTTCAGTGCATTTTTTGATGCTGATTGGGCAGGTTGTAGTGATGACAGAAAATCAACTGGAGGCTTTGCAGTCTTTTTGGATCCAGTCTCATTTCTTGGTGTGCAAGAAAGCAGACAACAGTATCAAGGTCAAGTACAAAGGCTGAGTATAAATCCTTGGCAAATGCCACTACAGAAAATATTTGGTTAGAGTCACTACTTGAGGAACTAGGAGTTAAGTTAAATCGTATCTCATGTCTTTGGTGTGACAACTTGGGTGCAACATACTTATGTGCAAATCATGTATTTCATGCCAGAACAAAACATATTGAAATTGACTTTCACTTTGTACATGAAAGAGTTGCAGACAAGAAACTTGAGATACGGTTCATCCCTTCCAAAGATCAAGTAGCTGATGGATTTACCAAGGCACTGCCAGCAAAACCATTTGAAGAATTCAAGAGGAATCTGAACCTAGGATAGTTGAGATTAAGGGAGGGTGTTAGAATTTATGTTTATCTCTACTTTGTAATCTCAACCAACATATCTTCTCTCTCTCTCTCTCT
>NC_041382.1:211456225-211517690 GCF_002162155.2 Triticum dicoccoides | reverse complement strand
TCTCTCGTAGCTATCCAGGAGATCTCCTTGTAACGACCTGATCACATGCGATCGGTCCTGATCACATGCGATCGGTCTCCTCCAACTTGTAAGCCAAGGCATGGCTGTTTGCCTCATATCAATATAAACCAAATGCAGCTCCTCATCGAGGAGTAGGAACGCTTCCCAATCTAACATGTGTGCATTGTGCAACAACATTTAACAAAACGGCAAGAGGGAAGTGCACTATCTACGATTTTCTGACGCTGCAAGAGGCAGCCGAAAACTTCTCAGAGAAGCATAAGCTTGGAGAAGGCGGTTTACCGAAAGAGAGTTCCCCCCCCCCCGCTTTGTATTCCAAAGCAACCAGCCAACATAGTACACAACTCGACGCTGGGGCGAAACACAACAAGCCCAAAGACAAAGAAGAAGAAGAAACATAATGCCAAAAACGGCAGCTCGACAAAGCGCGGAAGGCCCGCCACTGCCGCGCCCTCCGGAAACACCCCACCATAGCTCGAGGCTCCGAGTGCCGCATACCAAGCAACACCTCCAAGAAGGTATGCGACGCCGACGACGCTGCTGCCCGGGCAAGTCCTAGGGTTTCCCCCGGTATGCGGAGGAAAGTAGGGGATGGCTACCACCGACGCCCTTCAAGAAGGAATGGTGGCACCCGCCGGTGTCACCGCATCGGCGCCGGACGAACCGGCAAGGATTTCTCCTGCTCACCAAACACCACCGCCCATCCGAAGCCAACCATCCAAACAACCACCCAATGCGCCACCGTGGTTGCGCCACCGCCCACGCCGTCTCACTACGAGCACCACCACGAGGCGGAACTGTATACAAGGTAAATAGAAAAGATTTGGAGAATGCAGGGTAAAACTATTTGCCGCACTCTGTTCTTCTACTGAAAAAAGAACCTGCTTCTTGAGGGAAACCTCCCGGATGGACAAGAAATAGCAGTGAAGAAACTTATAGATGGTGCTGGTGCTGGACATGGACTGGATTAGATATGCAATGAAGTGCTAGTGTTGGCAAAACTCCAGCACAAGAACCTTGTTAGGTTGCTGGGGTTTTGCCTCCATCAGAAGGAGATGCTACTTGTTTATGAATAAATCAGGAACGGGAGCCTCGACAACTTCCTTTTTGGTATTTCCTTGCGTCCTCTCCACTCACATCTCCATGTACTGAAAACTGTTTTAATCTTCTTCTGCGTTCCTTTTTGGTATTTCCCTGCATCCTTTCCACTCACATCTCCATATACTAAAATCTCTTTTAATGTTCCTTTATGGCTGTATGCATCGTTCTGATGCAGAGGCCGGGGAGTCCCCCCTTTTCGAAAAAAATCAGGTCTCATGAAAAATTAGCCGTTGGTTGTGATAAAAAATTGTCCACCAAAATATGCCGAGAACAGAGGAATCATGAAGTGAGTATTGTTGTTTGGAAATACCTTCTTTACTAGTCATTCATACTCACTGTAGCATTTCTGGAAAGGAAGTTGCTACAGGTCCATAACATATACAGTTAGATAGTGCAAAGTACATTCTGTTAGTGTAAGGAATTACTGAAGTTTCCATTAGCAAAGTTACTATGTAGAATGGCTCTCTACTATTAGAAGGGAGAGAGAGGATTAGTGGAATATGATGGATGTATTATTGAGCCTCGAGGGTGAGTATATATTGAGTATAAGACTTGGAGGGCAAGACGCCTCTCCTAGAGATAAGGTAGGAGGCGGATTACAAATCCTAGACTACCAAATACAAGTATCCCAAATATATCTCTAACATATACTCTCTGTTATCTTTCGTCAATGCAGCTTCTGATAAAACTTGGACAATACGTTACAATAGATGCTAGTCGAAGAAATACACTAAACTGGGATGAAGAGTACAACATCATTCTCGGAATTGCCAAGGGCATAATGTATCTTCACGAGGACTCGAGCGTAAGGATCATCCACCGAGACCTGAAAGCTAACAACATTCTGATTGATGATGCCATGAATCCGAAGATTGCGGACTTCGGGTTAGCTAGGCTGCAAGTAGGAGGCCATACTCAAACCATGACAACTAGAGTTGTTGGAACATGGTAAGCAACTTCATACAAAAGTTCTTTAGTATATTGCAGATGTCAAGATGTTTGCTTCTATGCCTAACTGATAATCATCTGCAACGGGTATATGGCGCTAGAGTATGCAATACATGGAAACATGTCGCCAAAGATCGATATTTTCAGCTTTGGTGTCTTGGTGCTTGAAATTGTAACCAAGAGGAGGAACTGCGGCTCCGATGATTGCGAGACGGACACGGCGAATCTCCTAAGTGATGTAAGCGGATCTGTATATCGCAGCAAGCTGGAAACCTTATTATCATGGATGAAACATAATTTTTTCCGACAAGTTTCAAGTAGTAACAAACTGATGGGAACAGGTGTGGACTTGTTGGAGCAAAGGGATGATATCACAGATGATTGATGAATCACTCAAAGGACACCCCCGAATCCAGGCGCTAAGATGTATCCACATTGGGTTGCTGTGCGTCCAAGCAGACCCTGACGACAGGCCTGACATCCCATCCATCATTTTCATGTTGAACAGGGAGGACATGGAGCTTCAGCCACCAGCACAGCCTGCATTCTTCTTCGGGGAAGACTCAAACTCACCTTCTCTGCCATGCTAGTAGGGCACCTACGTGTACAACCGGTCTGAGGTGATCTTTGAAAATATCTCTCTGAATGGGCTCACAATTACCGATGCATATCGTAGATAATTTCTTTTATAGATTGTATCTTAGATAAGCGAAAGACAAAGAAGAGTGGTTTGGAATACCATCTGGGCTCGGTTCTTGGATAAAAAAGGCACTTTGAAACACCCAAACAACAAAATAAAGTTTATTAAGCAACTAACTCGATGACCGAACGCACAGAAATGAAGCCAGGGAGATGCTAAGTTCTGGCATACAAAGGTCTCATACATTCCGGGTGTGTTTGGTAGCATGTATGGACCTAGCCTAGTTGTTCTTCTCTCATCCATGCTGAATGTAGACATGCTGAGTCCATGCAGTTGCCCTTATTTGCCAGTGATCTATGCGTCGAAACATGCTGAGCTGAGAGTCTGTTTGGCAGCCTGCATATACATGCTGAACATTCTTTTAAAAATTTGAAATTCTGAACATTTTTTTTAAAGATTTTGAATATATTTGAAATTCTTGATTTTTTGAAAATTTGAAAATTTTATAATTTTTTATTTTTTTTTTGAAATTCTAAACATTTTTTTAAAAATTTAAACTTTTTTAAAACTCTGAACATTTTTTTATTTTTTTGAAATTCTAAACATTTTTTGAAAATTTAAACAAAATTTGAAATTCTGGATTTTTTTGAAAAGTTAAACAATTTTGAAATTCTAAACTTTTTTAAAAATTTAAACAAATTCTAAAATTCTGATTTTTTTGAAAATTTAAATAAATTTTGAAATTCTGAACTTTTTTGAAAATTTAAACAAATTTCGAAATTATGAACATTTTTAAAAAATTTAAACATATCTGGACGTGGTCTGGTGGGTCGGGACGAGGGTCAGGGCCAGCATGACTGCCTCCATGCACCCTGGGCATGGTGAGGACCCTTTTATGCATCAGATGGGCATAACTCAGGTGAGCCTAGTCCTGGCCATCTCCGGCCCGACCCTGTCGACCCACCCAGGCCCGACCCTAAAATCCAGGGCCTAGGCTCGACGGGCTTGCCTGTGGGCCGGGCTTGGGCCTGAGTTTTGAGTCCACCAGCAGGACCTGGACGGGCTTGGGCTTGGCATATTGGCATTTTAAGGAAGAGGTTCGGCCCACAGCCCTAAGCCCTAAGGGCTTTCTAGGGCCTTTTACCAGATGGGCTGGGCTTGGGCTTGAAAAGTAGGCCCAAGGGCCTGGGAGGGCCCGGGCCTCATTTTTCCGCCATGGGCTTTTTAGGCCCGGCCCAAGCCCAGCCCGGCCCATGGCCAGGTATAGGTAGGCCCATGCACGCTATCAAACAAGCGAAAGTGGGTCAGATTGAAAACTTTTGCCCTCATGCACCCTGCCAAACACACCCTCAAGGGCAGAGCTTGCTTGGGGCCAAACCAGGCCATGGCCCGCCTAGGATTTCTGATGTTTTTTTTCTATACTTAGAGCAACTCTAGAAGACCCCGCAAAAATTTGACCCGCAAAACGCGTTTGCGTGTCAAAAACTAGCGCGGCCGAATAGAACCCATATCTAAACCTGCATAATTTGAAAAAACACTTTCGCAGGAGAAATTGCACAAACATAGTTCATCACATACTACATAGTTCATCACATGATCAACAAACTACAAGCATAGTTTGAAGGAAATATGCCCTAGAGGCAATAATAAAGTTATTATTTATTTCCTTATTTCATGATAAATGTTTATTATTCATGCTAAAATTGTATTAACCGGAAACATAATACATGTGTGAATACATAGACAAACATAGTGTCACTAGTATGCCTCTACTTGACTAGCTCATTGATCAAAGATGGTTAAGTTTCCTAGCCATAGACATGAGTTGTTATTTGATCAACGGGATCACATCATTAGGATAATGATGTGATTGACTTGACCCATTTCGTTAGCTTAGCACTTGATCGTTTAAGTTTATTGTTATTGCTTTCTTCATGACTTATACATGTTCCTATGACTATGAAATTATGCAACTTCCGAATACCGGAGGAACACTTTGTGTGCTACCAAACGTCACAACATAACTGGGTGATTATAAAGGTGCTCTACAAGTGTCTCCGATGGTGTTCGTGGAGTTGGCATAGATCAAGAATAGGATTTGTCACTCCGATTGTCGGAGAGGTATCTCTGGGCCCTCTCGGTAATGCACATCACTATAAGCCTTGCAAGCAATGTGGCTAATGAGTTAGTTGCGGGATGTTGCATTACGGAACGAGTAAAGAGACTTGCCGGTAACGAGATTGAACTAGGTATTGAGATACCGACGATCGAATCTCGGGCAAGTAACATGTCGATGACAAAGGGAACAACATATGTTGTTATGCGGTTTGACCGATAAAGATCTTTGTAGAATATGTAGGAACCAATATGAGCATCCAGGTTCCGCTATTGGTTATTGACCAGAGACGTGTCTCGGTCATGTCTACATAGTTCTCGAAACTGTAGGGTCCGCACGCTTAAAGTTCTGTGACGATCGGTATTATGAGTTTTTGTGTTTTGATGTACCAAAGGTAGTTCGGAGTCCTGGATATGATCATGGACATGACGAGGAGTCTCGAAATGGTCGAGATGTAAAGATCGATATATTGGATGACTATGTTCGGATACCGGAAAGGTTTCGGGAGGTTTCAAACATTTACCAGAGTACCGGAGGGTTATCGGAACCCCCGGGGAGTATATTGGGCCTAATGGGCCTTAGTGGGAGAAGAGGAGGGTGAAAGAACATGCGGTGCCCCCATGTTTGGTTTTGGTAATTGATGACAATCTCTATGGACTAATGGTTACCTTGAGTTATATTTGAAGGTTTTGTCCATAGGCTTTTCTTGGAGTACATGCGTTGGTTTCAAGGAGAGTTTGCGTCGACCAAGGTGCTATTTAAGGAATTATCCAAAGATTGGTCATGTGAGTGTTGAGCTTATTGCAAGCATGTCTTGAAGAAGAAGATTGTGTGATCATTCATGTCTACCTTCAAGACATCATCCAAATGAAGAGAATTGGAAAGATTCAAGGTTGATCAAGATTAAGTCAAGAATGAATCAAGTTGATCAACTCACAAAGCGCAAAAGATGTACCGAGAGGGATCAAGTGATCCCATGGTATGGTAAGCATTGTCAATTTCGCTTTGTGTACTAACCCATGGTCTTCGTGAGAGTTCTTTGTGGGGTTAGGTTGCGATGTGCAAGTTCAAGTGGAGCATCACGAAGAGATCAAATACTTGAAGCTTGCCGTCCATTATGGTAACAATGGATTTATGAAGATGTGCCGAAGAATGGCTCACCCATAGTGGAGTATGGGGGAGCAATCAACTAGTCTTCATCGAGCCAACACAATCAAGAAAGGTGGTCCAACTTGAGGAAGTCAAGATCATCATCATCTAGCTCAAGTGGACTATGTGCAAGACAAAGGTTTGACCCTGATAGGTTTTCTACTTTACCGGTCTCATAGTGGTGGTTGGGAGACTGGGTTATAGGATCGATTGCCGTACTATCAAGGGGGGCTCTCGATGAGTAACTTGAACGTATCGTTCGTAGAGAGCTCAAAACTTTGCATCCTTGCATCATCTTTATTGGTTCTTGTTTGGTTCTTCTCTTTGTAAGTTTTGGAGCTTATGGTCATCTTGGTGACAAGCTCGAGTTCATCGAAAACGGAGTTCACTTGCATCTTCTATGATGTTTTCGATGTTGAAGGTTTTGCCGGTTCTTCTCAGTTGGAGGTTTCACTCCTCTATTTGTTAGGCATACCTCCCCTGCCTCTTCTTACTATAGCCAGTCGCTGTTTTGATGCATGCTACTCATCGTCTTGTTTCCAAGAATCTTGAGTTTGCTAAATTCGGAGCTCATATGCAAAAGTTATGGCAGTTCTGGTTTTCCATGGAGTACTTGCTTTCGTGGAAGTGGCATAAGGATGGCACCAGCGGTAGTACCGCTGGGCCAGAGCGGCAGTACCGCTTATCGCCACAAACGGTAGTACAGCTGTCCCACAGCGGTAGTACCGCCCATGGCCATAAGCGGTAGTACGGCTCCGGTTCCACGCTGGTACCGCCTCAACTCGAGGCGTTGTTTTCTCGTGTCGGGTTCAGCGGCAGTAGGAATGGCAGTACCGCTCATGTGCGGTAGTACTGTGGCTACCATCGCCCCTAGTGCCGCTCAATGGCCCTCCTCCCTGTTCCTTCTCCCTGTGCTTTTGGTAGGCGATGTGCGCGGTCCCAGCGGTAGTACCGCTGGGCCAAGCGGCAGTACCGCTTCGGCCAACGGTAGTACCGCTGGCTCCAGCGGTACTGCCGCTCATACGGCTCTGCCTCGCACTCTGTTTCGCTCCGCTCTCCGTGTTCTACCGCCCGGGCGGTACTACCGCTCCCCTGAGCGGTAGTACCGCTCGTGCGCGGACTGAGCACATAATGGTTGGATTCGGGAGCTCCTATAAAAGGGGGTCTTCTTCCCCATTCAACCTTATCCTTTGAGCTCGTGTTCTTCCCCCATTGTTGACCTTCTTCGAGCTTGCTAACTCTCAATCCCTCCATGGATTCTTGCTAGTTTTTTAGGGAAAAGAGAGAGGATATCTAGATCCACATTTCCACCAATCACTTTCTCCTCTATGTGAGGGGAACCCCTTGGATCTAGATCTTGGAGTTCTTCGTGTTCTCTTCTTCGTTCTTCCTCTCATTTTCTTCCCTAGAATTTGTTGCTTCGGTGGGATTTGGGAGAGAAGGACTTGGGCACTCCGTGTGCCCTTGCCATTGCATTTGGTGCATCGGTTTGATTTCTCCACAGTGATACGTGGAAGTTACAAGTGGAGAAGCTTATTACTCTTGGGTGCTTGGTACCCTTGAGCTTGTTCCTCTTGGGTGCTTGGGCACCCTAGACGGTTGAGGTCACCTCGGAGCCATATTCCATTGTGGTGAAGCTTCGTGGTGTCGTTGGGGAGTTAACCCCAACCTTGGTGGTGTTCGGAGCTCAATCATTATGGTGTAAATCTCCGGGCAAGCGTCGGGGTCTCCAATTAGGTTGTGGAGATCGCCCCGAGCAATTTGACGGGTACCGTTGACCGCCCCAAGGGTTGCCAAAGTGTACGTGTTCGGTGACCGCCCCCAAGGGTTGCCATTTGTACGGGTTCGGTGACCGCCCTCAAGGGTCCCTTAGTGGAATCACGGCATCTTGCATTGTGCGAAGGCGTGAGGAGATTACGGTGGCCCTAGTGGCTTCTTGGGGAGCACTGTGCCTCCACACCTCTCCAAATGGAGATTAGCATCCGTAAGGGTGTGAACTTCGGGATACATCGTCGTCTCCGCATGCCTCAGTTATCTCTTACCCGAGCCCTTTACTTATGCATTTTACTTTTTAATAGCCATATTGTTCTTTGTCATATATCTTGCTATCACATAGTTGCTTATCTTGCTTAGCTTAAGTTGTTGGTGCACATAGGTGAGCCTAGTTGTTTTAGGTTTTGTGCTTGACAAATTAACCGCTAGGTTTATTCCGCATTTGTTCAAGCCTATACCATAATTATTTTAAAACGCCTATTCACCCCCCCTCTAAGCGACATCGATCTTTCAGAGGGGCGGCCAAGGGCAGTCGCGCGCCCCCTCCCCCTCTAGTCTGAATTGGACAAGGAGGGGGCGGCGCCCCCTTTCCTTCTCTCTTCTCTCCCTTCCTTTTCCTCTCCTACTCCAACTAGGAAAAGAGGGAGTCCTACTCCCGGTGGGAGTAGGACTCCCCCCTTGGCGCGCCCTCCTCCTTGGCCGGCCTCCTCCCCCCTAGCTCCTTTATATACGGGGGCATGGGAACCCATAGACACAACAATTGATCTCTTGATCTCTTAGCCGTGTGTGGTGCCCCCTTCCACCATAATCCATCTTGGTTATATCCTAGCGGTGCTTAGGTGAAGCCCTGCGATGGTAGCTTCATCAACATCGTCACCACGCCATCGTGCTGACGAAACTCTTCCACGAGCTCTACTGGATCGTGAGTTCGCGGGATGTCACCGAGCTGAACGTGTGCTGAACGCGGAGGTGCCGTACGTTCGGTACTGAGGATCGGTCGATCGTGAAGACGCACGACTACATCAACCGCATTGTCATAACGCTTCCGCTTAACGGTCTACGAGGGTACGTGGACGACACTCTCCCCTCTCGTTGCTATGCATCACCATGATCTCACGTGTGCGTAGACTCTTTTTTGAAATTACTACGTTCACCAACATAGTTATACTACATACTACGTTAAACTAGTACTAGAGGGGTCGGATCTGACGGTGGCGAGGTCGCGGAAAATGGACGACGCCGTGGAGGAGCCGGACGCTCAGTCCTCCTCGCCGGAGCTGCACAGGTTGACATACTTCGCCGCCTGCTCCGCGCGGATGCAGCGCCACTCCTCGGCCTTCTCCTTGGTGGCGAGGTTGGCAGCGACCGCCTCCCGCCACTAGAGGGCTTCGATCTCCTCTGCGTGGCGCTGGCGCTCCGCCTCCTCGTGCACGGTCCGCTCGGCGATGGCGGACGCAACGACATCGGCGACGTAGTCTTCCGGCCCTATGACTCCGCGGCGGCCGAGCGGAGCGGGCTCCTCCTTCACGGGGATGAAGGCGAACGCGTCCGGCTCCTCTGGCTCCTCCTCGTCCTTCAACCACTCCCTTTTCATGGGGAGAAGGCCCGCGCCGGAGGAGGAGGAGCTCCCAGCGTACGAGGACCTTGTGGAGAAGAAGGACGCGCGCCGGCGGTCGTACTCCGCCGTCTCGCTCCGCTGGAAGCTCGCCGGCGACGACAGGCTGCGGTTGGTCCATTTCCGGGCCCTGCGCTTCCGTGTGCAGTCGGACCGGATGCGCCGCTCGCGCTCCGGGTCCCTTCCGCCACCGGATCTGCTACCGGAGCCGCGTCCGGAGCTCCACATTCGGCCCCACATGATGGCTGGAGGCGGGGCGGGTGGTCACCGGCGGCGAGAAATGTGGGGAGGGGGAAGGAAAATCGCGTGGCTCGGCGGCGGCGAGGGATAGGGTTCAAACGAGTCGCAGAACCGCAGTTATAGCGATGAGGGCGTGCGGTTTGTGGGCCGAGTGAGTATGCGGGCTCTGTTCTGACTGAAAAAATGGGCCGAGCCGGCACTCTCGCTGGAATTTTGAGGGTTTGCCTGTTTTGCGGGTTTTGCTAGAGTTACTCTTATGCTGCACTTCCTGGACCAGTCAGCCGAGTCAACCACATCGAGTGAGTATACATGATACAAGGTATGGTGACGATCGATCCAAGCCTCCAATCTCACACGAGTGCACACAGCAGGACGAGCCACACGCAGCCGCCCATGACTACCACCGCCGCCGGCATCCCGCGCAGGCGTCGGCACGTCGCACAGCCAGCCCACCACTCACACACACACGCAGATCGCACAACATCATCACGAACGCACGCACACACGGAAGATGGTGTTGCATTGGTTGTACTGAGCATAATTAAGGCATTTTATTAGTTATTCATATGTGGAAGTAGAAGACGATATTATTCCTTGGTGAATCAGCGGATGTTCGTACCTAATGCTTTATATTTTTTGTTAAATGCATTTGAGTGTATCAAGTTCATTGAAACATGGTAAAAGATGATATCGTGCCAGCGAGTAGCTTGCTGGTAACTGTTTGTTAAAACTAAATGAAAAACAAAAGGGACCAAGTAGTGACTAATCTCAAAAAATGTTGTGCTCTTTTTTTTTGAGGAGCAAGAGTAACCACGTTACTCTTAAGCCAACACATAGTTGGCAGCTAACACTGCATTCAGATCGTCCGGGATTGCCGCCAACCTCTGCATGTCTTCCAGCCTTCTTGCACGCGCAGCGAGAGCATGGGCTAGCTTGTTTTGACATCGGCTAGCATGTATGACCTAGGATACGCTGAACCTCTGGAGTTCCTTTTAGATGTCGGAGAAAACTGAATGCCAGGGAGAACTGTTGCTGGCGCCCGGTTGAAGCTCATTCACAACGAAAATGCAGTCAGTTTCAACAATGATTGGCCCCTTGTACAGAGGTGACAGGGCCTGCAGGCCAACAAGTAAGGCCTTCGCTTCGGCTTCCTCCACTGCAGAGCAACATCCAATTCCTTTGGACAGAGAGACAGGCAACGATGAGCCCCTCATGATCCCTCGCGACAGCGCCCACTTGCGATATCCCACTATCGGCTAGCAAAGCAGCATCTGAGTTCAGTTTGACAGTTCCGGCCACTGGGGGACACCACTGATTTGCTATATGGCCCTGGGAGGTCTCAAACTGCAAGCCTGTCGCCCTAATAGAAAATCCATGGGTATTCTCCTGTCCAAAGCATGCCCTGCCCGTAGCTTCTTCTGTTTGATATTTGTGTCAGTTTCCAAAATAGTGTCGCTACACTTCAGCTCCTCCTCGTACTGCTCCAAGAAATGGGCCGACCGGCTGACAGACTCCTTCCCTGCGTTGTGCGTGCAGTCATCCCTGAGAAACCAACAACGCCATAGTAGTAGCAGTATCTTAACTCTTGTCTCTGGGTTGCAAGGGATGAGGAGGTTCTGTAACCAATCCACCCCAGTGTGTCTGAACTGGGATTCACCAGGGAAGTTCCAGATTTCTCTCATCTCATGCCTCAGAGCCTTGCTTTTAGTGCATGAAACTACAACATGAAATTCATCTTCCTCTTCAGTACCACAAATCTTACACACACTGTCCACTTCAAGAGTACGTTTCCATTTATTCTTCTTTGTGGGCAGGGTGTTCGTGGCAACTCTCCAGCCAAAGATCTTGATTTTATCAGGAACTTTCGCTTTCCATATGATGTCCCAAATGCTTCGGTCGTCGGTGTCATTCGTAGAGCTCGAGACTGGGTTTTTGGACTGATTTTGGAGGGAGACCGCTAACCTGTACGCACTTCGAATTATGAAAACGCCAGATTTTTCAAAGTGCCAAGCGAGGGTGTCCTCAGTTTCAGTACTAGGACGCCTTATACTGCATATAGCCTCCGCGTCAAAGTGGTAGAACAGTTGGTGCACCTTCTCCGTGTCCCACCCAGTACCGTCAGCCCTTAGCAACTGGTTTACCCATCTGAGCCTAGACCGGCGGATGAAGCTTGCTGGTTTGAGGCCCTCTTTACGTGGGATCCAATTGTCTCTCTGAATATTTACCTTCCTCCCATTCCCGATTCTCCACACAAGACCGGCCTTGAGCAGTTCGAGTCCATACTCAATTCCACGCCAAACAGGGGAGGCTTCCGATGCAAAAACCGTGTCTATTAGCTCCCCGTGCGGGTAGTATTTTGACTTTAGAACGCGTGCGCATAAACTGTCTGGCCTCTGAATCAATCTGCATGCTTGCCTGGCGAGCAGAGCTTGATTGAACAGCTTCATGTCTCTAAAACCAATACCCCCCCTCCTCTCTTTGGTCTAGTCATTTGCTCCCAAGACATCCAGTGAACTTTCCTATGGCCCTTTTTCTCGCCCCATCAAAAATCCGGATTAGTCTTTCATACTTATCACAGAAACCTTGTGTCATCTTGAAGACCCCCATGCAATATGTGGGAAGGGCTTGCAGGACCGATTTCACTAGGACCTCCTTAGCTGCATGAGACATGAATCTTTCTGACCAGTCTGAACATCTCTTTATAAATCTTTCCATGATAGGCTGAAACAAAGAATCCTTCATGCGTCCTTCTGGCGTGGGGAGCCCTAAATACTTGCTCTCAAATGTAGAGGACGTGATCTGCAACTCCGTCATGACAACTTGTTGGGTCGCCTCTGGACACAGCTCACTGAAGAGAATTGAACACTTGCTATAACTCAGTAGTTGGCCTGAACCTTTCTGAAAATTGGCAAGTATTTGCATGATGCACTCTGCCTCCTCTTTGCACGCCTTGAAGAAGAGTAAGCTATCGTCAGCAAACAGCAGGTTGGATATCCCGGGACTGCCTCTGGCAATCTTCAGGGGGGTGATTTTTCCTTGACGAATCTCCTTGTCCAGCAGGCATGCTAGTCCTTCAGCCACAAAAAGGAAGAGATATGGGCTCAACGGGTCACCCTGCCGAAGCCCTCTCGAGGGGATGAAAGGCTCGAGGAGCTCCCCATTGTATTTGACTGTGTATCTCACGGATTTTACACAGCTCATCACCCAGCCAACCCATTTTTGCTCAAACCCAAGCTTCAGGAGAGACTCTTCCATAAATCCCCAATCGACTCTATCATATGCCTTTGCCAAATCCAACTTGAAAGCACAGTGCGTATTAGCTGGCTGTTTGGAATGCTGGATTTTGTAGAAGCACTCGAAAGCAATCGTGGCGTTGTCTGTGATCAGGCGGCCGGGGATAAAGGCACTCTGAGTCTCAGAAATCAGATCATCCAGAAGGGGTCTCAAGCGATTCACCATGCACTTGGAGATCACTTTATATATCATGTTGCACAAACTTATTGGTCTGTAGTCTTTCAGGTGCTCTGGATTATTCTTCTTCAGGATGAGTACGATTACCGTGTCATTAATCCCCTCCGGCATGATACCCTCCTGGAAAAATTTCAGAACCGCATTCACCACGTCCCTCTTGACAGTACTCCAATTCCTCTGGAAAAACCTTGCTGGAAAGCCGTCGGGCCCCGGAGCTTTCAAAGGGCCAATTTGGAAGAGTGCATCGCTGATTTCCTTTTCCGTGAAATCCTTAACCAACGACGCATTCATCTCTGCAGTAACTCTTTCATTCAGGCAGTCCACTATTACCTTAGGATCGACTCCTTCTTCTTTAGTGTACAATTGTTTGAAGAAGCTTGTGGTCATTTCCTGTAACTTGTCCATTTCCTCCACCCAAACACCATCCTCCTTTTTTAACTTACTGATTGTATTTTTTTTCCGTCTCCATGAGGATTTTCGTTGGAAGTACTTTGTATTTTTATCTCCTTCTCTCAGCCATAATGCTCTAGATCGCTGTCTCCACATCATCTCCTCCCGGTGCAACACCTCGTCCAAGTTCCTAGATACAGCCTTAATCTCCCTGTCTCTGGCAGCCGACGCTTGTTTCTTCCACAGGCTCTCCAATTGCTTCCTGAGCGAAGCAGTCTGTTTTATAATTGAGCCGAAGTTGTTTTTTGCCCAAGTGTTTAGGGAGCGTTGCAGACCTGCAATTTTCTGTGATATATCAGATAGGTTCACAGCTGTCCCGCTCTCCTCCCATGAGTTCAAAATTGCATCTGTCAACGACTCCATTCTTTCCCACATATACTCATATCGGAATCCCTTATGCAGGGGTCTCCATTCTTTCCTCGGACCGAATCTAAGGAGCAGGGGAAGATGATCGGATCTAGATGAACAAATGTGCTCGATTGAAGCTTCAGGGAAGATAGAGCTCCACTGTTGGTCAGCAACCTCGCGATCGATTCTGGCCTTGACATTGTCTGCACCCTTCTGTTTATTATCAAAAATCCATCTTGGACCGCTGAAACCGAGGTCGACAACTTACAGTCGGCCAGAACTTCTCTGAAACTTTCCATGTTCTTCTCGTTTCGCGGTGTTCTAGAAAAGTGTTCATGTTGCCAAGCAGTTTCATTGAAATCACCCACCATGAGCCATGGTTCATTTGACATCGGCCTAATTCCGCGTAAGAGATCCCACATGTGATGCCTCTCACTAGCTTTTGGCTCTCTATAAACAAAGGTACCCCGCCATTGCCGGCCATGGGGATTTAGGCGTACCAACACATCGATGTAACGCGGGCCAATAGTGAGTTCTTTTATTTCAACTTGCTCATCATAGAAGAGAGCTATACCTGCACCCTTTCCCTTACCGACATGGGAGATACAATGCTTGAGACCTAGTCTCCTACGTAGCTTATTAACATAATCCTCGCTTTTCCTAGTTTCAGAGATAAAGACCAGAGAAGGCCGGTAGGTGCGCACTAGGCACACCAACTCCTGAACTGTCCGGGGTTGCCCAAGGCCCCGGCAGTTCCAGCTTATTATCGTCATGACTCCTGGTGGGTGCCGTCCATCGCACCCACCAGTTGACCGAGAGCCCCTGGCTCGGTTGCTTCCTGTCCACCATCCTTGCCCTTGCTCCCCTGCCCTGTGCCCTTCTTTTTCTTGTTCTGGTCAGAGTCAATACCCACCTCTTCAGTGCCTGCTCTCTTTGAATCATCCTGCCCACGAGTGTCTCTCTTGCCAAGGACCGATCCAGAGTGAGGTGTGCCCTTCCCGTTGCCCTTGATGCCAGCCAAATCCCGCATAACTCTGTCTTTTTCTTTTGCAGCTACGTCCCCACCCTTGCCCAGACTCTCAATTGGTGCAGCCTCCACATGTCCTTCCTTCTGTACTGGATTTGCAAGCAGCTTCATAGCTTCGTCCTCCTCGGAAACTTTCCCCTTGATTTCATCCTGGCTAGCAGTCTCCTGTGCACTAATGGACAGAGCAGGGCTCGGCCTATGAGCATCGGTGACAGCCGGAATGGCCGTGCCTCCATAGAGCGGGGTGGGTCCAAAGCCTGGCGGGTAGCTGGGATCCGCAGAGACCTCGGCCAAGACGCCCACTGAACCGCCGCCGCTTCCAGCCGTGGGCAGAACCGGATCCATCACAACGCCCTCACAGGACGCCGCCGTCTTGTCTGACTTGCGTGCATACCCCCGTGGAGTGCCCTCACCGACCCTGATGGCACTGACGGCGGCGATGGCCGCCTGCACCCTAGGGTCAGCAAGCACATCCTCGGGGACTTCATTGTAGCGCACCATAGCAAGCTTCTTTGGGACCCTCCTGGTCTCCTCATCGCTCTCCGAGCTGAAGTTGAGGAAGCGACGAGCTCCACCCGCATCGGGGAGAACGACCCCACTAACACTATTGCTTTTTTTGAAAGGAGAGGCTCGCATTGCTGCCGTGTACCTCATCATCTGGAGGTCCTCCGGCAGCTTACAATCGCGTTGGCCATGTCCTATACAACCACAATACGCACAAAAGCATGGAGCTCTCTCATACTTCACCTCTAAGATGTGCAACTTATTTTCCTTATTGCCTATCATCCCTAGCTCTCTGGTTTTAATACTCCTAGAGAGTGGTACATCAACATCATGTTCAACTCTGACCCTAATGAACTCATTGCGGATTCTACCCATCCTATCTGTATCAACTGCAATGACCTTACCAAGCAGGGAGCCCAGCTGTTCCCCAACCTCCTTGGACATGAACAGTGGGGGAACGTCAAAGATTTGGGCCCAAATTGGCATGTGGGCGATCTCCAAATCGCCCTGTGCCTTTGTCCCATCCACTGGAACCATCAGGAAGGCGTCACCGCGATGAGACCACGGCCCGTTGTCGAGGATGAAACGGAGGTCACCCTCCTTCTCGAACTCAAGGAGGTACCTGTTGTTCTTCAACTGCGTGTAGTGAAGCTTGCCACGCAAGCCCCACCTGTCCTTGAGCTCCCGGAAGAGGCCCATGGCGCTGAAGGCCTGCATCGAGAAAAACAGACCAACCGCGAGCCACCTGTTACGCATGGCCGCCCTCTCCCTTGAGAGGTCGAGCAGCATGACGTCGGGTGCTTGCGCATCCATGGTCACCCGTCCATTGGACCTAGACGAACTCCCCCTCAGCATCCTGCGGCTACCGCCATCCACGCGGTCACACGGGCCCACCTCCTCGAGCTCGTGCATCGCCGCCTTGTCCTTTCTCGTGCCCTGGCTCGCCATCAGTGACTTTGGTGTATGCTGGTGGGGAAGAGAGATCTGTGAAGAAGTTTGCCCTGAGCCGCCTGCTTTTAAAGAGATGGCCCGACTCTCAAACTCGAACACAATAGGCTGAAGATTTGGGCTCTGAAGATCCTTTCCTTCCATTGTGATCTGATCTGTTATTTCCTGCTGAAAAACCTCTCTCCCTCGGTCCGATGGTTCCTTCCTCTCCTGGATCGCCGGGATATCATGCTTCTACGCGTTATCCATTCCAAAGGACGGCCTCTGTAGATCTTTGTGCATCTCTCTGATCCTGGTTGCTAGTCTTTCCAGGCATGCACTCCTTGGAGAAATCTGATTTCCTTCTGATATGATTCTGTTCTTCAGACCGCGATCCCCTCTCTGCCAGATCTCGTACTGCCTTCCTTGTTCTCATCCAGGACTCTCGGAGGCCCAACGGATCGGGATAGGAGCCCGCATCCGATCTGATCTCCAAATCTCCTTTTACTCCCTCGAATCTCCTAATCTTGTGCGCCAGATCTTGGACGTCTTCCGCTGCGCCCAAACGCCGCCGAGTCGCCTCTCCCAGGAGAGCGAAAATTTCGGAACTCATTTGGCCGGGTTTTGTTTTGTTTTGCTATGTTGTGCTCTTCTTTAGCTGCCCGCCTAACTTTTTCTTTAAAACTCCGCCACTGCATACATTGGAATTAAAATTAGAGTTTGATTATGGTACATCAAATCTATATGGTCTGTTAAATTGAGCGAACTTGAAGATCCAAATTCGCTTTACTACACATGATTTTGTGTAGTACAAGGGGCATTTTCATCATTGCACAAACCGCGTCCTTTATTCCCTCTCAAAAGTAGTCCAAGGGTAAAATGGGAAGATAAAAAAATCATTTGAGTCAAAACGTTCTTCTTTGCTTGTGTGTCGTCCTACACTAGGCGGAGCTAGGGTTTGAGCCCTCACCGGCAGGATCGAGCCCTGCATGTGTCCCCACCTTGCAAGCGGTGCTTTGCCTCCTCTCCTCAGCCTACTCGAAGTATATGTTGGGCCCTAAATGGCCCCAATTCGGCATTGGCCTTTTAACATGCCGAAAAGGCACATCGGACTATAAATGGACCCAATAACACCATTGGCCGCTAATAGGCCACAAAAGCAGCTCGGTCCAAAAAATGGGCCCATAGACACGACGTGTCGTCAACATGCTAAAAGACACATCGAGTCATAAAAGAGCCCAATAAAACCGCAAGCCGTCAATACGACAAAAGACACTTGGCCGCAAATGGGCCCAAAGAAAATACCTGGCGCTAACAGGCCGAAAGACACATCAGCATGTAAATGGTCCAAAGTCAACACGGTTCGTCAATGGGCCGCAACTATCGACAGACCGTAATAATGTCGATTGTCCCACAGACTATTGGGATTAATTGATACAAGTCCTAATGGGGCATATGGATCCAGGCTTTAAGTGAGTCATCTGCAAGCATGCCATTAATGGGACTTGAATCCTCCAGTCCGCTAACTTTTTGACTAAGTCACCTGGGACTTAAGCATTCCTTTGACTGGGTCGGTATTTTTAACTAGACGGGTGACTATTGGGCCATGCATGCCACATATCGTCGCTTCGTAGGCGCATGCCGACATTAGACGCGCAATACTTGTTCCAATGAATAGTTGACACACGGCTCCGTTGATGATTAAGAGGACAACACGTGGAGGATCAACAATGGTCAACGTCATTAACGGGTATCGAATCCAAACTCGCACCCGATAGTTCACCCTTGACGGTTACCCTTGAAGAAGCACTTCCCATGACGCCATGACGCACCATTTTCTATCATGAAAGTGCATACTTTCATGATGAAAAAGTGATTATTATCATAGAACACATCTACGGCAACATATATATAACTGTCTTGATTTTGTCATAAAACCGTCACAGATGTATATGAGAGACAGAAAATATGACCTACTATAACAACTATGTATCAATACAGATATGTCTTTTTTTTATAGTGTTGTACGCCATGCGCTCACCGAGGCTGCCATGCCTTGCCAATGTGTGGGGGCCATCATGGTGATGCCTAACATCTCGGGCTTCATGATGAAGCTAAGGCTGATTCCTGGCACTGGCAGGATCTTAAACAATGATGCACGCATGACAAGTGTGGAGCTAAAAACACACACAATCCTTTCATACTTTCTTTTTTGCTCGTTTTCATTGCCATAATAGTGTTTTAACCCTGCATTTCCTGTTATAACTCATGGGCAATTTTCCTAGCCATTCTAGTTTAACAGAGGAATTATGTTAGGCCGCCACCAAAACGCTCGCTACACAGTCATACACGGCCTATGGCTTTCGAGTCCTTCGTAGAGAGAACGATATCAGGTTCTTATTATAAAGAATCAACATTGTGTCTTACTTGCATAAATTTTTCCCCATACCAAGACACCAAGGCACATGAACAAAATGATTCTTGCGAAAGGTTGTGGTATGTTGCAGTACAATAATCCTACACACACGAACCCATTATAAGCTTTTACTTAATTTCCTTCTAACTAATTTATCAGGCCCCTCCTGATTTTCAGTGGGGGTGGGGCCCATCCTCCTCTTGTATCCAATCCCAATCGCCCACGCCAGCTAGTCCGTGCATCCCGTAATAGATCCCTCCGTGAGTGTAGCATTGCTTGTTGCAGTAGGGGGCATGGTGCTCTCGGCTCGCCGTGTGGCAGTTTGGTGAGGCCACCGGATTAGATGATGTGCATTGGTGTGAGGTCACGACACATCATAAAACTAGTAGGTGAAGTAACATAGGTCGTCACGAAGATGACTTTGGATTGATTCATGTATTTGTTTTGTCAGACTCTGTTGAATAATATAATAAAAATTGTTGTGTGCATCGCTCAATGCAGAGGTCAGGGGTTATCCTCCTTTGTGGAAAAATAGTGTTACAGTACAACAACCTTGCCTTGAACGACATCTCTCCATTTTGCAGTGAAACCATCTTACAGAATGTGTATCACTTATGCAGGGTGACCTCTTTAAAAAAAATAGATTTCTTTACACATGCCCTCAGGCGTGAGGCATGAATTAATCTGCAACTGAACTTGTTAAATAGACACTCCAGGACCATCCTGCACGGACACAGTGGACGAGATGACCGAGTGATCGGCACCGGCGTTCCTCGCGTAGAACGCCGGCTTGGACGGGGCGCTGAGAGAGACTGTTTCGCCTCCGAGCATCATGACCACCGACGACATCACCGGCCGATCCGCCGGGTTCCCCTGAACGCACAGAAGCCCGACGTGGACGCACCTTCGGACGTCGCTCTCTGAGAAGCTGCTGCCGATGCTCGGGTCCACCGTAGCCAGCACTGTTCCGGCCGTCCAGTGCTCCCATATCTGGGTCATTCGCAGCAGCCATGAGCCAAACATTCTTTCTGATACATACATATATATTCAGAGGTAACCAAACAACAGCACGTACCGTAGTCAAGACATCTTCAGACTGCTGGGAGTTGTAGCAGTCGTTGTTCTTCCTGCCCGTCACGATCTCCAGCACCATGACCCCGAAGCTGAACGCGTCCGACTTCACGGAGTAGTTCCCGCGCATCACGTACTCCGGCGCCATGTACCCACTGGAACAACAGGGTGGTAATTCAGTCAGTTTCTCTGCACGGTGGGACGACTACTGCTGCCTGAACTCGAATATGTATGCTATGGTACTGACTATGTTCCGACGACGCGGCTGGTGACGGCCTGCGTCTGGTCTCGCCCGAAGAGCCTGGCGAGGCCGAAGTCCGAGATCTTGGGGTTCATGTTGGTGTCAAGCAAGATGTTGCTGGCTTTGAGGTCACGGTGGACGACTTTGAGCTGGGAGTCTTCATGGAGGTACTGCAGGCCTCGAGCAATCCCGTGTATGATCTTGTACCTCTTTCCCCAGTCAAGCTGCTCGCGTTTCTCCGTGTCTACCACAGGTTCAGAAAACTAGGAGTGGTGAATGTATGTACGCAAATAAACAGGCAGGCAATGGTATCACAAGTTGCAGAGAAAATGCCACAATAGGATTCGATTCTGTTAGTACCGAATAGGATCTTATCGAGGCTCCGGTTCGGGAGGAACTCGTAGACGAGCAGCCTCTCCTGCTGCTCTAGGCAGACGCCGACAAGCCTCACCAGGTTCTTGTGCTTAAGCTTGGCAACCAGGGCGAGCTCATTCTTCAGCTCCTCCACTCCTTGTGCCGAGCTCTTGGACAGTCTCTTTACTGCAATTTCTTCGCCGTCCGGGAGAGTACCCTGTGCAAATCGAACCATAACTAAAACTAAGCTCACTTACCAAAATTTCGATGAATTTTCTTCAAGATATATGTTTGCTTGGTACTGTACCTTGTACACCGCACCAAATCCACCTTCGCCGAGCTTGTTTGTTTCCGCGAAATCTCCGGTTGCAGCTCGTAAAGTTGAGATGTCGATCAGCATCGAGTCCACACTATCGATGTCCTCGGCTTTGGCGGAATAACCTGGATCTGTTGAAACATCAATGTCGTTTGTCACCACAAGTTATGTCATGCTAGCTAGGCCCTATGAACTGTTACGCTGTCGTAAATTTGAGAAAATTTGTAGGGCATACATGGCTGATTTGCCTCTGCTAGTGGCCGGCGCCTCCTCCAGAGAAGGAAGCAAACGACAAGGTTTATGGCTGCTGCGGTAGGAAGAAGAAGTATGAGAACCATGCCAGGAACACTGTACTTTCTCCCTGTGAATTAACCAGTTCAAGAGGACACATATCAGGCCAGTTGAGATTTGCAAATCTGAACTGGAAAAAACAGCTGGACTTGCACTCACCTTCTCCGGCGGCCGCCGCTGGCGTCAAAACGTTGGGCACCACAGCCGGCGCCGACGCCGGTGCAGCAGAGCTGGCCGACGTTCCTGCCAGTCGCACCATCACCGGGCCATCAAAGAAGGGCGTTGTTTCGTACCGGTAGCTGCACCTCATCCCAAGAATCCTGGCTCCTATGGAGTCCGTGAACACAGGCGCCCATGTCTTGATGTTCACGGTGAGGCAGTCCCGGCACCGCGCCAGCGTCAGGTCAGGCGTGCACTGCGCCCAGGCGTACACCTTGGGGAGCTCCCGGTCGAAGTCGGCCTCTCCGGACGCATACAGCCGCGTGGAGTTGGCGACGGCGTAGCTCACGGTGGCGTTCAAGAGCGCGGCCACGACGCGCTGGAACCGGGCCGGCTCCGCCGTGGCGTTGACGTTGTTGCGGAGCGGGAGCGTGGGGTTGTAGGTGGTGTCGTCGTCGGGGCGGGACCGGATGTTGGAGTAGTGGAGCACGCAGGAGTCGTAGTAGATGGTGCTGTCCCTGCTGTAGGGGCACGCGTTGGGCAGGTCCTGGAAGGCCTGGTCCAGGCAGGTGAGGCAGTAGGAGGCGTTGGCGTCGCCGCGGCAGAGCGCCAGGGCCCAGACTTGCTGCGGAACGGCGCCGACCAGGGCGGTGGCGAAGAGCTCCGGGGACCGGGAGGCGTTCCTCGGAAGCGTGGCGCCGATGCGGTTGATGTTGGCCAGGTACTGGCTCTTGGCCGTGTAGGTGCTGCGGCCGCAAATTGTCCATGGGTATACTGCCGCGGCGGGGGAAGCCAGCAGTGCGACGGCGACGATGGCCACCACAGACAGGACCCGGTGGTGAGCCATGCTACCACAGATGCTGGAACCGAACGGGGAAGTTGGTGCTAGCTTTTGTACACCCAATTAAATTTGACCGTCGGACACGGCAATGACTTAGCAATTGGAAAAATCCTTGTCCGTTTTCACCATTTGTTTTGTGTATGAATGCCATGTTGATATACCGGGTGTTTGAGCTCGCGAGTGATCAATCCTCATTCAGTTTAACCTTTTCTTATAGTAAAATAATCCGGATTCTGCATGGGTATGATGCACACAACCATCTTTATTAAAACTATAACATATTCAAAAGATCCTTCACAAGTTCAAAAAAACAAAGAGAAAAGAGCACAATTGATAAAAAATATTGCATGACTGCTCCCGCTCCAAGCCTCCCCCCTCCCCCCCCACCCTGCGCGCGCGCGTCACCGGAGCTAGGGCTCCGGCCCGGCGTCCTTCCTCCCCCCCTTCCCTCCTCCTCACCACCGCCGCAAGGCGTCCGTCGGGCAGAGCTGCTACGTCCATGTTGCCGCAAATAACACCCTGAATTATCTCAAGACGCCAGTCCCTGGAAACAATCCGACATCCAGGACACTAGAGGCCATCAGCATGTCCCAACTAAACGCACAACTAGCCCTCCAGCAGCGATCAATAGCTAGAGGCCACGACAAGGGAGGCACAGTGGCACGAGACGATGACAAATGAACGACTGCGTCGCGCTTCGTGGCGACCTCCACACATCATCAACGACCTTGCCAACCGTGGTCGACTGTAAGGAGTAGAACAAGCTACAGAAGTGCCATCGCCACCGCCACCGACCCTATCCTGCGGCCTCTAGGCAGCCGCAACACTAGCAGACTGACTTCAAGCCACGCCAAAAGACCCAGTAAAACACAAAATTCTCACCACAGAATCGTATGAGTTGTCATAAGAGGCGCCCCTCAACACACAAGTTTCTGACGGGCTTGCCAAGCGGGGATGGCCAAATTGTGGTCTTTGCCCTTTTTGCAAAAAGGAGCAAGAGAGTGGGCCACATCTTTTCTTCAAGTGCCGCTACACCATTCGGCTTTGGAAGATGTTCATTGAGAAATTCCGACTAGAACAAATGGACACGTCCTTGTGGCATCTAGATGTTTCAGTCAAGAATTGGTGGGCACATAGAACTGGCACAGGAGTCCCCAACAGAAAGGCGATGGCCTCGCTGACCATGCTCGTGACATGGACCATCTGGAACGAAAGAAATGCCCGGGTCTTCCGGCATAAGAGCGCCCCACCGCCAATTTTACTCACTACTATTGCTAACGAGGCAGATCTTTGGGTCACTGCTAGAGCAGAAACTAGGGTATATTCTTTTGCGTGAGTAATCATTTATGCCGTGTAAGGTTGACTGTATTGTAACAAACTCTCCTCTATGCTTAATTAATATATGTTGCAAACCTTTTGCCTTGGTTTAAAACAAGAGATATTAGGAAATGTGACTGATGCTCCTCGTGATCGTAATCAATTAGTTTATTTCAACACATTTTTAAAAAGGGGGCGCTTTATTACTTAAAAGGTTTAAGCATTACACCCGGCCTCTGCATAAGTAAGATGCACACAGCCAAACAAAGTTCATTTACCCACATACAAGCGTGTGCGAAAATTCGAGCTATACAATCGTGTGCGTGATGTTATCATAGACTTAACGCACATGCATCAGTCGATGAAGAACGTGTAATCACACAGAGTTCAGCCATTGCACATTTTATTGTCTGGCACGTACATACAGTTGGATGATAGTGTGCTATAGGTGTGCACTAGTGCGAATATGTCGTATGCACATAGTCCACGTGCTTAGACTTGGATGGTGGTCAGAGGCGCTCCAATACCAGTTACCCATTTCAACGGCTTCATCCACAGATTAAAAGCCTAGTTGGCTTGCTGCGAATCATGTCCAAAGGCACCTTTTGGGTCAAAGGCGGCATGGAATTCGCATTAGATGGAGACATTTTGGAGGAATTCATCTTCCCTGTGAACTTTGTCAGTGGAAAATCCGCAGCCGTATCCGAGTGCCGCACGCACGGGGTGTCAACAAGTCTTAAAAACGCAGTGACAAAATCATCAATATAAGATGGAGGAAAGATAGGCGACTGCTGACACCCGAGTGGAAAAAAAATTCCTTTTCCACGCAGGGTGGACCTCCATTGTGGCAAGAGACACGAATCTCGCAACCTCCATGCATTGTGGGTCATGAGCAAGATCGCTATCGCAACAGAAGTTGCGGTTCAGTAGGCGGCGGCCGATCAACTTTGACTCCAAAAGGAGGTATCCACTTGCGCGGTAGGCAGTGGCAGTGGCGCGTCGTGGTCTCGCGGGTCAGGCTCAGGAGAAACTGGGCCGTCTTTGTCGTCGATCGCGGACTGTGTCGTGCCATGCCGAGGAAACCACGATTCCTCCGCGCTCCCCAACCCCCGCCGCCACAGCGATGCTTCTGGCCGTCATAGCCGTCGTCCTGCTCCTGCTGCCGCCGGCCATGCCGTTCGAGGACTTCTTGTGCGATGGCAGCACCTACGCGCCCAACAGCACTTTCCAGGCGAGCCTCGCCCTCGTCGCCGCGGTGCTCCCCGGCAACGCCTCCTCCATGCCGTCCGGCTTCGCCACCGCCGAGGCCGGCGCGTCGCCCAACCGGGCCTACGCCATGGCGCTCTGCCGCGGCGACGTCAACGCCTCCACCTGCGCCGCCTGCGTGGCCGCCGCGTTCCGTGCCGCCGGCGCCCAGGAGAGCTGCCCCAACAACACGGGCGCCACCATGTACGAGGACGCCTGCGTCCTTCGCTTCTCCACCGTGCAGTTCCTCGACTTCCTCAGGGCCGACCAGTGGCAGCCCGGAGAGCTTACGTACGGCCTATTTCAGCTTTCTAATGAACCTCTTGATCTTGAATAATTCTGTGTAAACTAATGGGATTTCTACGGCCCTGTAAACTGGTTCAAGTTTTCAAATTACCCCGGCGTCTCGGAATGTCAAGTCGGCACAGGGAGCATGGTTCAGCGCCGCCGCCACGTCCATCCTCACCGCCGTGGTCGACCACGCATTGGCCGCGGCGGGCAACTCAACGACCGCCAAGAAGTACTTCGCCACGGGCGAGGTGGACTTCCAGCCTAGGATCTACGCGCTCGCGCAGTGCCTCCCCGAGATGACGCCGTCGCAGTGCCGGAGCTGCCTCGGGACCCTCCTCGTGCAAACAACGCCCATGCTCAGCACCAAGCCCCGATGGATCATGTCTTTTGTGGTCTGGTGCAACCTGAGGTACAGCGTGCGGCCGTTCTACGAGGGTCGGTCGATGCTGCAGCTCCCGGCGCCACCACCGCCGGCAGTCGTGTCTCCATCTGTAACTCCAGAGCCTGGACCAACAGGTAGCACCTACCACACTCTTTCAATTCTTATTTTTATCTGCAGAACTGTTGCTATCATTTGTCTGCTTGCATAGCTCATACTACTTCATAATTTTAGTTTCAAGGTTAAGGTTCTTGTTTGGTGTATGATGTTGCAGGGAAGAAAAAGAGTGCAGCAGGAATCTCTGCGAGCATTGGTTGTTCCGTCCTCTTGCTATTTCTTCTTTCGGTTTTCGCTTTCGTTCGATTCAAGAGAAGGACTACTAAGCAATCAGAGGACGACCACCGTGAGTAGCATAACATCTAGCATGCTATATCAGTTTAAGGGCTGGAATTTGCAGTTCCTTGATGACATTCTTGTCATACGACACCAGCATTCAAGAAAATTGTGGGTGCACAATGCATGATCTTTGAGTTAGCAGCACTGCAAGAGGCAACTGAAAACTTCTCGGAAAAGAACAAGCTCGGAGAAGGTGGTTTTGGCATTGTGTACAAGGTGAGTAAATAAGCAACACATAACCGGGTGGGTGATATCAGTATAGCACCTTCTCTGAGGAAGACTCTGTTGCAGGGGATACTAGCAGATGGGCAGGAAATAGCAGTGAAGAAGCTTTTGGGAGGAACTGCGAGTGGTTTTCATCAACTGCACAATGAGGTGCAGCTATTGGCACAGCTGCAGCACAAGAACCTTGTTAGATTACAGGGGTTTTGCTCGCATCGGGATGATACGCTGCTCGTTTATGAATATATCAAGAATGGGACCCTCGACAACTTTCTATTTGGTATTTTTCCTCTTCACTCACCTCTCTTGCTCTCGAGCTACAAATCATTGCACGGATTTTATTTATTTTTGCTTCTAAACACCCTGTAATTTTTTATCTGCCATGGATGAGAACATTTGACTATGCAGCAAAGCAAAGCATGTGTAATAGTGAAATGAATGGTGCATAGCTATACACCGGAGTTTCACTGTTTAGAAACTCAGTACAAACTACTCCCTCCGTCAAGAAATATAAGAGCGTTTAGATCACTACTTTAGTGATCTAAAATGCTCTTATATTTCTTTACAGAGGCAGTACTAAATATGCCCGGTAGCATTTCCGGCACAATAAGTTACCAACACATCCAAGGTTGTTTATAAGGTAAGCGAGTTAGTATTCGATGGAGAGGCCGGGGGTTAAACCCTTTTTGAGTTAGTATGATTATTGTGCATTTACCTTGCACCACCTAATATTATGAATTTAACATTGTGCGCAATAGAAACTAGTGACGAAAATACACTGAGCTGGGAGCAACAGTACAACATCATTCTTGGGATTGCCAAGGGAATATTGTACCTTCACGAGGATTCAAGCATGAGGATCATCCACCGGGACCTTAAACCTAACAACATTCTCGTTGATGACGGCATGGATCCGAAAATCGCAGACTTTGGACTTGCAAGGCTGCTAGGAGAAGGTCATACTCACACCAAGACAGCTAGAGCTGTCGGAACACTGTAAGCCCGTATATATTCACACATCCACGAAACGGCAGATATCGAGCGTGTGCTTGCAAAGCCTAACCGCTCATCCTTTGCAGAGGTTACATGGCACCCGAGTATGCAATACACGGCCGCGTGTCGCCCAAGATCGATATTTTCAGCTTCGGTGTCTTGGTCCTCGAAATCGTAACTAGGAGACGGAACAGCAGTTCTGACGATCGCGATGAAGTGAATCTTATTAGTGATGTAAGTGCTTATTTACTTCATTTTTGGTGCATCTGTACGCTGGAAAGACTCGTGTAAATTATATATGTCATGGCAACTGAAAGTACTGTCGACACTAACAATCTAACAGGTGTGGAACTGCTGGACGAAAGGGACGGTATCGCAGATGATAGACCCATCGCTGGACGAACACGCCCGAAGCCAGGCATTACGATGTATGCACATCGGGTTGATGTGCATCCAGTCGGACCCTGACGACAGGCCTTACATATCATCCGTCATTTTCATGTTAACCAGGGACAACACGGAGATTCAAGCACCCGCGCAACCTGCATTCTTCTTTGGGAGAGAAGCGGCTTTAGCTTCTCCGGCATATGACCGATCTGATTTCATCCTGGGACAGGATGTCTCTGTGAATGCGGTTACAATTACTGAGCCGTATCCTAGGTAGGTAATGTACCGGTGTGATGTTGAGGCCAAAGAGGTGAGTTGGCTGTGGTTTCAGCGAGGATTTTCAGATATCTGGCCTTGGTTGTAGAATCCCTTTTGTTTAGGGTTGCTTCCATGTCTATGGGTCCAGTTACCCCATTATCTGGTTATATTTGATTTTATTTTGATCGAATATGTAAAAACTTTATTTTATAAAGTAAAATCCCCTGGATCATTTTCTTTGTCCGCCATTTGGTGTAGAGATAGTGCAAATATTACTTTTTTCACTAAAGAGGCATCAAAATATAGCATCAAACAGATACAAAGCATAATAAGTAACATCCTGCCACTACATAGTTAAGATGCACACAGCGACACACCATCAGTCCGATAGTAAAATAAAACCAAACATAACTGCAACAGTAAAGCCATAAAAGACTAACAATATGTCTATGCCAAATATGCAGGAGATGGTGGACCGATCCGGAGGTTATGCCTCCATCCATAATGGGTATAAACTTGCGTGGCCACCCTCTCCAACCGCATACACACCGTCGTGGATATCGGTCAATACTACGTAAGGTGCAGAAGAGGAGCTTACGGTTGGGTCTTGGCCATCACATTGTGATCCCATTATCAAATGGCAACTCATGTCTATGCTTAAGAAACCCCAACCATCTTTGATCAACGAGCTAGTCTACCGAAAAAGGCTTTCGCCCCGCTTTATAAATAAAGCAACCACCAAGCACGGAGTAACAAGGTAACAACGGAACACGACACACACCCACACAACGCCACCGCAGGCAGGGTCCAACACACACACACAAACACACACAGACTCAAGTTTCGCTGTGGGCACAACACAACAAGCCCAGCACAGACGCACTACGAAACGCCCCAAGACGGCGGTGGCGGAGGCGTGAAGACGACGATCTAATCTGGTTCCGGAGGTGGTGGGGGAAGCGGCGGAGCCAACCGGAGAGCCATCGCGTGAAGCTAGGTGATGATGGAGGTGATGGCGTCTCTTACGACTAAGCGGTCGCCAAAGCTGCAAGTAACCAGACCATTTGAACAAAGCGTCAGTAGCACGACGAAGAGGAATACGCTGAATCACACGTTTATTCCTAACAGTCCACAACGTCCAAGCAAGGACCCCAATGGCCAGCCACCTAACGTGGCGCAACACGGGTGGGATCGCCTGGAGTTCGGCAAAGAGAGCGGGGAAGTTGTTATGGTCCTAGCTTCCACCCACAATCTCGCGGAAACAACTCCATAGGAACTGCGCAGACACGCAGGTGAAGAAGATATGGTTTGAGTCTTCTTCAGGCCCGCAGAGCGGGCAACGCCCATCACCAGGGCCATTGCGGTTCAGAACCTCTAGGCCTGATGGGAGGCGGCCACGAATCCATTGCCACAAGAAGATCCTAATTTTCAGGGGGAGGCGAATCTCCCAAATGGAGGAGAGCGCCTCATGGCCAGGGGAGGGGGCGATGGCCAGGTATAGAGATTTGATGGAGAATTGACCAGAAGGCTCTAGTCGCCATCTGGCTCGGTCATTGTCCTCGTGAGATCAGGCTCGTGGAGTGCAATACAGTCGAGCAACTCCTGCCAGTCCGCGTTCTCAGCCGGGCCAAAAGGTCTCAGGAACGAAAGTTGCCCTAAGTCAGCCAGGGTGGTCGCCACGGAAATCCGGGGGGCAACCGTGATGGAGAACAGGTCCGGAAAGCGGGCCGCAAGAGGCGTGTCTCCAGTCCATCTATCGAACCAGAACAGCGTGGCGGTGCCGGACCCAACCGCGATCGAAGTCCCGATCCGGAGGACAGGAAGGAGATGAATGATGGATTGCCAGAACTGGGAGCCCTCAGAGCCACCAAGTCAGGAGGGCAATGTTCATGCGTTTGGAGGACATAATCCCGAGTCCGCCCTAGTCGCGAGGTTTCTAGATCTCAGACCACCTGACCATGTGGTACTTCTGCTTATCACCCTCGCCGGCCCAGAAGAAACACCCCTAAACAGTGGCAATCTCATGATGAAGGGTCTCAGGAAGGCTGTAGAAGCTCATGATGAATAGGAGTAAGCTGGAGAGGGACGAGTTAATGAGCACCGTACGAGCCGCTTTCGAGAGCCACCGACCGTGCCAGGGCTCGATACGGTGCTGAAGCTTCCCCATCGTGGGGCGCAGTTCGGCCACCGTAAGCCTAGAGTCGCTAATGGGTATCCCTAGATATGTCATGGGGAAGGACCCGAGCTGGCAATTAAGCCTATCCGCTATGCGCTGTCGCTCGTCTTGGGCGTAGCCCAAGACCATCACCTCGCTCTTGTCGAAGTTGATCCTAAGGCCAGACATCTGCTGGAAGCACAGAAGGAGGAACTTGAGGTTCGAAATATCACTCTTCAAACCCTCCACCACAATAATGGTGTCATCCGCATACTGGAGAAGGGAAATCCCGGATCCCCCAACTAGATGTGGCACTATCCCCTTAATGTGCCCTGCCGCCTTGGCCTTATCCAGGATGGCCGCCAGAGAATCAACAACCATGTTAAACAGGAACGGAGCGAAGGGATCACCCTAACGCACCCTACAGAATGTGGGGAAGAATGGGTCGATCTCCCCATTAATGTTCACCGTGGTGCGACCCGAGGATACCAACTGCATCACTTGGGTCACCCACCTGTCGTCGAAACCCTTACGGAGCAGACATTCCCGAAGGAAGGTCCAACTGACTGTGTCATAAGCCTTGTGGAAATCCAGTTTCAGGAAGAGTGCCTTGAGGTGTTTGGAGTGCACCTCATGGAGAGCTTCGTGGAACACCAAGACTCCATCAAGGATATACCGGCCCTGGATGAAGGCCGACTGGTCCGGGTGAGTAATCCGGTCGGCAATAGGGGCCACCCTAATGGCGTACCCCTTCGCGAGGATGTGGAAGATGACATTAATCACCGTAATCGGGCGAAACTGTTGGATGTCCGAGGCCCCATTCACCTTGGGAATGATAGTGATTACCCCATAGTTCAGCCGTGCGAGGTCAATGGACCCAACAAAGAACTCGTCAAAAAGGGCCATCACCTCAGGTTTAATCACCTCCCAGAAAGTCTAAAAGAATTTCACTGGGAGGCCATCCGGGCCGAGAGCCGAGAAAGGGTTCATGCCCTTAATTGCCGCCCAAACTTCCGCCTCAGTGAACGGGGCGAGGGTCGTGTTATCCTCAGGTGAGACGCAGAAGTGGGCAGGCCAAATGTCTTGCGCCAGGGCAAGACCTCCCTGGAGGGAGGCAGAGAATAGGTCTCTGTAGAAGCTGTCTACATGGGCCCGGATGTCTAGGGACATAGTATTTGTTTATGTATTCACATGTGTATTTAAGTTTACGGTCAATACAATTCTAGCATGAATAATAAACCTTTACCATGAACAAGAAAGTATGATAATAACCAGTTTATTGTTGCCTCTAGGGCATATTTCCAACACTTATTTCGCAACAAGGTTTGTCACACACCATCCTTAGTAAGTAGTTTGGACAACCATTTACTAAGTAAGACTGTAAGACATCATTCTTCTCTTGAAGGTCATGAATGCCTAGGCCACCTTGTATTTTGGTTTGTAGACCACATTCCATTCGCCTAGCCAATACTTTTTATTTTCACTATCTCCTTGCCAAAAGAATCCGAATCTAAAGCAATCTAATCTTTGGAGGACCCTTTTGGTAGTTGGAAGAAGGATAACATAGATAGAATCATGTTTGTGAGGACATAATTGATCAAGAAGAACCGTCCTCTAGCTCAGAGCAACATTCCTTTCGAACTACTCAACCGTTTCTCTAAGTGCTCCTCTAATTGTTTCTACTCCACATTAGTTGGCGCCGATAATGGTCCGGGCTTCCCAAATATTTAATCGGGAACTATCCTTGTGCACTACCAAATAATCAAGATATACGACAACTGCCTCACTGGCTTCTCCGAAGCAGAATAATTCACGTTTATGGAAGTTAATTTTAACGCCCGTCATTTCCTCAAAATCTGAAAGCAAGAACTTCAAGTTTCGAGCCTTGTCCCGGTCATGTTCAACAAAATGAATTGTATCGTCGACATATTGCAAAATAGAGAGGCTCCCATCCACAAGTTGTGGCACTACTCCAACAATGTGACCGTCCTACTTAGCGCGATCAATCAGAATAGCAACATGTCGCCGCAATGTAGCACAATATTGGAGACATGGGGTCACCCTGCTGTAGATCATTTTCTGTTCGAAAGTAATGGCAAACATCGTCATTGACTTTGATGGCCATACTACCTCCAGTAACAAAATTTTAGATCCATTGTCGCCATTTCACGAAGAAACGTTTCATTCTGAGGGACTATTGAAGGAACGCTCATTTGCCTTTATCATAAGCCTTTTCAAAGTCAACCTTAAATATTATTGCACTCATGTTCTTCTGATGCGTCTTGTGAACAGTCTCATGTAGGATTACTACTCCATCGAGTATATTTCTTCGTTGCATGAAAGACATTCGAAATGGTCTAACAACATGGCCATCAATTGAATTGAGCTTATTAGTAGCGACCTTAGCGAATATCTTAAAGCTGACATTAACGAAGCATATGGGTTTATATTGTTGGATCTACTCAAGATGCTTAATCTTTGGCAACAAAACAATCTTGCCAAATTTGAGCTTTGATAGGTCAAGTTGCCCGGCACAAAGAGCATTGAACAACAACAAAAGGTCAGACTTGATGACATCCCAGAAGTTCTCGTAGAATTCTGTAGGGAAGCCACTAGGGCCTGGATCTTTGTTATGTTCCATTTGGAAGACAACAGCTCTCACCTCCTCTTTAGATAAAGACGTCATGATGATATCATTTTCTTCTGCTGTGACTCGTGGGATATCATTCGTTCAAGTCTCATCTAGGGTGAAATTCCCTTTGTCCGGCGCCCTGGACAAAGATTTGAAGTACATCGTAATATAGTTGTTGAGCTCTGCCAATCATTCAATCCGGCCCTCATCTTGTCGAAGACTAAAAATACTCTTCTTATTATGTCATCCATTGGCGATCAATTGAAAGTCTCTTATTGCTGTCTCCCTCCAAGATGAAGTCAGATTTGGATCTTTGGTACCATTTGATTTCCTATACTCTCAAAAGTCGTGCAATCTTCTCATTGGATTGAATTTTCAAATAAATCTCCTGTTGAGACAAGCTGCGAGTTTCTGTTATTTTGTCGAGGTCCTCAATAATGGTAGAGAGGCATTTTTTTTGCAGATACCGTTGGTGCGTTTTGCCCATCCAGAAAGGAATTGCCTCATGTCCCTTATTTTAAAGTTCCATCTCCGGTTTGGTGTACAACCAACTATATGCCTCTCCCATACATTCTTGATTAATTCAAAAAAGCCACATTGGATATTTTGAATATGAATCTTAACAATATTTCAAGTCAAAAAATATATGTGATGCAACGATTTTTGTTCATTAATAAGGTTGCCAATCATTTTAACTATATGTAAGTTGCCTGACTTTTAAATTTGAGTAATTCGATTTTGTAACAGTTGATTCTCTTGTTAAGATTCATGTTGTCTTTTGTTTTCTTGTGTTATTTTTTATGCTTCTTTGGCTGAATTTTTGACTTGCCCCTATTTGGGGCCAATCAATTTTCTTACTGGGCTTGAAGCCCGTTAGGCATTGCCATTTTTCTACTATTTTTATACTTTTTGCATTTTTTCCTTTTTCACTTTAGTATTTTTTTCTTTTTCTTTATTGATGTTTTTGGGTTGTTGGGTGAGTGTAAACATATACAGGCAAGTACGATATAATATGTGTGTAAATTATAAGAGTCCAAAATTGGCACTATTATATGCTTATTGTCTTCATGTTATAAAAGTGCCATTTCAGTGCAAATTAATGTGCAAATTTTTTAAGTTTTTTCTCACTTCTTAAAGGGTAATACCAATTCCACTAATTAATTTTTGAATTAGTTTTTATTATTTTTATTTTTTTCATTCTTTAACGGTAATACAATGTAACTAATTCATTCCTTTTTAGAAAACATTTTCTGTTGCAAAAATGCCACCATTATATGCTTTTTCTTGCATATTGTAGGAAAATGAATTTATATTTCAATTGTCTGCAAATTTTGTCATTGTTATTTTTCTCATTTTGTTTTATTCTTAAAGGGTAATACCAATGCCAGTAATTCATTCTTTCTTATGAAACATCATTTTCTATTTTTTGTGCATAAGTATACACATAAATACTATATAATGTGTGTAACTTATACTAGAGTGCAAATAATTGCACTATTATGTTTATTCTTCGCCATATTACAAAAACTGTAGTGTCAGTGCGTGTGCAAGTTTTTTCCATCTTATTTCTTCTTAAAGGGTAATACCAATACCATTAGTTCATTATTTGTTAGAAAAATCATTATTTTGATTTAGTTTTAGTTTTTCGTTCATTTTATATCTTTTTCAGTTTAATACGACGCCACTAATTCATTCTTAAAGGGTAATATCAGTGCCACTAATTCATTCTCTTTAGAAAACTTCATTATCTTGATTTTTTCATGTTGATTTCATATTCTTTCCCTTTTAAGGATAATACAAATGTCTTGCATATTATAGAAAGAGAAACTTATGTGTAAATTATGTGCATTATTATTTCTTTTTTTACTACTAATGTTTTTTTATTCTAATTTTAGTATTGGTACAGGGGGTATAAGAAGGCCAGAGAAAGTTGAAGGCGGCCAAGCCATGGGATCTTGATTGGGTGGTGGAGAGTGATTTGACTTAATGCCCCCCCCAAAAAATCCAGGCGCCTGTTAAATAGTTGTATTTGTTTTTTTCCTATTGTATGATCATGTGACACTATTTAATCTTGTGAGATGCATTTCATTTTTGTTGTGACAAGAGACAATTAATGTTTGATCTAAACACTACGTATAATATAGACACATATCCTAAAGTTTTATTTTATATGCGTGTCGGTTGTATTGTCTTATAAAAATTTACACTAATGTGCATTTTTATATATAAAGAAACATTGCAATTTTTGTGCAAATTGTGTCCAATCTTCTTCACCCCCCTTTCTTTTAGGGTAATACCAACGCCCTTAATTCATTCTTCGTTAGACATGCTTTTGTCTTTTGTGTTTTGTATGTGCTTTAGTTTTTGGCTTTCTTAGTGAGTGTTAGTTATAGTATGTAACTTATATCACCTATTGATTTGATTACAATTTATAGAATATTATAATAAGGGACAGAGGGGAAGCTGTATTTAGATGAAGATGTGGGGCTACACAGTGCATCAAAGGAAAAGTCAAACATAAAATTCAGTAGCTTGAGCCATAGCTAGTCCATTAATTTTTTTAAAGGAGGATGTACCTTCGGCCTCTGCATCTGGGCGATGCATGCAGCCATGCATGCAGTCATTTTATTAATTATTCACAAAGTCCTTACAAAGGTAATACATCAGTAAGCCTGAAGCCACCATCTTGGCAACACCTGTCGCTACTCCTATCCCTATGATGAAGGGGTGCCGAATGTCCGAGCCTAATATCAAACAGACATCACACCAACACCTAACATCTAATGTCAGATGCCCCTGATGAAGCGATGTACCTAGGGTAGGGTCATGGATCTGTCCAAGACACCCTCCCCAAGGACATCTCCAAAGGAACCAGAAGCGGTCGAAGCAAAATCATCATCCACTCGATCGTGAAGCTATGTTCCACTCGACAGTATAGAAGACACTGGACTATGCGAACAACCACTCGATGATACGAGAAACCACTCGGAGTGTAGAAGGTCTAACGTCACTGAGGATGACAACGGTCGGTCATTCACTCTACAACCTTAAAGATCATTTATATCTCTTTATTACTAGCGTTACTAGTAACGCCCTGCCTTAATGTACATTGAACCCTTTGTAATGTGAGCTGGCTGGGGTCCTGACGCACTCTATATAAGCCACCCCCTCCTCCGAGACAAGGGTTCGCTCCCTTTGTAATTCACACGCATATATCCAGTCGACCGCCTCCGGGCTTCGAGACGTAGGGCTGTTACTTCCTCCGAGAAGGGCGTGAACTCATAAAACTCGCGTGTACAACTCCTCCATAGCTTGGATCTTGCCTCTACATTCCTACCCCCCTATTCTACTGTCAGGCTTAGAACCAGGACAGTTGGCGCCCACCGTGGGGCAGGTGTCTTAACGACTTGTTGGAGAAGTTGCAATTTTTCCGATCCCTTTCATCATGGTTTCAGGCGGAGGTTTGGCTGAGGGCCGCGAGATCCGTCTCGGCGCGCTCGTGTTTGTCGCCGACGACTCCGCTTGGCTTCAGGAGGCTCCACTCGACGTCGACGCACTCCCCGCCCGCGGGGCGACTCGCGCGTGCATCCGCGGCGTCCTCCTGTGGCAGCCATCGACCCAGTATCAGTCGGCTCCAGCAGCTTTCACCCTCCCTATGACCCACCGGAGCAAACGTTCTGGTCGGTCGAGGCTTCAGCGGTGGGTGAGGCATGTGGTGGCTTGCCAGTCGGCCACCCCTCAAGTCGCGGCAATCGAACCCGACGAAACTCTCTACGGCATGTTCATCTGTCAACTGGCTCCGTAGAGACTGCATCCAAGTGCGACAGCAGCGACCCAACGACAGAAGTTTTGATGGTTAGTGGACCACGCAGTCCTCCTGGCTTCACCCGTGAAGACAGAGGTGATGGGGGCGGCGATCCGTTGCGCGTTCATGAAGAGTACCACCCCAAACCCCTCTCTTCGCAGTAGAGGGAGGAACTTTGCCGCCGGAACATGGATGCACTGCATACTCCTATAGTCAGAGAAACCCCTGAGGCCCAGGCCTTTGAGCAGGCGCGCCTGGACAACTTGGCTGAGCGCACTCGACTGGAGAACCTCCAGCGCGCACTCGATGATCGCGCTCGGCAGCGTGCTCCCGAATCCAGTTGACGCCAACTTTTTCCGCCTCCGACTCAGGTATACCGAACCCCGATCCAGAATCTAGCAGCTGCTGCCCGGATAGCGGAGTCGATCCAACCTTCCCAGTCAGAAGCTGGCTGAGGTCTGGTGTAGATCCGAGCTTTGCTCCGGGCGGCGGGAGAACAGAATACGGCCGTATCTCAGTCGCGGAATAGGATCCATAGCAGATCTGTGGTTGCAGACACAGTTCAGTCGGCTCACAGCCCAAGATCGCCCCCCGAGGCGTGAGGGACGTGGAGATCGACGAGATCAGTACAGAAACCGTGAGCAGTATGATCACCGAGTCGATCGCGATGATCGTCGTCGAGTGCCCACGCCTCCCCCAAGGAGTGGGTCGTATGTGCCTCGGCAACATGATGACAGGCGCCCTCACAGTGTTGGGAGAGGGATTCCAGTCGACCCCAGGGAGCCAGGCTTTGATGCGAGATCTATTCTCGTTCAGGGCTTGGTCGACAGAAACAGAGCTCACCGAGAGGGCCATGTCAGGGATCCGCACACCAGCAGCAGGGTGCATGTCTCAGGTCCAGAGTGCTTCAGTAGAGCCATCAGGGCTGTAGTGATTCCTCCCAACTTCAGGTTGGCGACTGGAGTCAGTAAGTTCACTGGTGAGTCCAAGCCTGACACTTGGCTTGAAGACTACCGAGTGGCTGTCCAGATTGGTGGCGGCAATGATGAAGTTGCCATGAAACACCTTCCTCTGATGTTGGAGGGCTCAGCTAGAGCATGGCTGAATCAGTTGGCACCTAGCAGTATTTATACTTAGGAAGATCTCGCCTGAGTGTTTGTCAGAACATTCGAGGGCACTTGCAAACGGCTGGCAGGTTTGACAGAATTACAGTGTTGTGTTAAGAAACCGAATGAAACTTTGAGGGATTATGTCCAGAGATGGATCACCCTGCACCACACGATGGAGGATGTGTCTGATCATCAGGCAATTTGCGCCTTTAAGGAAGGTGTCAAGTATCGGGAGTTAAATCTGAAATTCGGTCGGACAGGAAATATGACTCTGACTCGGATAATGGAGATTGCCACCAAGTATGCCAATGGTGAAGAAGAAGAACGACTCCGGAGTGGCAAGCACAAAACATTCGCCCATGAAGCCGTTGGAGGAAGTTCCAGTCGGAAGCAGAAACGCAAAGCCGAGCCAGCAGCTCCTGGCGAAGCCTTAGCCGTGATTCAGGGAAAGTTCAAGGGGAAGCACAAAGGGTCGTGGAACCCCAAAAAAATAAAAGATCAAGATGGAAACAACGTGCTGGATTTGCCATGCCTCATCCACACCAAAAAAGATGAAGAGGGTAATTTCATTTACCCGAAGCATACCACTCGACAATGTTGACTCTTGATCCAACAATTCCGAGAGAAACAACCCAAGGAAAAGGAGAAAGAAACTGACAAGGTTGAGGATGAGGAGGAAGATGATGATGGTTATCCCCACGTGAATTCCACTCTGATGATTTTTGCTGATGTTGAGAGTAAACGTCGATTGAAAACCATCAACAGAGAAGTAAACATGGTCGCTCCGGCGACACCCAGTTATTTGAAATGGTCCCAGACTGCCATTACATTCGACCAGTCCAATCACCCAGCGCACATAGCCACCCCTAGGAGGCAAGCGTTGGTGGTCGACCCAGTAGTCGAAGGCACCCGATTGACTAAGGTTCTGATGGATGGTGGCAGTGGCTTGAATATTCTGTATGCAGAGACGTTGAAAGGGATGGGCATTCCGATGTCCAGACTCAATGAAAGTAATATGAGTTTCCATGGGGTCATTCCAGGCAAGAAGGCTGCTTCATTCGGCCAGATTGCTCTCGACGTGGTTTTTGGCGACTCCAAGAATTACCGCAAAGAAAGGTTGACATTTGAAGTTGTGGATTTCCAGAGTGCCTATCATGCTATTCTGGGCAGGCCAGCTTATGCACGTTTTATGGCTCGACCATGCTATGTGTACCTCAAATTGAAGATGCCTGGTCCCAAAGGGGTGATCACTGTCACTGGTAGTCGGAAGAAGGCAGAGTGCTTCCAGAAGGTCTCAAAGATCGCCGATGAACAGATGGCCGTAGCAGAATTGCAAGAGTATCAAAAAAACGCAGATCCGAGTGATTTGTTACGAGCCAAGAAGCCCACCACGGATTCAACATTCCAGTCGTCTAGCGAAACAAAGTCGATTCACATCCACCCGACGGATCCTAATGCTACTCCGACTCACATTTCAACAACGCTCGACTCCAAATAGGAAGAAGCGCTCAACCAGTTCCTCCGTGAGAACTGGGACATCTTTGCATGGAAACCTTCGGACATGCCAGGTGTTCCCAGGGATCTGGCTGAGCATCATTTGCGAGTTGACCCAAAAGTGAAACTAGTCAAAGAACATCTTCGAAGGTCCGCCGTACAGAAGAGGAAGGCAATCGGTGAAGAGGTGGCTCGGCTTTTGGCTGCTGAGTTTATCCATGAGATTTACCACTCCGAGTGGTTAGCTAATGTTGTCATGGTCCCAAAGAAGGATGACTCACTTCGCATGTGCATCGACTTCAAACATATCAATCGGGCCTGCCCGAAAGATCACTTTCCTCTCCCTCGCATCGATCAGATAGTTGACTCGACTGCGGGGTGCAAGCGTTTGTCCTTTTTGGATGCCTACTCCGGGTACCACCAGATCCGTCTGTACGGACCCGACGAGATAAAAACAGGTTTCATCACCCCATTCGGATGCTTCTGTTATGTCACTATGCCATTCGGCTTGAAGAATGCTGGAGCCACATTCATGCGGATGATTCAGAAGTGCCTGCTCACTTAGATCAGTCGGAATGTGGAAGCATCCATGGATGACATTGTGGTCAAGTCACGTAAAGGTTCCGACCTACTGACTAACCTTGCTGAAACCTTTGCCAACCTCAGAAGGTATGATATCAAGCTCAATCCATCAAAGTGCATGTTTGGAGTTCCGGGCAGAAAATTACTCGGTTTCCTTGTTTCCGAACGAGGGATCGATGCTAACCTAGAGAAAGTGGGTGCTATACTCCGAATGAAACGCCATGTGCGTGTGCATGATGTCCAGAAGCTTACTGGTTGCTTGGCCACCCTAAGTCAATTCATTTCTCGACTCTGTGAAAAGGCACTGCCTCTTTACCGACTGATGAAGAAATCAAATAAGTTCGAGTGGACTCTTGAAGCTGATGCAGCATTTGCAGAGCTAAAAGCCATGCTTTCCACCCAGCCGGTGCTTGTTGCCCCAATAAGCAAAGAGCCTTTAATGCTTTATATAGAAGCCACTAGACAAGTCGTCAGTACAGTACTTACGGTCGAGCGGGAAGAAGAGGGAAAAGCCTATAAAGTTCAGCGCCCAGTTTATTATATTTCTAAAGTCCTGACTCCGTCAAAGCAGAGATATCCGCACTATCAGAAGCTCGTTTATGGGATTTACATGACCATGAAGAAGGTTGCACACTATTTCTCTGATCACTCTGTTACAGTCGTTAGCGATGCTCCATTGTCAGAGATTCTGCACAACAGAGATGCAACTGGTCGAGTGGCAAAATGGGTGATTGAACTCTTCCCCTTAGATATCAAGTTTGAGGCAAAGAAAACTATTAAGTCCCAAGCAATAGCAGATTTCCTCGCCGAGTGGATTGAACAACAATTGCCGACTCAAGTTCACTCGGAGCACTGGACCATGTTCTTTGATGGATCCAAAATGCTGAATGATTCCTGTCGTGGTTTTGTCACGGCAGATGTCCTAGAGAAAGGACTTAGTCGTGGAGTCATCGCGACGGGTTAGCTTGAAGGGGTTAAAGCGGACACAGGGACGCAAGAGAGTTTATACTAGTTCGGCCCCTTCGATGAAGGTAAAAGCCTACGTCTAGTTGTGACGGAATTGATGGGGTTTTGATGACTAGGGAGCAAACAAGCTTCGCCTAAGTCTCGAGTTATTGTCTGTTGTCTGAACCGCCGCCGGGTCGTCCCCTTATATACACGGGTGACGCCCGTCGGTTCACAGATTCCCAATACCGGCTCATAGATGTGTCCGGTTTGGTCTCTACTTATTCCTAACTTACAATACAAGTTACATACCAACACCGGTTTACGGCTACAGGCCTTGAACCGACTATGGGCCTTGAGCCCTCATCTGCCTTCTTGGGTTTCAACATAGTTAACTACCAAAGAAGTTAACCCGGCCCAGATAGGCCAGTTTACGCCCAGTAGTGATATCCTCAACATTAGGCCCGAGATTGATTTGAACAGGTTCATGTCAATCCTTAGCAAAAATCTTCATCTTCAACACCTTCTTGTAGTTTGTTGAATCGCCGTGACGTCATCTTCTCTGGTCGTTGTAAACCGGCGTGACGTCACCTGTTATAAAGAAACTTATCCATGATACCTTTTTTGTTTAATAGGTCTGCGACAATCGAGGCGACAACTCCCTTTCCAGACCCACGGTTCCTTGATTTTCGCGCCTGACACATGCCCCTTGCCTTATAAATAAGACCGAAGGGTCATTTCTTTTTCCCCTTCGTGCCCTTCTGCTTCATCTTCCCCGCGTCGTCCAGCTTCGGAGTTGCGCCGCCGTCGACGACTTCTGCTCCAACCTTGGCCGCTGCATCACCCTGATTGTACCAGAGCATCGCGACAACTTTCTGTTTCTTCCTCGGCTCCGGTGAGTTCTTCACCTTTTCCTCCGTAGATCCGTTCTAGGGTTTCCAAGTTCTTCAGTGTTCATCGTCTTCTTCGTACTCATATGATAGATCCTAGATGAACCTGTGAACCTTTGCTCTGTGTAGCGGTAGTTCTTAGCATCCGCCTTTACTTATATGCCTCAAGACCATAGATCTACCTGTATCTCTGCCCATTGATTCGGTACTGTTCTTTTTTGAACCTTGAATATTTTCCTTCTTTTCTGAACTTGCTTCAGATCCGTCGCTGTAGAGAAATCTTGTGAAATCTGTTTCTGTACACTTATCTATCCGCAATCTCAACTGTTTCAATGCTTAGATCCAGCGGTTTAACTTTGTAGAAAAATTGCCAAACCGGTATATACCATTAGTCCCCTTGTTGAACCGCCAGATGCTGTTGCTTCATAAAACTCCGGTTTAGATAGAGCTGTCTCCGGTTTAACATTGTACATACCAGTGCACTTTAATAAATGCATTCTTGAACCGGAATTACCTATCTTGTAGATTTCATCATGGCCAAGCAAGTATATGAGTGCAACTGGGTTCCTTCTCGCGTCACAGAGACTCAACTGAATAATTTAGTCCTGATCGGCGCTTTAGGCAGCAAAAACACCATCCATTGGAGAGCTCCTGGTAAAGAATGCCCTCCCACACCTCAAGAAGGAGAGGTCGTCGTTTTCGTAGATCACTTAGCCCGGGGCTTTAAGCCGCCTGGTTCTAAATTTTACCGGGACGTTTTAGCTGATTTTCAACTCCACCCACAAGACACTGGTCCCAACTCTGTTACAAACATGTGTCACTTCCAAGTGCTCTGTGAGGTGTTTTTTCAAGAAGAGCCCACAGTGGAGTTGTTCAGAGACTGTTTCCATCTAAACCGTTGTACTGAGTTTTCTGACGGTTCCAATACGAAATTGGGCGGTGTGGCGATTCAGAAAAGGAAAGAGGTCACATACCCTCACGCCAAGCTGCACAGCCACCCCAAAGAGTGGAATTAAACATGGTTCTATTGCAGAGACACCTCCCCTGCTGGTGAAAATCCTTTGCCTGGCTTTCGTCCGGAGCGGCTTAGCAATACACATCCCTTTCCGCAAAGGTTGACTGCCAAGGAGAGAAGCAAATACACTCCTCAACTGTCCAAGCTTAGAGCCTTCATGGCCAATGGTTTAACAGGAGTTGATCTCGCTCGCTGTTGGATATCGTGGAGCATACTGCCCCTTAGTCAGCGCTCTGGTTTGATGTGCGAGTATACTGGTAGTGTTGATGACCCATTGCGACATGCTAACATCCAGCTTACCGACGAAGAAATCACAGAGGCTGTGAATAAAATGCTGAATGAACCGAAACACGTCTGTGCTCGAACCGGCTTGCTTCCCTTCTGTGCCACCAACAAACCGCCAGCTGTAAGAGTTTGATTGTTCTTTTTTCTGAACCTGTTATTGATATATCTAGTCATTGTTTAATATCAATGCCTGTTTAAACAGGGGAATGATCCGTTTTGGATCAAGAAACTGCCGCAGGAGAAACCAGAAAAACCAGACAAACCGGAAAGATCAATCCGGCAAAAGACTAAAGCTGTGAAGAAGACTACCCATAGGAAAAGAACCACCGCATCCTCTGATCCGGCCGCTGATGACGATGTGGGTAACCCGGACCTTGAGGTAGAACTTGATTCACTTGGCTTATTTTTCACGCGCCTTATTGATGATGATATTTGTCAGGATGATGCCGAAGCCAGTCATGCTGATGTTGCAGAGGTAATTATTCTTTCCTCCGATTCAGATCCTTTGCCTTCACTAAAAATCCGTTAGGCAAACCGGAAGGTTAAATTTTCTCATCCTCTTGCTTACTTGGATCCCAAATTTCTTATGAAGACCCAACAGCACGAAGCTCACCGCACGACCCGGCATAGTGGCCAGGTAGTTACCTTCGCCGCTTTACCGAATAGTCCGGTTCGGAAACGCCATTCAGAGGTCTCTAATTTGCCTGTGAGTGCTTGTCCTAAAATGGGCTGTTTTTGTCAACCTCTTAATCCGTCTGACTCTGATTATCAGGTCACTTCCCATTCATCGTCTGGCGAGTCATCAGCTACCCAGCTGCCGCCGCTCAAAACGGTGCTTGGGTAAGCCATACTTATCATAATGCTTCTGGTGTATTACTTTGTAGCATATACTGTACTGACCTTTGTTACTCCTTTCAGGGCCAAGCCTAAGCCAAGCAAGAAGGCTCGCCTAGATAAAGCGGCTGAAGAAGATGCTATTCCTGAACCGGACAGAGTACTCAACCCTGATGCGGCCATCCGTGAGAATGTGCCAAACGACCCACCACCACAAGATGATGATTTTATTACTGAAGAGAGACATGTTGATACCTCCGGTCCTGTTGACCAGCCCAGAAGCCCCATCCAGATTGAGAAATCCACCAGTCCATCCAAGTCTACTGATAAACTGACGGCCCCAATGCAAACCGGCAACACCAAGGATGATGAAGTTGTTATTACTGGCATTGGCCATACAGAGCCAAGCAATCCTGTCGCTTTGTCTAAACATACTGCCAAGGAAGAATTTGCTGCCTTTGGCAAGGGAAAGTGGACTGTTGATCTGGCGACTTACGCTGCTCTGAACGCCCAAGACATCCATTCCGGCTATCTGAACCGGCTGTATACCAGTCGTGACTATGAAGCCGGTCTGGTTAACATGATGAAAGATAAATATGAGGTAACTTCCATATGCTCTTTCCTGCTTGTATGCTTCAATTCTTGCCGACTCTCCTATCCCCGAAGGACCGGTTTGTAATCTTCTTTCAAACTGGGACTTACTAATATAAATCTTAATGCCTCGAAATTCGCTGATGTAGCCCCCAAGGGCCGGTTCAACTTAGTGTAGTCAAACTGGGACTTAAGTAATTAATATCGCCGCATCAGAACTTATTTGAACAAATAGCCATTAGCCCCCAAGTGCCAAGTTGAATACTTGTATTGAGCTTGGGACTTTATAATCAAGTGAAATATGAAGATCAAATAGGCATTAGCCCCCAAGCGCCAAGTGCATAACTTGTTATGTGGTTGGTGCTTCAATTCTTGCACTGCTTGTTGAATCATATAACTGTCTGTATGCAGGCTAAGCTGAAGACAAAAGAGACCCAAATCGCCGATCTCCAAGAAAATCTGAAGTCCCAACAGACTGAAACCTCAAAAGCAAAAGAGGAGTTGACCAGCGCCTTAAGCGTCATGGAACAGCTTAAGAAGGATTTCAAGAAGGAGCGGGCGGATTGGGCTACTGAAAAATCCGCTTTAACCAAACGAGCAGAAGACGCTGAGGCTGCACTAAAACCGGTGGTGGATGAACTGACCAGCATAAAGCGGCACGTGCATGCCATGACCGCTGCTATCTTTGGTAAGCCGGTTTGATTTCTGAATTGATCCTGCCGTCTTACAGAGCTGCCGGTTTGTTAACCCTTTGTGATATTTCAGGGACACACATTGGTCATTTGGGGTCAGATGTGCGGAAGAAATTGAAAGCCGCCTATACGTTGATCGAACAACTGTACACTGGTGCACAACGGATCATCTGTACTGCATCCCACAGCAAGCCGGCGCCCACTTTGATTCAGGACACTCTGCAGAAACTGTCGGTGCTTCCTGCCCAGGTTGAAGAGCTGAAGAAATCTGCTGCTCGAACCGGTGCGATCAATGCCTTAATCCAAGCAAAAGCTTGGGTGCCGGATTTTGATCCTATTGAAGCGGCTAAGGGCTATCCCAGCTTGAAGGAAGACGGGTCAGAGTTTAGTGAAGCGGATCTGCGAGCAATAAATCGGGAGGTGCGTCCGCTAGCTTGTCAATTGGCTGAAGAAGCAGACTTGTCTCATTATCAAGCCCAATATGACAATCAAAACAAGCGAGTAGCTACACCAATTCATGAAGCGGAAAATCTTATCCCTCCAATCCGTAAGCATACTTACGCTCCCGATATTGAACCGTCGTTGCTGATCCATGATGAAGCTGTCTTACAAGCATTAATGGGAATCGACTGGACAACTGTTGATTTCCAGCCGCTGGGTAGAGAAACTGAAGTTGAAGTGGCACGGGATGTCCCACAACCATCAGGCCAGGCTGGTGACCAAGCTTGAACCGGAAGCCGGTTTAAACTGCTTCTCCTTTGAAAAAACAATGATCTTGTTTTGGGCACCATGTTGCCTTGTAATAGGCTAGCCGATACTCTTGATTTTGATATGCCTTCGTGCATAATTACTGCAACTTGTTCTTCCTTTGGGTGATGAACTTTCCAAAGTATTTTCTGCAATATAAAAATCTTAAAGTGCCATCGCGGTTGTACCGTCAGGCGGAGTATGATGTCTGCATATGTGAAATCAAAATATCTGAAATGTAAGCATATGATCAAATCTTTGAGATACATGATACCTGCCATCGTTGGGCATGAAGTTGGCTTAGCCAATCTTGAAACGGAGGTTTCATAAACCCACACTGTTGGAGGAGATAGCAGCTCCTGTATATATATAATGCCGGTTTACCATGTAAACCGTGTCGGGTTATAATAAAGCACCGTGTTACTCCGTAATAGGATGTTAACAAAAAATCAAACCAGGCAAATAGTCTCCGGATTAAAAATGAACCGTGTTCCGTCAATTGACAGCCTGAAGCGGTTTTAAAATTTTGTCGGTTTAAAAAACGCAAAAAAGAAAGAAATATCTATCAAAGAAAATTGTGAAGCAAAGGCAATGATAAAACCATTTGCAAAAAGAGGCTTATTCGAGCCGATCAGATGGCGTTACCATGGTCGGACATGACCAAGCTCCCGATAGGTGTAGCTATGGTTCAAGTCAGCCAGGTCCCCAAATGAAACCGTGGCATTTATGCCGATCAAGAGGCGTGGCAATGGTTCGGGTTCGACCAAGCCCCCAAGTGATTATGTGGCCTTAGGCCGATCAAGAGGCGTGACTGGTTCAGACGTGACCAAGTCCCCAAGTAATCTGGTGGCTCTCGCCTATCAAGAGGTGTTGCATTGGTTCGGACACGACCAAGCCCCCAAGTGATATAACATGATGCTTTTGAAAAGCCAACTCAAGGGGTAAACTGGAGGCCGCTTTAGAACAACTCCGTGTAACCACACATGATGTAAAAGAACAGATACCCCGCTTTAGCTGAGGTTCCGGTTTATTATATTTAATCATAATATATACATTATTGTAATATGTACATAAGTAGAGCCAATCGCTCAGGTATAGTAAGGCCGAAGATGAGCTATGTTCCACGGCCTGTTGGTCTCTTCCTCTGATGTACGTGAGTCTTTATGCTCTCGAATATCGATCAGATAGTTTGACCCGTTGTGCAGATTCTTGCTGACCACGAAAGGTCCCTCCCAAGGTGGGGATAGCTTATGCATAGCAGTCTGGTCTTGGATGAGCCGAAGCACCAAATCTCCTTCCTAAAAGGCTCTGGTTCTGACTCGGCGACTGTGATAACGACGAATATCCTGTTGGTAAATCGCCGAGCGGGCGGCTGCTATGTCACGTTCTTCATCCAACAGGTCCAAAGCGTCTTGCCGTGCTGTCTCGTTGTCTGCTTCAACATAAGCCGCCGCACGAGGTGAATCATGACGGATATCACTTGGGAGAACCGCCTCCGCTCCGTAGACCATGAAGAACGGCGTGTATCCTGTTGATCTGCTGGGTGTAGTATTGATGCTCCATAACACAGATGGTAACTCTTCTACCCAACAACCCGGCGTTCTCTGCAAAGGAACCATAAGCCGGGGCTTGACGCCTCTCAAGATCTCTTGATTAGCCCTTTCTGCTTGACCATTGGACTGTGGGTGTGCCACTGATGAAACATCAAGCCGGATGTGCTGCCCTTCACAGAACTCCTTCATGGCACCCTTGGACAAATTGGTACCATCATCTGTGATGATACTGTGTGGAAAGCCAAATCGGAAAATCACTTTTTTGATGAACTGAACCGCCGTGGTCGCATCACACTTGCTAACAGGTTCTGCTTCCACCCACTTTGTAAACTTGTCAACCGCCACCAGGAGGTGGGTCTTCTTATCTTTGGATCTTTTGAAAGGCCCAACCATATCCAGCCCCCAAGTCACAAACGGCCAAGTAATTGGAATCATTCTCAATTCTTGAGCCGGCACATGAGCACATCTTGAAAACTTTTGGCAACCATCACATCGTCTGACCAGATCCTCCGCATCAGCATGAGCAGTTAACCAATAAAAGCCATGGCGAAACGCTTTAGCTACCAAAGATTTTGAACCGGCGTGGTGACCACAATCTCCTTCGTGGATCTCACGCAAAATTTCATAGCCTTCTTCAGGAGACACACAATGTTGAAACGCCCCTGATACACTGCAATGATATAACTCGCCATTGACAATAGTCATGGACTTGGACCGCCGGATTATCTGTCGGGCCAGAGTCTCATCCTCTGGCAACTCGCCCCGGTTCATGTATGCCAGGTAAGGAAGCGTCCAATCCGGAATGATATGAAGAGCTGCCACCAATTGAGCCTCCGGATCAGGAATAGCCAAATCCGCTTCACCAGGGAGCTTGACCGACGGGTTGTGCAGTACATCCAGAAAAACATTGGGCGGGACCGGTTTGCGCTGAGAGCGCAGCCGGCTTAAAGCGTCTGCCGCTTCATTCTTCCGTCGGTCCACGTGGTCCACCTGATAGCCTTTAAAGTGACCTGCAACAATATCCACCTCATGATGATACGCTGCCATGAGTGGGTCCTTGGAATCCCAAGTGCCAGATACTTGTTGAGCCACGAGGTTCGAGTCACCGAAGCACTTAACTCGACTTAGATTCATCTCCTTAGCCATCCGGAGACCATGGAGCAAGGCTTCATACTCAGCTGCATTGTTAGTACAAGGGAAAATTAAGCGGAGAACGTGACAAAACTTATCACCTCGCGGGGAAGTTAATACGACTCCAGCCCCCGAGCCTTCCAATTGCCTGGATCCATCAAAATGGATGGTCCAATATGTGTGATCTGGCTTTTCTTCAGGTGCTTGCAGTTTTGTCCAATCATTGATGAAATCAACAAGTGCTTGAGACTTAACCGCCGTCCGAGGCACATACTTCAATCCGTGCAGCTCAAGCTCTATAGCCCACTTGGCAATCCGGCCAGTCGCTTCCCGGTTCTGGATGATATCCCCCAAAGGAGCAGAACTGACCACCGTAATCGGGTGCCCTTGGAAGTATTGCTTAAGCTTCCGGCTTGCCATAAAAACTCCGTACACCAGCTTCTGCCAATGCGGATACCTTTGCTTGGACTCAATGAGTACCTCGCTGATATAATAGACCGGACGTTGAACCGGATGCTCCTTACCTTCCTCCTTTCGCTCCACCACAATGGCCACGCTGACCGCACGAGCATTAGCAGCAACATATAGCAGTAACGGCTGCTTGTCAATGGGAGCGGCGAGCATAGGCGGATTGATCAATTGCCGCTTTAAGTCCTCAAATGCTTCATCAGCAGCGGAACTCCAGACAAATTGATCTGTCTTCTTCAACATCTGATACAAAGGGATTGCCTTCTCACCAAGGCGGCTGATAAACCGGCTTAACACGGCAATCTGACCTGCCAGGCGTTGAACATGATTAATACACTTCGGTTTAGCCAGGGAGGTGATGGCTGTGATCTTCTCCGGATTAGCCTCAATTCCCCTATTGGACACCAGAAAACCCAATAACTTGCCTACCGGTACACCAAAGACACACTTGGCCGGATTAAGCATCATCTTGTACATCCTCAGGTTATCAAAGGTTTCCTTCAAGTCGTCAACCAAAGTCTCCTTCTCCCTGGACTTAACCACGATATCATCCACGTAAGCGTGTACATTCCGGCCAATTTGCTTATGAAGACAATTTTGTACACACCGTTGATAAGTTGCCTGGGCACTCTTGAGCCCAAAGGGCATAGACACATAGCAGAAGGTTCCAAAGGGAGTTATGAATGCCGTCTTCTCCTGGTCCTTAACTGCCATTTTGATCTGATGATAGCCAGAATATGCATCCAAAAAACTTAAACACTCGCAACCCGCCGTAGCATCAATAATTTGATCAATACGGGGGAGGGCAAAAGGATCTGCTAGACAAGCTTTGTTAAGATCTGTGTAATCCACACACATGCGCCAGGTGCCATTTTTCTTAAGGACCAGCACCAGATTAGCCAGCCATTCAGGATGGAAAACTTCAACAATAAAACCAGCCGCCAAGAGCCTGGCTACTTCTTCTCCAATAGCTTTGCGTCTTTCTTCGTTAAATCGGCGGAGGAACTGTTTCACCAGTTTATACTTAGGATCCACATTAAGAGTGTGCTCAGCGAGTTGCCTCGGTACACCTGGCATGTCAGAAGGCTTCCATGAAAAAATGTCCCAATTCTCATGGATGAACTCGATGAGCACGCTTTCCTATTTCGGATCCAAGTTGGCACTGATGCTGTACTGCTTGGACGAATCGCTAGGTACAAAGTCAACAAGCTTAGTTTTAGCTGCCGATTTGAACTTCAGGGCCGGATCATGCTCCGTGGTTGGCTTCTTCAACGGAGTCATGTCCGCCGGATCAACATTGTCCTTATAGTATTTCAGCTCCTCTGTGCCACAAACCAACTCTGCGTAGGCCGCATCACCTGCCTCACACTCCAAAGCGACCTTGCGGCCTCCATGAACCGTTATTGTCCCCTTGTGACCTGGCATCTTGAGCTGCAAGTACACATAACAGGGCCGTGCCATAAACTTGGCGTAAGCCAGCCGCCCAAACAGGGAATGATATGGACTCTGGATTTTTAATGATCATCGCCAAAGGACACTTCCAGGGCTATCTTGCCAACAGGATATGCTGACTTACCAGGTACCACACCATGGAATACCGTATTGGACGGTTTAAGATTTTTATCTGTTAGCCCCATATGACGGAAGGTCTCATAGTATAAGATATTAATGCTGCTCCCTCCATCCATGAGTACCTTGGTGAACTTATAACCTCCTACCTGAGGTGCCACCACCAATTCTAGCTGACCCGGATTATCAAACCGGGGAGGGTGATCCTCTCTGCTCCATACAATTGGCTGTTCGGACCAGCGTAGATATCGGGGCACGGCCGGTTCAATAGAATTTACAGCCCTCCTTTGAACCTTCCGGTCTCGCTTGTCCAAACTAGTGGTGAAGACATGATATTGCCCACTATTCAACTGCTTTTGGGTTGCTCTGATAGCCCGTCTGCTGCTGCTGCTGGTTATAACCACCCTGGTTGTTCTGATTATTTTGATTGTTATGTCCTCCCGGATTACCATTAAAGCCTGAACCGGAATTTCCTCCACCGTAACTCGGCCCGGATCCTGAACCGCCCCCTGATCCGTGATTTTTACCGGAAAACATTAGAATTCTTGAACTCCTGCATAATATAGCAATCCTTCCAAAGGTGGTTGGCTGGCACCTCCTTCGTCCCATGCTTTGGATAGGGCTGGTTTAACAGATAGTTTAGGCGGTCCGGGTTGGGGTTAGGCGCTCCACCGTGATTTGGCGGTTTACCCTTGCATCGCTGGCCCTTGTCCTGCGCACTGGTATTAGCTACAAAATCCATGCTGTTATCCGCTTTACGCTTGCCTCCGTTTCCCTGACCTGCCGGGTTATGCTGCTATCCTTTGGAGTTGCCGTTCTTCTTTCCCTTCCCTGTCTTGTCATCATCAGACTCGGGATCCTTGGTACTATCAGAATCAGCATACTTCATTAATGCAGCCATGAGGGTCCCCATATCATTGCAATGGCGTTTCATCCGTCCCAATTTCAATTTTAGAGGCCCAAACCAGCAGTTGCCTTCCAGAGTTATAACCGCAGTGTCAGCGTTGATGTGATCTGATGAATGCAAAACTTGTGAGACCCGGCGCACCCAACGGGTCGTCGATTCTCCCTCCTCATGGACACAGGCTGCTAAGTCCACTATGGACATAGGCTGCTTACATGTATCTTTAAAGTTACTGATAAACCGGGCTCGCAATTGGGCCCATGAACTGATAGAGTTGGCCGGTAGACTTTTTAACCAAGTATGGGTCGTTCCTTCGAGCATCATGGTGAAGTACTTTGCACACGCCACATCACTCACATCCAGCATCTCCATGGCCATCTCATAACTCTCTATCCATGTCTCTGGAGGTTGATCTGCAGTGTAATTCGGCACCTTGCGCGGGCCCTTGAAATCCTTGGGCAGGCGCACGTTGCGTAAAGCAGGGACAAGACAAGGCACCCCCAAAGAGCTAGAAGAAACGCCAGGCTCAACCGAGGTAGTTGGCCGAACTGGTGTAAGCTGACGAGCCTCATATTGCACTGCTAACTCGGCCTCCCTGCGAGCTCGGTCCCGGTCTACCACTTCCTAAGCATCATCAACACCACCCGCCGGGTTGTTACCACGAGGTGCCGCGCGGTTTCGTGCATTACTTGACACAGCCGGTTCATCCATATGCCTGCTATAACTCCGGCTTGGACGAGGGGTGGAGTGAATTCGATCACGGCTGTATGAGTATGCTTCCTGTTGGATCAATGCTGTTCGAAGAAGCTCCTTAACCCAGCGTGTCTCCACCGCCTGCGGCGAGTCACCTTCAATTGGGATGGCTTCCAGCCGTGCAGCTGCTGCGACAAGGTTGTCCATCGGGTTGGAGTAGTGACCCGGAGGTGTCGGGACAGCCTGAGGCACAATAGCGTTCTGACGAGGCGGATCCGTCAAACGGGGCTGAACCGGTGCGCCCGTCCCAGGTGCTTCCGCCCGGTTTACCACCGGCAGATTACTGGTTCCCGCTCCTGGGGTGTTAAAGAGGTCTCTGGCCTCGAAGACCGGAGGCAAACGGGATCGGTACTTCCTTTTCATGACTTCATGTGACGCGTTCTGATCCAGCATAAGCGTATAGGCCTGCGCATCCAAAGCGGCCCGCTCTGCAGTCATCCTTGCATCTTCAGCTGCTAGGTCGGCCTTGGCCTGAGTGATCTGTTCCTTCACCTTTGCAATTTCCGTGTTGTGGGCGTCCTGGTCGCTGGGTTAGCCTCTGCCATAAGCGTAGCCAACATATCAAACAGATCTGACAAAACTTGAGCCGGCGGGCGCACAGAGCCTCCTGCCCCGGCAGCCGTCGCCGCTACTGACCCGGAGATCATTGCTGCTATAGTCGAAGAATGAAGCACCGCTTGTGTACCGGCCATGAATATTCCAACCCGGTTGGGCAGATCGGAGGGGTCCGGAATACTGTCGCCATCGGAGAAGCCCCCAATCCGGCCATCTTGTAATTGATACAAATATTCGGTTTCTCCAGTTGATGACTCGTCACCGAAGTAAACGACGGTCTCGCCACCGGATTCCGATCCATCCTCATAGCTTCCTCCATGGATGACTCCCACGAAGGCACGCTTCACGGCCGGTTTAACCTGGGCAGATCACGCACGCTGAGCTGTTTCGACGAGGTCGGCGCAGATGTCTGGCTCAGGGCCCGGTTCACCGATCTTGCCAATGAAGACGTGTATGCCACCAAAGGGGACCCGGTACCCGTACTCGATTGAGCCGGCCGCGGGGCCCCATCCCGCATCGTCGATGTAGAGCTTTCCGCGGCGACTCTTAGTCATCCGGCCCACAGCGTAGCCCTTGAGTCCTTCGAAGCTGCCCTCCAAGAACTTGAAACCATCATGCGATAGCCCCATGGTGGGCGCCAACTGTCGTGGTTTTGTCACGGCAGATGTCCTCGTGAAAGGACTTAGTCGTGGAGCCATCGCGATGGGTTAGCTTGAAGGGGTTAAAGCGGACACAGGGATGCCAGAGAGTTTATACTAGTTCGGCCCCTTCGATGAAGGTAAAATCCTATGTCTAGTTGTGATGGAATTGATGGGGTTTCGAGGACTAGGGAGCAAACAAGCTTCGCCTAAGTCTCGAGTTGTTTTCTGTTGTCCTTGAACCGCCGCCGGGTCGTCCCCTTATATACACGGGTGACGCCCATCGGTTCACAGAGTCCCAACACTGGTTCATATTCGTATCCGGGTTGGTCTCTCCTTATTCCTAACTTACAATACAAGTTTATATACAAATGCCGGTTTACGGCTACAAGTCTTAAACCGACTACGGGCCTTAGGCCCTCATCTGTCTTCTTGGGCTTTAACACTCTTGAACTACTGATGAAGTTGACCCGGCCCAGATAGGCCGGTTTACGCCCAGTAGTAATATCTCCAACAGATCTCCTTCAACCTGGCTAACTTTGCCTAGTCGCCGCCGGCGATCTGCCTGATTCGCTGCTGCATCCTCTCCATAGATGTCCTTTTGAGTGGTCCGATGCTAGCTTTGGAAGATGGGAGGAGAGACGGTGGTCTTGTAATAGAGAAGAGGGAGAGGCGAGGCGGTGGTTTTGGAATGGAGATGATGGAGAGGAGAGGGGTGGTTTTGCAATGGAGAAGAGGGAGAGGCGAGACAGTGGTTTTGAAATGGAGATGATGGAGAGGAGAGGTTTCCCTGCCTTTCGGTCGCTGACAGGTAGGCCCCGTGCTTGGTGGGACCCATGTGTCAGTGTCTCAATGGCAGGGGGGCTACGTCAGGGGATCCTCGTCCAAAGAGAGAGGAGGTGGTTTTGCAATGGAGAAGAGGGAGAGGCGAGGCGGTGGTTTTGGAATGGAGATGATGGAGAGGAGAGGAGGTGGTTTTGCAATGGAGAAGAGGGAGAGGAGCGTGCAACAGCGATTTAGGATTGGACGAGAGGGCCGGCGCGCTGTGACTGGATCAAAGTCAAAATCAATTTACCCTTCAATTAAGAAAGCGACCCCACATTAACTAGTCTCCTTTTTATTCTCGGTCATAATTGACCATGATTTTCACAAATAAAATATATGTTATGCGTTGCAAAAATAATATAATTTGAAAGTACATTCTGAACCAAACGATACAATTTTTGGTGACATGCATTCACATTTTGCTTGTCAAATATAGTACGTGGTCAAACTTTGACCCAAAATACGCTAAACAAAAAAATACTTCCAAGACCAGCGCCGCTCCTCTCATCTTAAACCACCGCCGCTCCTCTCCTGTTCCAATCTAAATCCAGCGCCGCTCCTCTCCTCTTCCATTTCAAAACCACCGCCCCTCCTCTCCTGTTCCAATCCAAAACCAGTGTCGCTCCTCTTCCGTTCCAATTCAAAACCAGCGCTGCTCCTCTCCTCTTCCATTCAAAAACCACCGCTGGCGAGTGAAGGTGCTGTGGAGAAGTAGATCGATGGAGGAGTACAACCGATACGTGAGGATCGCAGACGGCGACCCTATGAAGCTAGCTAGGATGTTGGAGATACAGTCTTGGTTTGACAACAAGGACCAACTAGTGGCGACAGCGACATCCATGGCCAAATATCTGCAACACAGCAAAAAGGCGGCGATACTCCCGAAGGGAGTCACGCGGGAGTACATAGAGCTACTCCTCTGGGCCATGGAGCAAACAGATTCACCGAATCCGATCGTGAGGGAGCGATGATGGGAGTATCGATCCCAGATGGAGCATCCACCAGAGATGGAAGGATCGAGCATCTACAGGGTGCCGTTTGTGAGGGTGTCATGCCAGAGCGAGCCGGTGGAGTCTTCACCGACCGAACCCAACTGCAAGAGGAGAAAAGCAGTTGGCCCGACGACGCTTCCCCGCCATCCTCTCCCAGGCCGTTCACATCGTCTTACGGGGCGGTTGTCTGCCACTGAGGAATAGGAGGGGACTTCCCCCCAGCCCAATAGTCGGGCAGGTTGTGAATTGTCAGGAGGAGCTTAGGGTTGTTAGTGTTTGCAGGTTGTGAATTGTGTTTTGTGTTGTATATTTTGAGAGTACTTTCAGATATGAATGTCTTTTGAATTTCAGATTTGCAGTATTGAGCATATGAAGTATTTTATGAATTCTAGAGATCTATTTTTAGCACTTAAAAAAATGTAGTTTCATAGGAGTATAAAAGTGCAGACAATATGATTCTCAGAGAAGAGGAACACCTGTCTGCTACCTCTTCTCCAATCGCCTTGCGTCTTTCTTCGTTAAACCGGTGGAGGAACTGTTTCACCAGTTTGTATTTAGGATCCACATTAAGGGTGTGCTCAGCGAGTTGCCTCGGTACACCTGGCATGTCAGAGGGCTTCCATGCAAAAATGTCCCGATTCTCACGGATGAACTCAATGAGCGCGCTTTCCTATTTCAGATCCAAGTTGGCACTGATGCTGAACTGCTTGGACGAATCGCCAGGTACGAAGTCAACACGCTTAGTTTCTGCTGCCGATTTGAACTTCAGGGCCGGATCATGCTCCGTAGTTGGCTTCTTTAATGGAGTCATGTCTGCCGGATCAACATTGTCCTTATAATACTTCAGCTCCTCGGTGGCACAAACCGACTCTGCGTAGGCCGCATCTCCTTCCTCGCACTCCAAAGCGATTTTACGGCTTCCGTGAACCGTTATTGTCCCCTTGTGACCCGGCATCTTGAGCTGCAAATACACATAACAGGGCCGTGCCATAAACTTGGCGTAGGCCGGTCGCCCAAACAGGGCGTGATATGGACTTTGGATTTTCACCACTTCAAACGTTAATGTCTCCGACCTGGAATCATGATCATCTCCAAAGGCCACTTCCAGAGCTATCTTACCAACAGGATATGTTGACTTGCCAGGTACCACACCGTGGAACACCGTATTAGACGGTTTGAGATTTTTATCTGTTAGTCCCATACGACGGAAGGTCTTATCGTACAAGATATTAATGCTACTCCCTCCATCCATGAGCACTTTGGTGAACTTGTAACCTCCCACCTGAGGCGCCACCACCAGAGCCAACTAGCCCGGATTATCAACCTGGGGAGGGTGATCCTCTCTGCTCCATATGATTGACTGTTCAGACCAGCGTAGATAACGGGGCACGGCCGGTTTAACAGAGTTGACTGCCCGCCTTTGAACCTTCCGGTCTCGCTTGTCCAAGCTAGTGGTGAAGACATGGTACTGCCCACTATGCAACTGCTTTGGGTTGCTCTGGTAACCTGACTGTTGCTGCTGTTGGTTGTAACCACCCTGGTTGTTCTGATTATTTTGATTATTATGTCCGCCCGGATTACCATTAAATCCTGAACCGGAATTTCCTCGATCGTAACCCGGCCCGGATCCTGAGCCACCGCCGGAGCCGTGATCATACCGAAAGCATTAGAATTCTTGAACTCCCGCATAATGAAGGAATCCTTCCAAAGGTGGTTTGCTGGCACCTCCTTCGTCCCATGTCTTGGACAGGGCTGGCTCAGTAGATAATTTAGGCGGTCCGGGTTAGGGTTGGGCGCCCCACTGTGATTTGGCGGTTTACCCCTGCGTCGTTGGCCCTTGTCCTGCGCATTGGTATTAGCCACAAAGTCCATGTTACCATCCGCTTTACGCTTGCCTCCACCACCATTGCCTGCCAAGTGATGCTACTGACCTTTGGAGTTGTTGTTCCTCTTTCCCTTCCCTGCCTTGTCATCATCAGATTCGGGATCCTTGGTAATATCAGAATCAGCATACTTTACCAAAGCAGCCATAAGGGTCCCCATGTCAGTGCAATGGCGCTTCATTCGTCCCAACTTCAGCTTTAGGGGCCCAAACCGGCAGTTGCCTTCTAGGGTTAAGACTACTGTGTCAGCGTTGATGCGGTCTGATGAATGCAATACTTGTGAGACCCGGCGCACCCAATGAGTCGTCGATTCTCCTTCCTCCTGGACACAGGCAGCTAAGTCTACTATCGACATGGGCTGCTTACATGTATCCTTGAAATTACTGATAAACCGGGCTCGTAATTGGGCCCATGAACTGATAGAATTGGCCGGTAAGCTTTTTAACCAAGTGCGGGCCTTTCCTTCAAGCATCATGGTGAAGTACTTCGCACATGCCGCATCATCCACATCAAGCATCTCCATGGCCATCTCATAGCTCTACACCCATGTCTCTGGGGGATTGATCCGCCGTGTAATTTGGTACCTTGCGGGGGCCCTTGAAATCCTTGGGCAGGCGCACATTGCGTAAAGCGGGGACAAGGCAAGGTACCCCCAAAGAGCTAGAAGTAACACCGGGTTCGACCGAAATAGTTGGACGAACCGGCGTAAGCTGCCGAGCCTGATACTGTGCGGCTAACTCGGCCTCCCTGCGCGCTCGGGCCCGGTCCACCACTTCCTGAGCGTTATCAGCACCACCCGCCAGGTTGTTGCCACGGGGTACTCCACGTCGTTCATTACTTGACACTGCTGGTTCATCCATACGCCTGCTATAGCTCCGGCTTGGACGAGGGGTCGAGTGGATCCGGTCGCGGCTGTAGGAGTACGCTTCCTGTTGGACCAAAGCTGTCCTAAGAAGCTCCTTGACCCGTCGTGTCTCTACCGCCTGCGGCGAGTCACCTTCAATTGGAATGGCCTCCAGCCGTGCAGCAGCGGCAATGAGATTGTCCATTGGGTTGGAGTAGTGACCCGGAGGTGTTGAAACAGCCTAAGGTATAACAGTGTTTTGACGAGGCGGATTTATCGGACGGGACTGAACCGGCGCACCGGTCCCCGGAGCTTCCGGCTGGTTTCCCTCCAGCGGATTGCTGGTTCCTGCTCCTGGGGTGTTGAAAAGGTCTTTGGCCTCGAAAGCCGAAGGCAAACGGGATCGGTACTTCCTCTTCATGACTTCATGCGACGTGTTCTGGTCCAACATGAGCCTGTAGGCTTGTGCGTCTAAAGCGGCCCGCTCTGTGGTCATCCTGGCACTCTCAGCTGCCAGGTCTGCCTTGGCCTGGGTGATCTGCTCCTTCACCTTTGCAATCTCCGTGTTGTGGACTTCCTGATCCGCCGGATTAGCTTCTGCCATAAGCACAGCCAATGCATCAAATAGATCTGATAGAACTTGAGCCGGCGGGTGTGCAGAGCTTCCTGCCCCGGCAGCTGTCACCGCTACTGAACCGGAGGTTATTGGCGCAACGGTCGAAGAATGAAGCGCTGCTTGTGTGCCGGCCATGAATATTCCAACTCGGTTGGGTAGATCAGAGGGGTCCGGAATACTGTCGCCATCGAAACAGCCCCCAATCTGGCCATCTTGTAGCTGATATAGAGATTCGGTTTCTCCGGTTGATGACTCGTCGCCGGAATAAACGATGGTCTCGCCGCGAGATTCCGATCCATCCTTGTAACTTCCTCCAGGGATGACTCCCACGAAGGCATGCTTCATGGCCGGTTTAACCCGGGCGGACCGCGCACGCTGAGCCGTTTCGACGAGGTCGGTGCAGATGTCCGGCTCAGGGCCCGGTTCACCGATCTTGCCGATGAAAACGTGTATGCCACCAAAGGGGACCCGATACCCGTACTCAACTGAGCCGGCCTCGGGGTCCCAGCCTGCATCATCGATGTAGAGCTTGCCGCGACAACTCTTAGTCATCCGGCCCACAGCGTAGCCCTTGAGTCCTTCAAAGCGGCCCTCCAAGAACTTGAAACCATCGTGCGATAGCCCCACGGTGGGAACCAACTGTCATGGTTTTGTCACGGCAGATGTCCTAGAGAAAGGACTTAGTCGTGGAGTCATCGCGACAGGTTAGCTTGAAGGGGTTAAAGCGGACACAGGGACGCAAGAGAGTTTATACTAGTTCGGCCCCTTCGATGAAGGTAAAAGCCTACGTCTAGTTGTGACGGAATTGATGGGGTTTTGATGACTAGGGAGCAAACAAGCTTCGCCTAAGTCTCGAGTTATTGTCTGTTGTTTGAACCGCCGCCGGGTCGTCCCCTTATATACACGGGTGACGCCCGTCGGTTCACAGATTCCCAATACCGGCTCATAGATGTGTCCGGTTTGGTCTCTACTTATTCCTAACTTACAATACAAGTTACATACCAACGCCGGTTTACGGCTACAGGCCTTGAACCGACTATGGGCCTTGAGCCCTCATCTGCCTTCTTGGGTTTCAACATAGTTAACTACTGAAGAAGTTAACCCGGCCCAGATAGGCCGGTTTACGCCCAGTAGTGATATCCTCAACAGTTCCGGTGCTAGGGTGGTTCTGGTATCCCCTCGAGGAGACAAGCTCAGATATGTCCTCCAGATTCACTTTGATTCTTCCAATAACGAAGCTGAGTATGAAGCACTCCTGTATGGGTTGCGTATGGCCATCTCACTCGGTGTCCGTTGCCTCATGGTCTACGGCGACTCAGATTTGGTAGTCAATCAAGTGATGAAGGAGTGGAACGTCAGAAGCCCAACCATGAATGGTTACTGCAACGCGGTGAGGAAGCTGGAAAAGAAGTTCGAGGGGTTAGAGCTCCATCACATACCCCGACTGAAAATCAAGCAGATGATGACTTGGCAAAGATAGGTTCCAAGAGAGAAGCCATTCCCAGCAATGTGTTTTTGGAGCATATTCACAAGCCGACAGTCCAGGAAGATCCTTTTACTGAAGAGCCCCCGCAGCCTAGGAGCGCCACAGGTCCGACTGAAGTCGAGGTCCCAGCCGTGCTCGACCTGATCATGGAGGTTCTGGCCATTACTCCCGACTGGATAGTGCCGTACATTGCGTACATTCTTAGGAAAGAACTTCCAGAGGACGAGGAAGAGGCTCGACAGATCGTCCGTCGATCCAAGGCCTTTACTGTGATAAGAGGACAACTGTTCAGGGAAAATGTGACTGGAGTCGGTCAAAAGTGCATAACGCCAGAAGAAGGTCGAATGATCCTCAACGACATCCACTCGGGGACCTGTGGTCACCATGTGTCCTCTCGGGCCATCGTGGTTAAAGCATACCGAGCCGGATTCTATTGGCCACGAGCAAATGAAATGGCGAAAGATATAGTCGACAAATGTGAAGGCTGCCAGTTTTACTCTGACATGTCTCACAAGCTAGCGTCAGCCCTGAAGACCATTCCCCTTGTCTGGCCCTTTGCTGTTTGGGGATTGGATATGGTTGGACCATTGAGAACTGGTAGGAGTGGATTCACTCATGTGCTCGTAGTAGTCGACAAGTTTACCAAATGGATCGAAGCTAAACCTATCAAGAACCTTGAGGCCAACACCGCTGTCAGTTTTATCAGAGAATTGACATTCAGATATGGAGTTCCACACAGCATCATCACGGACAAGGGGTCGAACTTCGATTCTGATGAGTTTAGAGCTTTCTGCGCTTCTCAAGGCACACGAGTCGACTATGCTTCAGTAGCTCACCCGTAGTCGAACGGACAAGCAGAAAGAGCCAATGGCCTAATTCTCAAAGGACTGAAACCCCGACTGATGCGTGATCTCAAACACGCAGCAGGCGCTTGGGTTGATGAACTTCCATCAGTTCTGTGGGGTTTAAGGACAACTCCCAATCGGTCGACCGGACGAACTCCTTTCTTCTTGGTCTATGGAGCCGAACCTGTTCTGCCAAGTGACCTGCTCCACAACGCACCCCGAGTCGAGCTCTTCTCCGAAGAGGAAGCAGAGCAGGCCCGGCAAGATTCAATCGATCTCTTAGAGGAGGAAAGAGAGATGGCCTTGATCCGGTCGACCATTTATCAGCAAGACTTGCATCGATTCCACGCCAAAAATGTGAGGGGTCGAGCCTTTCAAGAGGGAGACCTGGTTCTTCGAGTGGATCAACAGAAACCGCACAAGCTCGCCCCGGCTTGGGAAGGCCCCTTCATCATCACCAAAGTTCTCCACGATGGAGCATACCATCTTTACAGTGTTGATCATCAGAAAGACGAGCCACGGGCTTGGAACGCGGAGCTGCTTCGCCCCTTTTATACTTAAGCACTCATTCGAATAAAATGTAATAAGAAGTACCTTTGTAATTTGTTCGTCAAAGACAAGAGCTTTTCAGTCTTCTCGCATGATTGTTTTTGCTTTTATTTACCTCTAAAATCCCCGAGTGGGTGGGCTTAGCCGTGAATCCGTTTCGCCTAAGTTCGAAAGAAAATCCTACCGAGTGATGGGTAAGCCTCTCACTCGGGAGGCTTAGCCGCGAATCCATTTCGCCTAAGTTTGTAAAATCCTACAGAGTGGTGAGCAATCCTCCCACTCAAGGGCTTAGCTGCAGTCCAGTACTCACCTAAGTTCTCTCACTCGGAGACTTAGCTGCAGTCCGGTACTCGCCTAAGTTTGAAAAAATCCTACCGAGTGGAGAGCAATCCTCCCACTCGGGGGCTTAGCTGCAGTCCAGTACTCGCCTAAGTTCTCTCACTCGGAGACTTAGCTGCAGTCTGGTACTCGCCTAAGTTTGAAAAAATCCTACCGAGTGGAGAGCAATCCTCCCACTTGGGGGCTTAGCCGTAGTCCAGTACTCGCCTAAGTTCTCTCACTCGGAGACTTA
>NC_041382.1:211404366-211455906 GCF_002162155.2 Triticum dicoccoides | reverse complement strand
AGCTGCAGTCCAGTACCCGCCTAAGTTTAAAAAATCCTATCGAGTGAAGAGCAACCCTCCCACTCGGGGACTTAGCTGCAGTCTAGTACTTGCCTAAGTTTAAAAAATCCTACCAAGTGGAGAGCAATCCTCCCACTCGGGGGCTTAGCTGCAGTCCAGTACTCACCTAAGTTTAAAAAATCCTACCGAGTGGAGAGCAACCCTCCCACTCGGGGGCTTAGCTGCAGTCCAGTACTCGCCTAAGTTTAAAAAATCCTACCGAGTGGGGAGCAACCCTCCCACTCGGAGGTTCGGAGCTACGCCACAAGTACAACGTGCGCTCCATCCCTATCCGCAAGGACGACGAGGGGCAGGTCGACTGCAACCTTCTCCTTCGGAGCTATGCCACAAGTACAACGTGCGCTCCATCCCTATCCGCAAGGATGACGAGGTGCAGGTCGACTAAAACCTTCTACTTCGGGACTACACCACAAGTACAACGTGCGCTCCATCCCTATCTGCAAGGACGACGAGGTGCAGGTCGACTACAATCTTCTCCTTCGGAGCTACGCCACAAGTACAACGTACGCTCCATCCCTATCCGCAAGGACGACGAGGTGCAGGTCGACTGCAACCTTCTCCTTCGGGACTACGCCACAAGTACAATGTGCGCTCCATCCCTATCCGCAAGGACGACGAAGCGCAGGTCGACTAGAGTCGCCACCTCAGAGCTGCATCTCCAGCGCAAAGACTATTCCGAGTAGAGAAAAAGTCCACTTGAAGGCAAAACGCAAGCATATTCGGAAATAAACCAAATTCGGATAAATCTTAAAGTTCCAAGCAGCAAACCAAAAGTATTCGAGTATCAAGCCCGAAGGAGTTTAACGGTTACAACAACCACTCGGCATTTCGAGGCAAATTTAAAGCAGATTCAAGTCTCATAAGTTCGTTCACTCGGCAGGAGGAGGGCTGGAGGGCTCGATGAATTCGTCCAGGTTGATTCCATCCGCGATCCGAGTGGCAACAGCGATGAAAGTCTCCATGAAGGACTAGAAGTCATGCCTTTTGGTGTTAGCGACCTTGATCGCCGCCAGTTTGTCTTCACGAGCTTCCTTGCAGTGGACTCGCACCAAGGACAGCGCCACGTCAGCACCACACCGGGCGGAGGACTTCTTCCATTCCTGCACTCGGTCAGGGATCTTGTTGAGTCGAGCCATCAGGGATTCCAGGTCATTTTGAAGCGTCGCCCTTGGCCAGAGCAATGTGTCGACTCGTGAGACTGCCTCCTTCATGCGCGCGAGGTAGCTTGTGACGCTGGCGACACGAGACTCCAGTCGGAGCACGTTCATTGCAGTTTCGTCGCAAACTGGAGAAGTGATAGGGTCCAGACCCGTCTCGACCTTTCCAGTTTCCTCGTCAAAGTCTTGGCAGAATTCCGCAGCCAAAAAATAGTGAGTCGACCGGATAGGATCCGTTCGCAAGCATCAACACAGTCAGTTTAAAAGAAATACCTTCCAGCATAAGATAAAGCTTCTTGGTGAGAGTTCTCAGATAAGCCTCCGTGTCATTCCTCTTGTGGACCGCAGACTCCAGCTTTTCGTTCAGGGTAATTTTGTCCTTCTTCAGACGACTCACCTCTCGGTTAGACTCATTGAGACAGGACTTCAGCTTGGTCACCTCCCCTTCCAGTGCTTCGACTGAAGCCAGCTTCTGGTCTGTGAGGGCAGTTTTATCTTGGGCTTCCTTCTGTGCAGCGGCGAGGTCCGAGTCCTTCTTCTCCAGAGCCAACTTCATTTTCTCTGCAAAAGAAGCAATCGGATCAGACAAGAGCTCGAAGAAATGTTTTAAAAAGACAGTCGACAGGCATTTACCTTCCATACCAGCAGCTTCGTCTTGAGCTTTCTTCAGATTCTGCTGGGCCAACTCTAAGTCGAGGTTGATTTGCCTCTTCTTCTTCTCAAGTTCAGCAAACTTGGAAATGAGAGTACAAGACTTCTATAGAAGGCAAAAGACGTGTCAATCGACAAGATCAAAGGTTGTTCACTTCCGAGTGGATAAAACTTAAAGAAGTTCGCTTAGACCCCAGCCGACTGGACACAGCCGACTGCGGTCTCAGGGGCTACACCGAGCGGGTGCACTTGGCGTGCCCCTGCTGATTAAGACCCAACTCGACCGGTCCTCCCGGGTCAAGTAAAAAAAAACTGCTCAGACCCCAGTCGACTGCCAGCAGTTGACTACGGTCTCGGGGACTACACCCAGTGGGTGCACTTAGCGTGCCCCCACCGGTTTCGATCCCATTCGATGGTCCGCCCGGGTCGAGTCGAAGAAAAGAAAGGAAGGTAGAACTCAGACCCCAGTCGACTGCGGTCTCGGGGACTACATCCAGTGAGTGCACTTGGCGTGCCCCCACCGGTTCAGATCCTACTCGCCCAGACCGAGTGGAAGAACGCAACTACCAAAGACAACAAAACACCCAGTGGGTGCACTGATTCGATGCAAACAACAGGAGATTGTATAGAAGAAAATTTTTCGGGTAGCATATCCTGATAGAGCAAGGTTGGTTGAAAGTCTACTTACCTGGACATTGGGCCGGAGAGTAGAGCTGGCGTCATAAGCAGCCTGGCTATTCTCATCCACCATCTTCATCCACTCCATCATCACGTCAGCCTGACGGATGGCTTCCGCAGCCGCTTCCGACTGGTTGTCCGGAACGGGGTAGCTGGTGAAAAAGAGAGCAGAAGACCCAGGTGTGGCAGCTTGGAGCTCCGTGGCGTGGATTTGGACGACTGAAGGAATCACCGGTGCAGTCGATGGTGCGGGGTGCTCACTCGACAAGGGTGCAGCGAAGGTTACAGAGGCCCTGCCTGCGTCTTTAGATTGACGGACGGGTGGTGTTGTTGTTGGCCCTTGCTGAGACATCTTGCCAGCTGCTACCTTTTTGCTCTTCCTGGGCTTAAGAGCCACATCTTCATCGTCATCTGGAAGATCGATGATGTTGGGTGGAGCTGCAAGACAGATCAGTCGACCCCAAGTGAACCGCTAGAATGCAATCGACCAAGTAATCAAGAACAAGATCATAAGAGTTTCTACCTGGGTTGGAGGTAACCGCGTCTTCCATCTCCTCGTCTCGATACTGGAGGGAAGAGGTTCCCGATGTAGCAGCACTGCAAGTGTCCGTATTCAGTCGGTTACATTCTGTTGCTCGAGTCGACGAAAAGAACAAGTCAGATGATTACCCAGAGATGGTAGGGACGATCACTTTGATCCTAGGCAAAGCCTTGGGAAGTTTGGAGGAGGTGGCCTTCGGTGCTTTTGGAGCTGGAGGCGACACAACCTTGGGCTACTTTGGGGCCTTCTCAATCGGCGCTGGAGAAGATGTCCGGGGGCGCTTTGAAGACTACCCAGTCGGCGCGGTCACCAAGTCCGGGGTGCTCGCCGGGTCGTGTGCGTGCTTGGATCTCATCTCTCTGCGAGGAGGCGAGTTGACTTCTTCGTCATCGCTCGAGTCGTCACTCTCCTCGTCCTCCTCTGCATCTGAGTGCCACTCGCCGCTCTCGCCCCCACTCGCTCCCTCGTTGACGTCTTACTCCTGCACTCCGTTGGGCACCGAGTACATGTCAATGAGAGCCTGAAAGAACAACGAGCAAAAGGAGTATAGTCGACCATCAACAAGGTGTCACACAGTGAATCAGAAAGATATTTGGGAAAACAGAATCATACCTACTCCGGCTGGCGCGAGTGGTCGAATGGAATCACCCTCCTAGACCCCCGAGGGTTGTCTTTGTTGCTGGTGATTCCCATCAGCCACTTCTCCAAGATGTCCTCGCTGACGTCCTCCGGGTGGATCCGAGTGGAGTCCTCGAGTCCAGAGTACATCCACATCGGATGATCACGGGCCTGGAGCAGTTGGATGCGTCGACCGAGAAAGACCTCCAGCAGGTCCATCCCAGTCACCCCGTCGCGGACGAGTTGGATGACCCGCTCGACCAACACCTTGACCCGCGCCTTCTCTTCGGGGACCACCTTCAAGGAGGAGGGCTTCTCCACTCGAGCCAGGGAAAAGGGAGGAAGTCCGGTCGACTGACCCGGGGTCGGCTGATCCTTGCAGTAAAACCAAGTCGACTGCCAGCCACGAACCGAGTTGGGAAGGATCATCGCCGGGAAGGTGCTCTTGTTCCTCATCTGGATCCCCAGCCCCCCGCACATCTGGATCACGTGCGTCCTCTCATCACTCAGATTGGCCTTTTTGACCGAGTGGGAGCGGCAGGTGAAGATATGTTTGAAGAGGCCCCAGTGCAGTCGACAGCCCAAGAAATTTTCACACATTGACACAAAGGCAGCCAGATAGACTATGGTGTTTGGAGTGAAGTGGTGGAGCTGAGCCCCAAAGAAGTTCAAAAAGCCCCGAAAGAAAGGATGGGGAGGAAGAGAAAATCCGCGATTGACGTGGGTGGCGAGGAGAACGCACTCACCCTCCCTTGGCTGCGGCCCAGTCTCGTTCCTCAGGAGCCGCGCCGATTTGTGGGGGATCAGTCCCCCCTCCACCAGGTCATCGAGGTCGTCCTGGCTGATCGTCGAGCGGATCCAGTCGCCCTAGATCCAGCCCGGCGGCAGGCCAGATCTCGATGAGGATCCGCCCCAGCTGGTCCGCTTGCCCTTCGCCTTCGCGGTCGCCTTCTTCGCGCGCTCCAGCGCCACCATCTTCTCTTTCTCCATGGCGGCGGATCAAGTTCGAGCGAGGGTCCGGCGATGAGAGCAGAAGCGAGCGTGGCGGAGAGGTCGAAGGAAGAAGAAAAGAAAATGGGAGCGCACGGTGCAGAGACCCGGTCCGGTGCCTTTTATAAGGTCATTCCCCGAGTGACTGACTGGTAGGCCCAGACGATCTAAACAAATCCCACAATAGTCGCGCGCGCAGTACGTGGCGAAAAAGGTGGCACGGAGATCGAGGAGACCTGCCTAATCTGTCCCGATTAACACGGCCTCGCCCGTCTGGCGCACTTCCCGAAATTCGAATCCCGCGAAATCCGCGGAGAGCAGAGCAACTGGTTAGACCGAAAACATCATCCACATTATCATTCGGAATTCTACCGTGAAAGTTCACTTGACAAAAACTAAGAATGGACCAAGGCGACTGAAAAAGAAGTTGATGTTGTCTCCTCGGTTCATTGTTCCAGAACAAGTTATACTCATAGCACAAAGAATGAATCGAAAGTGTTCCCAACTCCTTCCTCACTCAAACCCCGATTCATTCGGGGGCTAATGATGAAGCAATGTACCTAGGGTAGGGTCATGGATCTGTCCAAGATACCCTCCCCAAGGACATCTCTAAAGGAACCAGAAGCGGTCAAAGCAAAATCATCATCCACTCGACCGTGGAGCTATGTTCCACTCGATAGTATAGAAGACACTCGACTATGCAAACAACCACTCAACAATACGAGAAACCACTCGGAGTGTAGAAGGCCTAACATCACTCAGGATGACAACGGTGAAGGAAATATGCCCTAGAGGCAATAATAAAGTTATTATTTATTTCCTTATATCATGATAAATGTTTATTATTCATGCTAGAATTGTATTAACCGGAAACATAATACATGTGTGAATACATAGACAAACAGAGTGTCACTAGTATGCCTCTACTTGACTAGCTCGTTAATCAAAGATGGTTATGTTTCCTAACCATGGACAAAGAGTTGTTATTTGATTAACGGGATCACATCATTAGGTGAATGATCTGATTGACATGACCCATTCCATTAGCTTAGCACCCGATCGTTTAGTATGTTGCTATTGTTTTCTTCATGACTTATACATGTTCCTATGACTATGAGATTATGCAACTCCCGTTTGCCGGAGGAACACTTTGTGTGCTACCAAACGTCACAACATAAATGGGTGATTATAAAGGTGCTCTACAGGTGTCTCCAAAGGTACATGTTGGGTTGGCGTATTTCGAGATTAGGATTTGTCACTTCGATTGTCGGAGAGGTATCTCTGGGCCCTCTCGGTAGTGCACATCACATAAGCCTTGCAAGCATTGCAACTAATGAGTTAGTTGTGAGATGATGTATTACGGAACGAGTAAAGAGACTTGCCGGTAACGAGATTGAACTAGGTATTGAGATACCGACGATCGAATCTCGGGCAAGTAACATACCGATGACAAAGGGAACAACGTATGTTGTTATGCAGTCTGACCGATAAAAGATCTTCGTAGAATATGTAGGAGCCAATATGAGCATCCAGGTTCCGCTATTGGTTATTGACCGGAGACGTGTCTCGGTCATGTGTACATTGTTCTCGAACCCGTAGGGTCCGCACGCTTAAGGTTTCGATGACAGTTATATTATGAGTTTATGCATTTTGATGTACCGAAGTTTGTTCAGAGTCCCGGATGTGATCACGGACATGACGAGGAGTCTCTAAATGGTCGAGACATAAAGATTGATATATTGGAAGCCTATATTTGGATATCGGAAGTGTTCCGGGTGAAATCGGGATTTTACCGGAGTACCGGGAGGTTACCGGAACCCCCCGGGAGGTATATGGGCCTTAGTGGGCTTTAGTGGAAGAGCGGAGAGGTGGCCAGGGCTGGGCCGCGCCCCCCCTAGTCCGAATAGGACAAGGAGAGGGGGGCGGCGCCCCCCCCCCTTCCTTCTCTCTCTCTCCTCTTTCCCCCTTCCCGAATCCTATTCCAACTAGGAAAGGGGGGAATCCTACTCCCAGAGGGAGTAGGACTCCTCCTGGCGCGCCCTCTCCTGGCCGGCCGCACCCCCCCTTTGATCCTTTATATACGGAGGCAGGGGGCACCCCTAGACACACAAGTTGATCCACGTGATCATATTCTTAGCCGTGTGCGGTGCCCCCTTCCACCATAATCCTCGATAATATCTAGCGGTGCTTAGGAGAAGCCCTGCGACGGTTGTACATCAAGATCGTCACCACGCCATCGTGCTGATGGAACTCTTCCCCGACACTTTGCTGGATCGGAGTCCAGGGATCGTCATCGAGCTGAACGTGTGCTAGAACTCGGAGGTGCCGTAGTTTTGGTACTTGATCGGTCGGGCCGTGAAGACGTACGACTACATCAATCACGTTGTGCTAACGCTTCCGTTGTTGATCTAGAAGGGTACATAGATCACACTCTCCCCTCTCATTGCTATTCATCACCATGATCTTGCGTGTGCGTAGGAATTTTTTTGAAATTACTACGTTGCCCAACAGTGGAATCCGAGCCTAGGTTTTATATGTTGATGTTATATGCACGAGTAGAACACAAGTGAGTTGTGGGCGATATAAGTCATACTGCTTACCAGCATGTCATACTTTGGTTCGGCGGTATTGTTGGACGAAGCGGCCCGGACCGACATTGTGCGTACGCTTACGCGAGACCGGTTCTCCCGACGTGCTTTGCACAAAGGTGGCTAGCGGGTGACAGTTTCTCCAACTTTAGTTGAACCGAGTGTGGCTACGCCCGGTCCTTGCGAAGGTTAAACCAGCACCAACTTGACAAACTATCGTTGTGGTTTTGATGCGTAGGTAAGATTGGTTCTTGCTTAAGCCTGTAGCAGCCACGTAAAACATGCAACAACAAAGTAGAGGACGTCTAACTTGTTTTTGCAGGGCATGTTGTGATGTGATATGGTCAAGACATGATGCTAAATTTTATTGTATGAGATGATCATGTTTTGTAACCGAGTTATCGGCAACTGGCAGGATCCATATGGTTGTCGCTTTATTGTATGCAATGCAATCGCGCTGTAATGCTTTACTTTATCACTAAGCGGTAGCGATAGTCATGGAAGCATAAGATTGGCGAGACGACAACGATGCTACAATGGAGATCAAGGTATCACGCCGGTGACAATGGTGATCACGACGGTGCTTCGAAGATGGAGATCACAAGCACAAGATGATGATGGCCATATCATATCACTTATATTGATTGCATGTGATGTTTATCTTTTATGCATCTTATCTTGCTTTGATTGGCCGTAGCATTATAAGATGATCTCTCACTAATTATCAACAAGTGTTCTCCCTGAGTATGCACCGTTGCGAAAGTTCTTCGTGCTGAGACACCACGTGATGATCGGGTGTGATAGGCTCTACGTTCAAATACAACAGGTGCAAAACAGTTGCACACGCGGAATACTCAGGTTATACTTGACGAGCCAAGCATATACAGATATGGCCTCGGAACACGGAGACCGAAAGGTCGAGCGTGAATCATATAGTAGATATGATCAACATAGTGATGTTCACCAATGAAACTACTCCATCTCACGTGATGATCGGACATGGTTTAGTTGATTTGGATCACGTAATCACTTAGAGGATTAGAGGGATGTCTATCTAAGTGGGAGTTCTTTAAGTAATATGATTAATTGAACCTAAATTTATCATGAACTTAGTACCTGATAGTATCTTGCATATTTATGTTTGATTGTAGATAGATGGCCCGTGCTCCGTTGAATTTTAATGCGTTCCTTGAGAAAGCAAAGTTGAAAGATGCTGGTAGCAATTACACGGACTGGGTCCGTAACTTGAGGATTATCCTCATTGCTGCACAGAAGAATTACGTCCTGGAAGCACCGCTGGGTGCCAGGCCGGCTGCTGGAGCAACACCAAATGTTATGAACGTCTGGCAGAGCAAAGCTGATGACTACTCGATAGTTCAGTGTTCCATGCTTTACGGCTTAGAATCGGGACTTCAACGACGTTTTGAACGTCATGGAGCATATGAGATGTTCCAGGAGTTGAAGTTAATATTTCAAGTAAATGCCCGGATTGAGAGATATGAAGTCTCCAATAAGTTCTATAGCTGCAAGATGGAGGAGAACAGCTCTGTCAGTGAGCATATACTCAAAATGTCTGGGTATAATAATCACTTGATTCAATTGGGAGTTAATCTTCCAGATTATTGCGTCATTGACAGAATTCTCCAATCACTGCCACCAAGCTACAAGAGCTTCGTGATGAACTATAATATGCAAGGGATGAATAAGACTATTCCCGAGCTCTTCGCAATGCTGAAAGCTCCGGAGGTAGAAATCAAGAAGGAGCATCAAGTGTTGATGGTCAACAAGACCACTAGTTTCAAGAAAAAGGGCAAAGGGAAGAAGAAGGGGAACTTCAAAAGGAACAGCAAGCAAGTTGCTACTCAAGATAAGAAACCCAAACCTGGACCTAAGCCTGAAACTGAGTGCTTCTACTGCAAGCAGACTGGTTACTGGAAGCGGAACTGCCCCAAGTATTTGGCGGATAAGAAGGATGGCAAGGTGAACAAAGGTATATGTGATATACATGTTATTGATGTGTACCTTACTAATGCTCGCAGTAGCACCTGGGTATTTGATACTGGTTCTGTTGCTAATATTTGCAACTCGAAACAGGGACTACGGATTAAGCGAAGATTGGCTAAGGACGAGGTGACGATGCGCGTGGGAAATGGTTCCAAAGTCGATGTGATCGTAGTCGGCACGCTACCTCTACATCTACCTTCGGGATTAGTATTAGACCTAAATAATTGTTATTTGGTGCCAGCGTTAAGCATGAACATTATATCTAGATCTTGTTTGATGCGAGACGGTTATTCATTTAAATCAGAGAATAATGGTTGTTCTATTTACATGAGTAATATCTTTTATGGTCATGCACCCTTAAGGAGTGGTCTATTCTTATTAAATCTCGATAGTAGTGACACACATATTCATAGTGTTGAAGCCAAAAGATGCAGAGTTGATAATGATAGTGCAACTTATTTGTGGCACTGCCGTTTGGGTCATATCAGTATAAAGCGCATGAAGAAACTCCATACTGATGGGCTTTTGGAACCACTTGATTATGAATCACTTGGTACTTGCGAACCGTGCCTTATGGGTAAGATGACAAAAACACCGTTCTCCGGTACTACGGAGAGAGCAACAGATTTGTTGGAAATCATACATACAGATGTATGTGGTTCGATGAATATTGAGGCTCGTGGCGGATATCGTTATTTCCTCACCTTCACAGATGACTTAAGCAGATATGGGTATATCTACTTAATGAAACACAAGTCTGAAACGTTTGAAAAGTTCAAAGAATTTCAGAGTGAAGTTGAAAATCATCGTAACAAGAAAATAAAATTCCTACGATCTGATCGTGGAGGAGAATATTTGAGTTACGAGTTTGGTGTACATTTGAAACAATGTGGAATAGTTTCGCAACTCACGCCACCCGGAACACCACAGCGTAATGGTGTGTCCGAACGTCGTAATCATACTTTACTAGATATGGTGCGATCTATGATGTCTCTTACTGATTTACCGCTATCGTTTTGGGGATATGCTCTAGAGACGGCTGCATTCACGTTAAATAGGGCACCATCAAAATCCGTTGAGACGACGCCTTATGAACTGTGGTTTGGCAAGAAACCAAAGTTGTCGTTTCTGAAAGTTTGGGACTGCGATGCTTATGTGAAAAAGCTTCAACCTGATAAGCTCAAACCCAAATCGGAGAAATGTGTTTTCATAGGATATCCAAAGGAAACTATTGGATACACCTTCTATCACAGATCTGAAGGCAAGAATTTTGTTGCTAAATTCGAAAACTTTCTGGAGAAGGAGTTTCTCTCGAAAGAAGTGAGTGGGAGGAAAGTAGAACTTGACGAGGTAACTGTACCTACTCCCTTATTGGAAAGTAGTACATCACAGAAACCTGTTTCTGTGACACCTACACCAATTAGTGAGGAAGCTAATGATGACGATCATGAAACTTCAGAACAAGATACTACCGAACCTCGTAGATCAACCAGAGTGAGATCCGCACCAGAGTGGTACGGTAACCCTATTCTGGAAGTCATGCTACTAGATCATGATGAACCTACGAACTATGAAGAAGCGATGGTGAGCCCAGATTCCGCAAAATGGCTTGAAGCCATGAAATCTGAGATGGGATCCATGTATGAGAACAAAGTATGGACTTTTGTTGACTTGCCCACTGATCGGCAAGCAATTGAGAATAAATGGATCTTCAAGAAGAAGACTGACGCTGACGGTAATATTACTGTCTACAAAGCTCGACTTGTCGCAAAAGGTTTTCGGCAAGTTCAAGGGATTGACTACGATGAGACCTTCTCACCCGTAGCGATGCTTAAGTCTGTCCGAATCATGTTAGCAATTGCCGCATTTTATGATTATGAAATTTGGCAGATGGATGTCAAAACTGCATTCCTGAATGGATTTCTGGAAGAAGAGTTGTATATGATGCAACCAGAGGGTTTTGTCGATCCAAAGGGAGCTAACAAAGTGTGTAAGCTCCAGCGATCCATTTATGGACTGGTGCAAGCTTCTCGGAGTTGGAATAAACGCTTTGATAGTGTGATCAAAGCATTTGGTTTTATACAGACTTTTGGAGAAGCCTGTATTTACAAAGAAAGTGAGTGGGAGCTCTATAGCGTTTCTGATATTATATGTGGATGACATATTACTAATTGGAAATGATATAGAATTTCTGGATAGCATAAAGGGATACTTGAATAAGAGTTTTTCAATGAAAGACCTCGGTGAAGCTGCTTACATATTAGGCATTAAGATCTATAGAGATAGATCAAGACGCTTCATTGGACTTTCACAAAGCACATACCTTGACAAAGTTTTGAAGAAGTTCAAAATGGATCAAGCAAAGAAAGGGTTCTTGCCTGTGTTACAAGGTGTGAAGTTGAGTCAGATTCAATGCCCAACCACTGCAGAAGATAGAGAGAAAATGAAAGATGTTCCCTATGCTTCAGCCATAGGCTCTATCATGTATGCAATGCTGTGTACCAGACCTGATGTCTGCCTTGCTATAAGTCTAGCAGGGAGGTACCAAAGTAATCCAGGAGTGGATCACTGGACAGCAGTCAAGAACATCCTGAAATACCTGAAAAGGACTAAGGATATGTTTCTCGTTTACGGAGGTGACAAAGAGCTAATCGTAAATGGTTACGTCGATGCAAGCTTTGGCACTGATCCGGACGATTCTAAATCGCAAACCGGATACGTGTTTACATTAAACGGTGGAGCTGTCAGTTGGTGCAGTTCTAAACAAAGCGTCGTGGTGGGATCTACGTGTGAAGCGGAATACATAGCTGCTTCGGAAGCAGCAAATGAAGGAGTCTGGATGAAGGAGTTCATATCCGATCTAGGTGTCATACCTAGTGCATCGGGTCCAATGAAAATCTTTTGTGACAATACTGGTGCAATTGCCTTGGCAAAGGAATCCAGATTTCACAAGAGAACCAAGCACATCAAGAGACGCTTCAATTCCATCCGGGATCTAGTCCAGGTGGGAGACATAGAGATTTGCAAGATACATACGGATCTGAATGTAGCAGACCCGTTGACTAAGCCTCTTCCACGAGCAAAACATGATCAGCACCAAGGCTCCATGCGTGTTAGAATCATTACTGTGTAATCTAGATTATTGACTCTAGTGCAAGTGGGAGACTGAAGGAAATATGCCCTAGAGGCAATAATAAAGTTATTATTTATTTCCTTATATCATGATAAATGTTTATTATTCATGCTAGAATTGTATTAACCGGAAACATAATACATGTGTGAATACATAGACAAACAGAGTGTCACTAGTATGCCTCTACTTGACTAGCTCGTTAATCAAAGATGGTTATGTTTCCTAACCATGGACAAAGAGTTGTTATTTGATTAACGGGATCACATCATTAGGTGAATGATCTGATTGACATGACCCATTCCATTAGCTTAGCACCCGATCATTTAGTATGTTGCTATTGTTTTCTTCATGACTTATACATGTTCCTATGACTATGAGATTATGCAACTCCCGTTTGCCGGAGGAACACTTTGTGTGCTACCAAACGTCACAACGTAAATGGGTGATTATAAAGGTGCTCTACAGGTGTCTCCAAAGGTACATGTTGGGTTGGCGTATTTCGAGATTAGGATTTGTCACTCCGATTGTCGGAGAGGTATCTCTGGGCCCTCTCGGTAATGCACATCACATAAGCCTTGCAAGCATTGCAACTAATGAGTTAGTTGTGAGATGATGTATTACGGAACGAGTAAAGAGGCTTGCCGGTAACGAGATTGAACTAGGTATTGAGATACCGATGATCGAATCTCGGGCAAGTAACATACCGATGACAAAGGGAACAACGTATGTTGTTATGCGGTCTGACCGATAAAAGATCTTCGTAGAATATGTAGGAGCCAATATGAGCATCCAGGTTCCGCTATTGGTTATTGACCGGAGACGTGTCTCGGTCATGTCTACATTGTTCTCGAACCCGTAGGGTCCGCACGCTTAAGGTTTCGATGATAGTTATATTATGAGTTCATGCATTTTGATGTACCGAAGTTTGTTCAGAGTCCCGGATGTGATCACGAACATGACGAGGAGTCTCGAAATGGTCGAGGCATAAAGATTGATATATTGGAAGCCTATATTTGGATATCGGAAGTGTTCCGGGTGAAATCGGGATTTTACCGGAGTACCGGGAGGTTACCGGAACCCCCCGGGAGGTATATGGGCCTTAGTGGGCTTTAGTGGAAGAGAGGTGTAACGCCCCGAGACCGTTGTGCCAGGTGTCTTCGAGTTATTCGATGTTGTTACCATGTCATTTGTTTGCGTGTTGCATCTTAACATGTCATCATGTGCATTGCATCATCATGTTTTCAAAACTTGCATTCGTCCGAGTTCTCCGAGTTCTCTCTGTTGTCCGTTCTGAGCCCAACCACACTTGCACGTGCCCGCGGCATGTCCGAAATAGTATTTTATAAGTGGCCGGAAAATGTTCTCGGAATGGGATGAGAGTTGGCGTGTGGCCTTATTTTAGTGTAGATAGACCGCCTGTCAAGTTTCATCGCATTCGGAGATCGTTTGGTGCCCCAACGGATAACTATAGCGGCAGTATTGCCGGTCTAACGTCGGACGTTTTCGGTCTCCGGAAACAGTCGCCGGGCCTCCCTCTCTTCTCTTCTCTCAGCTCGAGACCGTCTACACAGCTCACTACCTACCGCCAGGTCCAACCCAACCTCTCTCGTCAGCCCGCAGCCCCCCTCGCGCGCGTCCAAAACTTACCCGAACCCGACCCGAACAGTCGTCACCGTTGGATCCGGGTCATCCCCAAACATCTACAAAACGTCACTGTTTTCTTATTTGGTATCCCTAGCTATATTTTTTTCTCGACCGTCCAATTACAATCGGAGGGACGATATAGTCTTACCTAACCACCTACTATATATAGCCAATGTAATTCTAGACCAAACCCTACTTTCTAGGGATCCTCCCCTATCCACTCGTCGCCGCCGCCGCTCCACCAAATCCACATCGATCCATCCCGCATCCACCTTGTCTTCAGCCACCCACCAACCAGAGCAGCGCTCGTCCTTCCCCTCGATCCATCCCTCTGCCCGAAGCTCCTCCTTTTGCGCCTTTGCGCTCGATCCCCTTCGCCTCGTGCCACGCCACCGCCGGCAAGCTTCGCCGAAGATGACCGCCGACGCCCCTTCTTCATCTTCCCATGCTCTCTCCCGTTTCTCTCTCTCATCTCCCTGCCTATCTTTTTTTTCTGTCAGCAGGGAGCCCGCCATGGACGCCAGGGACGCCGTGTCCCCAAGCAGCAACAGCAGTTCCGAGCCCTGCTGCATCCCCTCGACCGAAACTTGCCGACGACCCGCAGGTGACCAGCGCCACCTCATCTCCCCCCGCGCCTCTCCTCCCATGTTGTTCCCTCTCTCCCGTTGCTCATCTCTCCCCTCATGTCTTTCCCTACAGGAGCCACGCTAGGGAACTCAAAGTCTGTGGCCGCCGGTTTGCCTCCACCCCCGCCGGAGCTGCCTCTTCTCGCGCGCCGGTCAAGGATCCGGCCGTCCCGGCCTTCCCCGCCATCCCTCGCCAACGCTAAGCCATGGCGGACCCCCAAGACCCGTTGCTCTGCCTCGCGTCTCACCCGGACGTCCCCGTGTCGTCTACGCAACCACCTGCATCAAGCCCCTCCGCCCCGGATCCAGTCGGCCTCCTCTCCAGCTTCGCGCCAAGTCCCACCTCACCGGAGTCTTCTCCTCGCCGCTGCGTCCGTCAAGTCCGTTGCTGCCGCAGTTTCTCTGTCGAATGAGCAAGCTCGAACCCCAGCGCCAAGTCCGGCCTGCTCGATCCCCTGCTTCAGGACCGAGTCGTAGAACGATGCCGCCGCGCGTTGACCGTCCAGCTTGCCGAGGCCCAGCGCCAGATCGCTACATGGCCCAGATCTGCCAGCTCCCTGTTGGCCCAATGTGAGCAGCCCAGATCCACCTAATTCGGCCTCTGTTCCAGATCCGGCCCGTGTAGTTTTTTTAGGTTCTTTGCTTTAGCTATTTTTCTAGAGGAGAGCAGTTTTTGCAGAGAACCCCTTGCACTTCATGCATTTTAAAACTCACAAACCGTGCATCATATATAAAAACTTTATATATGAAACTTGTTTATAATTTTGTCTAGATTCATAATATCCAACTTTCATCCATGTTTAAAATGTTTAAAATGTTGTTTGTTTAATTTTGCATAAACGCCATGCTAAAATGTTTTAATTCATAACTAATTAATCGTAGCTCCAAATTTAACAAACTTTAGATGTAAATGGGGTGGAATTTTGCCTAGTTTAACATGGTCTACTTGTTTTGCATGTTTATTAACTCTAAAATTGCATTTAGGGCAGAACCGCACAAAATCAAAAATATGCTATGGGGATTTACCGGATTTGTTGTTTGTTGTTCCTGGCCTCATTTAAACTTGACTAGATGGTATAGTTTTGTTATGCTTCACCTCTTGCCATGTTTAAACAACATTTAATATTGTCGGGTACCTAACCGAGAGCGAACTAAATAATTGATGTGGTGTTCGGTCAATATGCAACGGAGTTGCATATTGAGCTCCACTTAATTTGTAGGATTGCTTGTGCACTTTGCCATGCCATGCCGCTTTAATCCGGACATGCATCATACTTGTTTGTGCATCATGCCATGATTCTGTGTTGGTTGTTTACTATGTTGTTTGCTTCTTTCCGGTGTACTTCTTCGGGTTGTTTCCGGTAACGTCGTGTTTGTGAGGAACCGTTCGACTACGTCCGTTTGTCTGCTTCATGGACTCGTTCTTCTTCCTTGCGGGATCTCAGGCAAGATGACCATACCCTCGAAATCACTTCTATCTTTGCTTACTTAGTTGCTCGCTCTTTTTCTATGCCTATGCTGCGATACCTACCACTTGCTTATCATGCCTCCCATATTGTTGCACCAAGCCTCTAACCCACCTTGTCCTAGCAAACCGTTGATTGGCTATGTTACCTCTTTGCTCAGCCCCTCTTATAGCGTTGTTAGTTGCAGGTGAAGATTGAAGTTTTGTTCCTTGTTGGAACATGGAGATGTTGTTCCTGGTTGGAACATGTTTACTTGTTGGGATATCACAATATATCTTATTTAATTAATGCATCTATATACTTGGTAAAGGGTGGAAGGCTCGGCCTTATGCCTGGTGTTTTGTTCCACTCTTGCCGCCCTAGTTTCCGTCATATCGGTGTTATGTTCCCGGATTTTGCGTTCCTTACGCGGTTGGGTTATAATGGGAACCCCTTGAAAATTCGCCTTGAATAAAACTCCTCCAGCAAGGCCCAACATTGGTTTTACCATTTGCCACCTAGCCTTTTCTTTCCCTTGAGTCGGCCGGCTCAAGGGTCATCTTATTTTAACCCTCCGGGCCAGTGCTTCTCTAAGCGTTGGTCCAACTGAGCGATGTCCGAGGCTACCAGGGGCAACTCTGGGCTGGCTTACCCGACATCTTGCTCATCCGGTGTGCCCTGAGAACGAGATATGTGCAGCTCCTATCGGGATTTGTCGGCACATCTGGGTGGCTTTGCTAGTCTTGTTTTACCATTGTCAAAATGTCTTGTAACCGGGATTTCGAGTCTGATCGGGTCTTCTCGCTAGAAGGTCTATTCCTTCGTTGACTGTGAGAGCTTGTCATGGGCTAAGTTGGGACACCCCTGCAGGGATTTGAACTTTCGAAAGCCGTGCCCGCGGTTATGGGCAGATGGGAATTTGTTAATGTCCGGTTGTAGAAAACCTGAAGTTGACCTTAATTAAAATGAATCAACCGCGTGTGTTACCGTGATGGTCTCTTTCCGGCGGAGTCCGGGAAGTGAACACGGTGTTGGAGTTATGCTTGACGTAGGTTGTTTTAGGATCACTTCTTGATCATACTTGTATCGACCGTGCTTTGCCTTCTCTTCTCGCTCTCATTTGCGTATGTTAGCCACCATATATGCTAGTCACTTGCTGCAGCTCCACCTCATACCTTTTACCTTACCCATAAGCTTAAATAGTCTTGATCGCGAGGGTGCGAGATTGCTGAGTCCCTGTGGCTCACAGATACTTCCAAAACCAGCTTGCAGGTGCCGATGAGTCCGTGCAGATGACACAACCAAGCTCAGGAGGAGCTCGATGAAGACCTTGTCCTTTGTGTTATTTCGTTCTAGTTGATCAGTAGTGGAGCCCAGTTGGGGTCGATCGGGGACCTTTGTCACATTTGGGGTTCTTCTTTTATTTTGGTTCCGTAGTCGGACCTTGATTGTATTTGGATAATGTAATGCTTTATTCATGTACTGTGTGAAGTGGCGATTGTAAGCCAACTATGTATCTTTTTCCTTATGTATTACATGGGTTGTGTGAAGATTACCTCACTTGCGACATTGCTTTCAATGCGGTTATGCCTCTAAGTCGTGCTTCGACACGTGGGAGATATAGCCGCATCGAGGGCGTTACAAGTTGGTAATTAGAGCCTTCCCCGACCTTAGGAGCCCCTTTGCTTGATCGTTTTTAGCGGCCGAGTTGTGTCTAGTAAAATGTTTTGAGTCATTTAGGAATTATATATCGGAGAGTTTAGGAATTCTTTTTACTCCCCAGTCTCCTCATCACTCTGGTAAGGCATCTTGACGTAGAGTTTTGACTCTTCTCTTCTCAAATTTCACTAAAAAAAATTTTTAGGATCACGCGGGTATCTTGGAATCGTTCCGATGGTTTTATGATGAGAACATTGTCTTGGTGCCTCCTGTCAGGGGTTTTGTGGAAGTGTCCCGGGGAGTTGAGCTCTGAGGTGTTGTCGTCATAATTTTATCGTTGCAGTTCTGGAATACCTGAGTTTAGTACGCCGACATCGAAAATCTCTTTTATGCAGTTCGTTGGTGAGATAACCTCAACGCCACCCAGTACTGGGGCGGGAGTTCGGGAGTATCGCGATAACTTGTATAACGGATGCTTTTTGAAGGTTGAGGTAGATGATTTCCGAAGGTTTCTTGGTTATGTGTTGAAGGATGGATACAGCTGGATGTAGGATTTGCTAGTTTTGGGTGAGATATTATGCTTCCCCTGTATCCCCAACACCTGATTGCATAACCGGAAAATTTCGGGAGTTTATAAGTGGGAATTCAAGTAGCTCTTAGTATATCTTTCCGACGGATATATGATATGAAATTGGGGTTCGACGTCTAGTGGTCCACCTATTCACGGTCGGTTTTACAGTGGTCTCGTTGTGTCTTAAAGAGTCCTTGGCTATGCCGACTCGGGGATGCTTCGTATGTCATGTGCACTGCCTTGTACATGATGGTGATGTACGATCGAGCCCGTGTAGGCCCCACCACGAAAACTTCGGACGAATTCTCTATCATATGTTTGTTCTGGCTTATTCTGCAAGCCAATCCTTGTTTTGTTTTGAGTTGTGGTATTCGAGTTGCTTCGAAGTCAAATGTTGATTCCATACCTTTTCCTAAATGTTGTTCTCATATTTCTATGTGAATACCAATCCTTCTTGATCATCAAGATTGTTTTTGTCAATCCTTTTAACCGGTGTGCTTCTCTTCAAGTGGATCCGATAATTTCAACATCCGCAAGATTCAATCTTAGCTTTCTAAACGGTGTTCATTCATCCATCCCAAGTTGTCTTTGTTGTCCCTCCCTTCCACCCTTGTTTCTTAAGGACTCAGATTCCTTAATCAAGTATCCATGGTATCGATGGAAGTCTCTCCATTCTTTTCTATCAATATTCTTATCCGGTGTTCTCATGAAGATGCTCTACTCGTTCGTCATTCTTCATTCTTTGTTTCTTCTCTTCTCCGGTGGTTTCAATTCAAGCTTTCAGTGTTGATCATATTTTTTTCCTCGTTTCAAATGCCTTCTCATACCGGTGCACCTCTTAATCATTCACTTCTCGCTATTCATTTTTTCCGGAGAGCTCAAGATATTTCAAAGATTCATGTTACCACTCTGCTTTCATTCAAACTCTTTTGAGGACGTTATATCATTTAAGCCTTTTTAATTCAACCGGTGCAATCTCTCTCTTTAAATCATTTCAACGGGGTTTCTTTTGAGTGGGCCCTAACCCACAGGTCTTTCCCAGGATCTTACCTGACTCTTCTTATTTTCTTGGAGTTATTCTCAATTCTTTTTCAAAAGTTTGACATAAGAATGGATTATCATCAGTCAAATGTATTTCTCCAAGATCTTTCAAATTCTTTTCATCGTTGACTCAACTTTTCCATTCTTCATTCCGGTGTGTCTCAACAATTCATGGTGGTGTTTCTCGTCGTCATTCTCAGATTTTGAAGACCGAAGAAGTGTTTTCCTCTAAATCTTGGTTCGTTCTCCTGAAGATTCATGACTCTAGCTTGTTGCCATCCTCTCATAATTCTTTTCGGTTGTGAGATTTCTTTTCACCTATCAGGAGCTATTCAAGAGTCTTCTCAGTTTGTTATCCGGAGTCCATCATCTAAGATTTGTTCATTCTCACCTTTCAGCTCTCTTTCTCTAAATCTTACAGGTGCATCGTCCAAGTGATCTCTAATCAGTTCATGATCTCTTCGTTCTCATGGATCTAAATTCTCTCAAGCATCTTCGTTTATTTGCTAATCCTTCCCGGTGTTTCTTCATGTTTTATTTGTTCTTTTTCAATTCTTACGGTGGTTCGTTCAAGAGTGCTTCTTTTTCGCTATCATATCAATTTATTCGTTGTTTCTATCCTACCGGTGGTTCGTTGAAGATTTTCTCGAGTTTATGAGTTATCTCTCTTAATCTTTTCTACGAGAATAAGTAATATGCCAAATCCGTTCATTGTCATCAATTTAAATTGGTGAAGGATAAGCATAATGTAATTCCTATTCTTGTTTCATCAAGTAAATTCAATTCTTTATTCCGGAGGTTCATCGTATCACATTCTCAGTTCGAGATGCTTCATCTTTCTTTTCCAGAGTTCCTAGATTTTCCGCATTATCTCGTCGCGAAGATCCATCTAAATCATTACAAGGATTCACCTTGTGATTTCAACTTCTCTTTCCTTCCGTTTGATCATTCTTTTGTTTACCGGAGTTCTTGATGGAGGCTCTACATGATGGTTCATCAAGGATTCAATTTCTACTCGAAGTGTTCATTGAGATTCTTTTCAGAGGAGTTCAAGCATTGTTCATCTTGTAATCCGGAGTGCAGTTCTTCCTATCTAATCTTTTGAGGTGGTGTTATGTCAGTCTTGATAATGTGAGTTCATGTTTCATGATTCACATGTTGTTAAGAATGAGGTATTTTAAATCCATCAATCTCTTCGTTGGAAAAATCTTGGGTTATAGTTCACCTAAAGCATTCCCTAAGGTTTGTTGCTACCTATGGTGCTCATAAATGATCCAAGTTTTTCATTTATCCTTCCGGTGAAATAGTTTCTCGTCTCCTTGCTGATATCAATCCAATCTATTGGTTCCGTTAGTGGCAAAAATTTCACCTCATAGTTTTGAGATGTTTTTCCATAAGCCCACTACAAACTTATTCGTTTTGTTGTTGGTCTTTCCCAACAACTACGTTTTAACCTTCTTGGAAAGGTGCCTTCCAAGATCATTGGTGGCAGAAGTTGTCATTTTCTTCTCAATTCCTTCTTTTTCATTTATCTATCTTCTATTTCTTTCTCCCGGAGGCCTTGTGATGTTGCTCTTTTCAATCATCATCTCGAATTGTGAAGATCATGATCTTTTCTTGCTTATCCTTTTAACCGGAGTGTGTGCCCGCTGCTCATGTTCTTTTCATCTTATCAAGTCTTGTATCACTTTTCAAACGGAGTGCTGTCCGAATTGGTTCTTCCTTGTTCCTCGTTCCTAACCGAGTGTTTTCCAACTTCCATCATCTCCGTGGTATTATTCCTTCCAAGTTGTTCAACTTCTGAAGGTTCTTTGGTTTTTCACTCGTTTGTCGAAGAAGCAACTTAGTTTTACCTCTTCTCTTTCTCTCCTGTTTTCCCTCCGGTGTCATTCTAGATCTCGGGACGAGATCCTCTCGTAGTGGTGGAGTGTTGTAACTCTTCGAGTTATTCGATGTTGTTGCCATGTCATTTGTTAGCGTGTTGCATCTTAACATGTCATCATGTGCATTGCATCATCATGTTTTCAGAACTTGCATTCGTCCGAGTTCTCCGAGTTCTCTCTGTTGTCCGTTCTGAGCCCAACCACACTTGCACGTGCCCGCGGCATGTCCGAAATAGTATTTTATAAGTGGCCGGAAATGTTCTCGGAATGGGATGAGAGTTGGCGTCTGGCCTTATTTTAGTGTAGATAGACCGCCTGTCAAGTTTCATCGCATTCGGAGATTGTTTGGTGCCCCAACGGATAACTATAGCGGCAGTATAGCCGGTCTAACATCGGACATTTTCGGTCTCCGGAAACAGTCGCCGGGCCTCCCTCTCTTCTCTTCTCTCAGCTCGAGACCGTCTACACAGCTCACTACCTACCGCCAGGTCCAACCTAACCTCTCTCGTCAGCCCGCAGCCCTCCTCGCGCGCGTCCAAAACTTACCCGAACCCGACCCGGACAGTCGTCACCGTTGGATCCGGGTCATCCCCAAACATCTACAAAACGTCACCGTTTTCTTATTTGGTATCCCTAGCTATTTTTTTTCTCGACCGTACAATTACAATCGGAGGGACGATATAGTCTTACCCTAACCCACCTACTATATATAGCCGATGTAATTCTAGACCAAACCCTACTTTCTAGGGATCCTCCCCTATCCACTCGTCGCCGCCGCCGCTCCACCAAATCCACATCGATCCATCCTGCATCCACCCCGTCTTCAGCCACCCACCAACCAGAGCAGCGTTCGTCCTTCCCCTCGATCCATCCCTCTGCCCGAAGCTCCTCCTTTTGCGCCTCTGCGCTCGATCCCCTTCGCCTCGTGCCACGCCACCGCCGGCAAGCTTCGCCGAAGATGACCGCCGACGCCCCTTCTTCATCTTCCCATGCTCTCTCCCGTTTCTCTCTCTCATCTCCCTGCCTATCTTTTTTTTTCTGTCAGCAGGAAGCCCGCCATGGACGCCAGGGACGCCGTGTCCCCAAGCAGCAACAGCAGTTCCGAGCCCTGCTGCATCCCCTCGACCGAAACATGCCGACGACCCGCAGGTGACCAGTGCCACCTCATCTCCTCCCGCGCCTCTCCTCCCATGTTGTTCCCTCTCTCCCGCTGCTCATCTCTCCCCTCATGTCTTTCCCTACAGGAGCCACGCTAGGGAACTCAAAGTCCGTGGCCGCCGGTTTGCCTCCACCCCCGCCGAAGCTGCCTCTTCTCGCGCGCCGGTCAAGGATCCGGCCGTCCCGGCCTTCCCCGCCATCCCTCGCCGACGCTAAGCCATGGCGGACCCCCAAGACCCGTTGCTCTGCCTCGCGTCTCACCCGGACGTCCCCGCGTCGTCTACGCAGCCACCTGCATCAAGCCCCTCCGCCCTGGATCCAGCCGGCCTCCTCTCCAGCTTCGCGCCAAGTCCCACCTCGCCGGAGTCTTCTCCTCGCCGCTGCGTCCGTCAAGTCCGCTGCTGCCGCTATTTCTCTATCGAACGAGCAAGCTCGAACCCCAGCGCCAAGTCCAGCCTGCTCGATCCCCTGCTTCAGGACCGAGTCGTCTAACGATGCCGCCGCGCGTTGACCGTCCAGCTTGCCGAGGCCCAACGCCAGATCGCTACATGGCCCAGATCTGCCAGCTCCCTGTTGGCCCAATGTGAGCAGCCCAGATCCACCTAATTCGGCCTCTGTTCCAGATCCGGCCCATGTAGTTTTTTTAGGTTCTGTGTTTTAGCTATTTTTCTAGAGGAGAGCAGTTTTTGCAGAGAACCCCTTGCACTTCATGCATTTTAAAACTCACAAACCGTGCATCATATATAAAAACTTTATATATGAAACTTGTTTAGAATTTTGTCTAGATTCATAATATCCAACTTTCATCCATGTTTAAAATGTTTAAAATGTTGTTTGTTTAATTTTGCATAAATGCCATGCTAAAATGTTTTAATTCATAACTAATTAATCGTAGCTCCAAATTTAACAAACTTTAGATGTAAATGGGGTGGAATTTTGCCTAGTTTAACATGGTCTACCTGTTTTGCATGTTTATTAACTCTAAAATTGCGTTTAGGGCAGAACCGCACCAAATCAAAAATATGCTATGGGGATTTACCGGATTTGTTGTTTGTTGTTCCCGGCCTCATTTAAACTTGACTAGATGGTATAGTTTTGTTATGCTTCACCTCTTGCCATGTTTAAACAACATTTAATATTGTTGGGTACCTAATCGAGAGTGAACTAAATAATTGATGTGGTGTTCGGTCAATATGCAACGGAGTTGCATATTGAGCTCCACTTAATTTGTAGGATTGCTTGTGCACTTTGCCATGCCATGCCGCTTTAATCCGGACATGCATCATACTTGTTTGTGCATCATGCCATGATTCTGTGTTGGTTGTTTACTATGTTGTTTGCTTCTTTCCGGTGTGCTTCTTCGGGTTGTTTTCGGTAACGTCGTGTTTGTGAGGAACCGTTCGACTATGTCCGTTTGTCTGCTTCATGGACTCGTTCTTCTTCCTTGTGGGATCTCAGGCAAGATGACCATACCCTCGAAATCACTTCTATCTTTGCTTACTTAGTTGCTCGCTCTTTTGCTATGCCTATACTGCGATACCTACCACTTGCTTATCATGCCTCCCATATTGTTGCACCAAGCCTCTAACCCACCTTGTCCTAGCAAACCGTTGATTGGCTATGTTACCGCTTTGCTCAGCCCCTCTTATAGCGTTGTTAGTTGCAGGTGAAGATTGAAGTTTTGTTCCTTGTTGGAACATGGAGATGTTGTTCCTGGTTGGAACATGTTTACTTGTTGGGATATCACAATATATCTTATTTAATTAATGCATCTATATACTTGGTAAAGGGTGGAAGGCTCGGCCTTATGCCTGGTGTTTTGTTCCACTCTTGCCGCCCTAGTTTCCGTCATATCAGTGTTATGTTCCCCGATTTTGCGTTCCTTACGCGGTTGGGTTATAATGGGAACCCCTTGACAATTCGCCTTGAATAAAACTCCTCCAGCAAGGCCCAACATTGGTTTTACCATTTGCCACCTAGCCTTTTCTTTCCCTTGAGTCGGCCGGCTCAAGGGTCATCTTATTTTAACCCCCCGGGCCAGTGCTTCTCTAAGTGTTGGTCCAACTGAGCGATGTCCGAGGCTACCAGGGGCAACTCTGGGCTGGCTAACCCGACGTCTTGCTCATCCGGTGTGCCTTGAGAACGAGATATGTGCAGCTCCTATCGGGATTTGTCGGCACATCTGGGTGGCTTTGCTAGTCTTGTTTTACCATTGTCGAAATGTCTTGTAACCGGGATTCCGAGTCTGATCGGGTCTTCCCGCTAGAAGGTCTATTCCTTTGTTGACCGTGAGAGCTTGTCATGGGCTAAGTTGGGACACCCCTGCAGGGATTTGAACTTTTGAAAGCCGTGCCCGCGGTTATGGGCAGATGGGAATTTGTTAATGTCCGGTTGTAGAAAACCTGAAGTTGACCTTAATTAAAATGAATCAACCGCGTGTGTTACCGTGATGGTCTCTTTCCGGCGGAGTCCGGGAAGTGAACACGGTGTTGGAGTTATGCTTGAAGTAGGTTGTTTTAGGATCACTTCTTGATCATACTTGTATCGACCGTGCTTTGCCTTCTCTTCTCGCTCTCATTTGCGTATGTTAGCCACCATGTATGCTAGTCGCTTGCTGCAGCTCCACCTCATACCTTTTACCTTACCCATAAGCTTAAATAGTCTTGATCGCGAGGGTGCGAGATTGCTGAGTCCCTGTGGCTCACAGATACTTCCAAAACCAGCTTGCAGGTGCCGATGAGTCCGTGCAGATGACGCAACCAAGCTCAGGAGGAGCTCGATGAAGACCTTGTACTTTATGTTGTTTCGTTCTAGTTGATCAGTAGTGGAGCCCAGTTGGGGTCGATCGGGGACCTTTGTCGCATTTGGGGTTCTTCTTTTATTTTGGTTCCGTAGTCGGACCTTGATTGTATTTGGATAATGTAATGCTTTATTCATGTACTATGTGAAGTGGCGATTGTAAGCCAACTATGTATCTTTTTCCTTATGTATTACATGGGTTGTGTGAAGATTGCCTCACTTGCGACATTTCTTTCAATGCGGTTATGCCTCTAAGTTGTGCTTCGACACGTGGGAGATATAGCCGCATCGAGGGCGTTACAAGAGGAGAGGTGGCCAGGGCTGGGCCGCGCGCCCCTCCCCCCTAGTCCGAATAGGACAAGGAGAGGGGGGCGGCGCCCCCCTTCCTTCTCTCTCTCTCCTCTTTCCCCCCTCCCGAATCCTATTCCAACTAGGAAAGGGGGGGAATCCTACTCCCGAAGGGAGTAGGATTCCTCCTGGCGCGCCCTCTCCTGGCCGGCCGCACCCCCCCTTTGATCCTTTATATACGGAGGCAGGGGGCACCCCTAGACACACAAGTTGATCCACGTGATCATATTCTTAGCCGTGTGCGGTGCCCCCTTCCACCATAATCCTCGATAATATTGTAGCGGTGCTTAGGCGAAGCCCTGCGACGGTTGTACATCAAGATCGTCACCACGCCGTCGTGCTGACGGAACTCTTCCCCGACACTTTGCTGGATCGGAGTCCGGGGATCGTCATCGAGCTGAACGTGTGCTAGAACTCGAAGGTGCTGTAGTTTCGGTACTTGATCGGTCGGGCCGTGAAGACGTACGACTACATCAACCACGTTGTGCTAACGCTTCCGTTGTCGATCTACAAGGGTACGTAGATCACACTCTCCCCTCTCGTTGCTATTCATCACCATGATCTTGCGTGTGCGTAGGAATTTTTTTGAAATTACTACATTGCCCAACAAACGGTCGGTCATTCACTCTGCAACCTTAAAGATCATTTATATCTCTTTATTACTAGCGTTACCAGTAACGCCCTGCCTTAATGTACATCGAACCCTTTGTAACTTGGGCTGGCTGGGGTCCTGGCGCACTCTATATAAGCCACCCCCCCTCCTTCGAGACAAGGGTTCGCACCCTTTGTAATTCACACGCATATATCCAGTCGACCGCCTCCGGGCTCCGAGACGTAGGGCTGTTACTTCCTCCGAGAAGGGCCTGAACTCGTAAAACTCGCGTGTACAACTCCTCCATAGCTAGGATCTTGCCTCTACATTCATACCCCCCCCCTATTCTACTGTCAGGCTTAGAACCACGACAGCCCCATCCAAGCCATATACCTGGGCTGGCTTACACACCGGTCCGACACACTTTCAGTGGGCACCACATGCGCACGCTGCAATTGCCGTCACCTCCTTTATCCATCGATCCATCGTCAGATCAGATACTGACGCATCGACCTTGTCAGGCCTTTCTGCCATCGACGCCACCACGACGCCAGACAGCGTCATCCTCCTGCACGAGTCCATCGCCATCCATCGGACGCCGAGTCTCCAAGGCGCCACGCCGCCGAGATCCGCCGTCATCGATGTGTAGGATGAAGCACCTCTCCACCACCTACCGACGCCCAACCACCAAGCCGTCCACATGTCTGTCCAGCTGATGAATTTCTCCAAAGATGATGCCCCCATGGGGGTGACGACGAAGACGTCGCCATCATCCGATCCAAGAGGCCCCTCAACGCCTCCAACGAGGGCTACGACGCCCACGGACGCCACCGTCAATGGTAGCCTCCTCTAGATCTGAGGTTTCCCCGGAAACAATGGAGCGAGGGACGCCCCCAACGTCGCCTCCAGCGAGGAAAACGACACCCGCGGGCGCCGCCGACGACGGTGGCATCCTCACCCGCTTCAGCAGCTAGGCCACCATCTCCTCCTCCACTTGATCCGTCGCCGGGAAGCCGCCGCAAGGCAACACCCACCGACCAGATCTCTTTGGACCGACGATGAAGACAACCAAAGGTAGAGGAGGTTTCATAGCTGTGTGACCGGCGCCATGGCCACACACACGTCGTCCTGAGGCGCCCACTCAAGATCCACCGTCACAGCCACGCCTCCAAACCGCGACGAAGGGACGCCCCGCCGCCGCCATCATCCCCCCGCACGGGCTTTGCCCAGCTGGGATCCGGTGACGGCGGGAGGGGAGGCGGACTAGAGGTCTGGACGGGAGACGAAGGGGAGGAGGACGGGCAGCTAGTCCGTTAGTTATCGTGTTTATTCAATGTTTGGTTAGATTAAGTGTCGCTTAAATTGCCTCTATAAATTTGAAGCAAATGAAAAAAAACAAATAGAATGAATGTTGTGGAGGCTGCCATTTGGCATTTCCGTGTTTGTGCACAAGCCTGGCAACCTAAAAAACATTTTGAAGTGTGCTTCATATGGTGGATGGCGGCTCAAGTTTTGGTGACTCTGCAAGAGTTGCTCTAATATGAGCAGCAAAGATACCATAATGGCGTTATATAAGACGTAAGCACGGGTTTATTCGCCTAGTTTTACAGCAGAAAACTGGCTATATACTTCTTTGATACGAAGTGGTTTTCTTTCTTTCTTTGAGACACTTTGATACGAAGTAGTAGAGCGTTGAGTTCATTATTCCAAGCTAGTAATAGCTAGGAGCCAGCCTAGCCTTTGGTCTTCGCTACCAGTTGTCGGTTCAGGTCTTCAGGCCCTTGATCGCAGCACGCAGTTTCCGATCTCTGCAAACAAATGAATAAACACTAATTAAATCAGATGAACTCATTTGCAGAAACGTCATGTTAGTACTTAGTACTGGAGTAGTATATAAGTTTTGAGCGTCAGGAACTCACTTGGTGCCTGATGAACAACGGAGCCGGCTCCGCCAAAATGGCATGAACTGCCAGACCGCCCGTTGCGTTGGTAGTAATCGTTGAATGCGTAAGACGCGTGCGCGACCTTTGTGTCAGGATCAAAGCACCGCGCGCCGGGCTGGATGGCGCTGCAGTCCGCCCCGTGGCCACACGCCCAGTCCAGCGCCGCCTGGAGCCGAGCGTCCCCGACCGCCGCGTTCGCCACGCACCAGCTCCCTGCCTTGGGGTCGCAGGTGCCTATCACCGCATGCATGCAAACAAACGAGATCATCAGGTATTGGACAACAACTTAATTGACTAGGAGAAGGAGCGGAAGCGGAAGCTCACCTGCTGGTTGCCGGTAGACAATGGAAGCGGCGCCGGAGAAGTCGCACGTCCCGCCGGCCCGGCCCTTGCGCTGGTAGTAGTCGTTGAAGGCGTAGGTGGCGTGCGCCACCTTGGTGTCGGGCTCGTAGCAAGGCTTCCCGGGCTGGATGGCGCTGCAGTCTGCCCCGTTGCCGCACGCCCAGTCCAGCGCCGCCTGGAGGCGTGCGTCCCCGACCGCTGCGTTCGCCTCGCACCAGCTGCTGGACTTGTCGCCGGCCCCGAAGTCGACCTGATACACCGGCTGGCCGTTGGGGTAGAACAGGCCGTAGTTTTGCTCCTCCGCAGTCGGCTTCTCGTTCTCGTTGAAAAGTTCGAAGATGTACACGGAGATGTCGAATTCAGGGCGGTGGGGGGTGCCGGCGCCGGAGAGCGCAAGTTTGATGAGGTTGTTGGTGTAGGCCTGGGCGTCCGCCTTTGTGAAGCCCAGGCTCTGTGGGCAGTAGGCACACCCTCCCGGGCTCGACTCCCCGCCTACTGCGGGCACCTTGGGCTTCGGGGCACGCCTTCCTCCCCTCAGCACTCTCATCTTCTTAGTGTGGTTCCTGGAGCTGGAGGAGCCCAGCCTCTCCATCGCGTAATACACAGCGTCGAGCTGGGCTTCATATAGGCTATAGTAGGTGAGGCCGCTCCGACTGTCGCCCACGCCGCCGTTGGGGCGGAAGGTCACGTAGTTGATGTCCATGGCGCCATTGGACGACGCATACGCGTAGTACGGGTAGATGTTGACCATGAGGTACGAGCCTGTCTGCGCCAAGAAATCAATCATGGGACTCATCACCGACTGCGCGATGTCGTCCTTGAACTCACCTTCGGACGGCGGGAACGATACCTTCAGCGCATCGAGCGCAATCGGGGTCGTCACCTTCACGGCGTCGGCGAGGCCCAGGCCAGCCAGCGCCGCCTGGACATTCTTCATGGCCGGGACGAGGTGCGACGTATGCTCGCTTGCCTGCTTGAAGACCTCGTTCCCTACCGTGACGCCACGGATATCCGTGGCAGGGTAGTAGGGCAACAGGTTGTTGTTGGCCCACTGGATGGCCCAGTCTGGGTCCCCGGCCGCGGATGGGAGCATCTCGTTGGGTACCGCCACCACCATCTTTATGCCGCTGTTCTTCATCGCGTCCAGCACGCCCTGGTCGGTGTCGTACACCCTCACCGACGTGATGCCGTTCTTCTTCAGCAGCTGCACCACCGACGCTGGGTCCATCAGGTTGTTCCCGTTCCTGCCGTAGCACACGCCCACCTCGCCTGCCTCTGTAAACAAACGTCGCCGGCCGCTGTTACAAAACTGCACCTACCTACAGTATTCCTCAAGACACCAACCTCAAGTCTATTTGATTTGATTACCTGCACGCGAGAAGAGGAGCAGTGGCAATCCGGCGCAGAGTAGGACGAGGCTCAGGCGAGTGAGTTCCATGCTGTTCTGTTGCGTATCAGAGGATAGCCGGGAGGAGCACAAGGCGTACATGTATTTATAGCCGGCGGCAACAAGGCCAGGATGGAGGATCGTCAGTGGAGGGTGGCACGCCCTCACATTGGCTCTAGTGGAGAGGCTTAAATGGCCGCCAGTAGGGGGATAATGTGAATTAGTTCACTTTACCTATACCCAAGCCGCTTGAATTTTAAATTTGGATCAGTCGAGATGCTGCTCTAGTAGAAAAATGGTCAAATGTGAGACACATTAGTTCCGGTTTGTAACAGAACCGGCACTAATGTGTCCATTAGTGCAGATTCCAACGGCTAGGCGAGAGGAGATCTTTAGTATCGGTTCGTGGCGAACCTTTAGCACCGGTTCGTGCCATGAACCGGTACTGATGAGAGTGGTGGCAGGATGTTGTCAGAGAGGGGTCCCTCCAGCACCTTTAGTACCGGTTTGTGTCACGAACCGGTACTAAAGGTCGTCCTATATAAACCCTTCGTCCACCAGCACTCTGTTCTCCCTCCTTTCCCCTTTTCCTCTCCTCTGTTCTTCCCTTCTTCCTCTCGAGTTCATCATAAAATTTGCCCCAAATTTGTCAAGATTTGCAGGCCCCCATCCATTCAAATGATCACAAAGGTTAGCAACTTTGTTCTTTCATCTCTCACTGCTAAATTAGCTCTTGTATTGGTTTATATAGTGATTAATTGTGGGGTTTAGTAATTTGGGAGGAATTATATGTGGTAGTATTTGATTTATATGCAAATCGAGGTCAAAATAACACTTAGTTTGCATATGTAGGTGTGGTTTACTTAGTGCATTCTAGATCTCCGTCGTAACCACCGTCGATCGCCTGCACCGTCCCGTCGCCGGCATCACCTTGTGGTGAGCCTCTTGTTCATGAAATTTTATATAAAAATTGATGTTTGTGTGATTTGGATATATAGTTACTCGTATAATTATCTTACCCGTACGCTGTTTGTTATACATAGTGCCATGGTTTTGATATCCGTCCCCATTGGCCCTCGTCCTTGTTATGATTCGAATGTGGTATATTCTCTTGTAAAACTATTTGTTGCATTTCGTGTTTATGACAAATTATGCCCATCAAGCTGACATAGATATTTGTATGTAGGAGGTAGTTGAACCGGAAATTCCAGCCGACCCTATTGTCGAGAGGTTAAATTTAGTTGAAAGAGAAAACGAGGATTTGAAAGAAAAATTGAAAAGAATTAAGAAGGAGAAGATGGAATTGGAGTTGCATGTTGCCGATGTCGTCAATGATCACAAGATTAAGATGGAGAAAATGCGCTTGAAGATTAGAAAGATTAGAAAATATGCCATTCATAGTGAGGCTCGGTATCATTATGTTGTTGGATCAATTGTTACCTTAGTTGCGATCTTGATCGCATTTGTTGTTTCATTTAAATTCTTTAGCTAGAGAGTTATTTGTTTGTTGCATTTAAGTGTTGTATGAACTTTATGTATTGTATTAATTTGGTGTTTTCGGTGCTGTGTATTGAAGATGAGCCGGCAATGGATGTACGATGACCGATGCTCTCCCGAGTTCATTAATGACGTGCATACTTTTCTGCTTGCGGCTGAGGCAAACAAGCGGGCGGATGATTTTATGCCTTGTCCATGTGCTGGCTGTAAGAATGGTCACAATTACTCTACGTCAAGAACCATCCACGTCCACCTGTTTGAGTCCGGTTTCATGCCCCACTATAATGTTTGGACCAAGCACGGAGAAAGAGGGGTTATGATGGAAGACAATGAAGAAGAAGAGGACGACGACAGCTATCCTGGCCATGGATTCCTTGAATACGATGATACAACAATGAGGGAAGAAGCTGAGCCGGTAATGCGGGAAGAAGCTGAGCCGACAATGCGGGAAGAAGCTGAAGAAGAGGCATCGGATGAGCCCGTTGATGATCTAGGTCGGGCCATTGCCGATGCAAAGAGAAACTGCGCAAGTGATTTGGAGAAGAAGAAGTTGCAGCGCATGTTAGAGGATCATAAAAAATTGTTGTACCCGAATTGCGTAGGTGACAAAAAAAGCTGAGCACCACACTGGAATTGCTGCAATGGAAAGCAGATAATGGTGTATCTGACAAGGGATTTGGAAACTTGCGGGTAATGATAAAGAATATACTTCCAAAGGACAACGAATTACCCGAGAGTACGTATGAAGCAAAGAAGACTGTCTGCGCTCTAGGGTTAGAGGTGCAGAAGATACATGCATGCCCTAATGATTGTATCCTCTACCGCGGTGAGTGCGAGGATTTGAACGCTTGCCCGGTATGCGGTGCATTGCGTTATAAGATCGGCCGCGATGACCCTGGTGATGTTGAGGGCGAGCGCCCCAGGAAGAAGATTCCTACCAAGGTGATGTGGTATGCTCCTATAATACCACGGTTGAAATGTTTGTTCCAAAACAAAGAGCATGCCAAGGCGATGCGATGGCATAGAGAAGACCGCAAAAAAGACGGAAAGTTGAGAGTACCCGCTGACGGGTCGCAGTGGAGAAAAATCGAAAGAAAGTACAGGAAGGAGTTTGCAGATGACGCAAGGAACGTATGGTTTGGTCTAAGCGTAGATGTCATTAATCCTTTTGGGGAGCAGAGCAGCAACCATAGCACCTGGCCTGTGACTCTACGTTTGTATAACCTTCCTCCTTGGTTGTGCATGAAGCGGAAGTTCATTATGATGCCAGTGCTCATCCAAGGCCCTAAGCAACCCGGCAACGACATTGATGCGTACCTAAGGCCATTAGTTGAAGAACTCTTACAACTGTGAAATGGAACAGGTGTACATGCGTGGGATGAGCACAAGGGGGAAGAATTTGACCTAAAGGCATTGTAGTTCATGACCATCAATGATTGGCCTGCTCTCAGTAACCTTTCAGGACAGACAAACAAGGGATACCGCGCATGCACGCATTGTTTGGACGATACCGACAGTATATATTTGGCTAATTGTAAGAAGAATGTGTACCTGGGACATCGTCAATTCTTCCGAGCAGGCATCCCGTAAGAAAGAAAGGCAAGCATTTCAAAGGTGAGGCGGATCATCGGACGAAGTCTCGCCACCGTACTGGTGCTGATGTACATGATATGGTCAAGGATTTGAAGGTGGTCTTTGGAAAGGGTCCTGGTAGACAATCTATTCCGAATGACGCTGACGGACGTGCACCCATGTGAAAGAAGAAATCTATATTTTGGGACCTGCTCTATTGGAAAGACCTAGAGGTCCGCTCCGCAATCGACGTGATGCACGTGACGAAGAATCTTTGTGTGACCCTGCTTGGCTTCTTGGGTGTGTATGGGAAGACAAAAGATACACCCGAGGCACGGGAGGACCAGCAACGTATGCACGGAAAAGACGACATACATCAGGGTCATGAAATCTACGCTCTTACCAAAGAAGAGAAGAAAATCTTCTTTGAATACTTGCTCGGTATTAAGGTACCGTCTGGCTTCTCGTCGAATATAAAGGGAATAATAAACATGGCAGAGAAAAAGTTTCAGAACCTAAAGTCTCATGACTGCCACGTGATTATGACGCAACTACTTCCGGTTGCATTGAGGGGGCTTCTACCGAAAACGTTCGATTAGCCATTGTGAAGCTATGTGCATTCCTCAATGCAATCTCTCAGAAGGTAATCGATCCAGAAATTATACCAAGGTTAGAGAATGATTTGGTGCAATGTCTTGTCAGTTTCAAGTTGGTGTTCCCACCATCCTTCTTCAACATCATGACGCACGTCCTAGTTCACCTATGCGAAGAGATCAACGTTTTGGGTCTTGTATTTCTACACAATATGTTCCCCTTTGAGAGGTTCATGGGAGTCTTAAAGAAATATGTTCATAAACGTGCTAGGCCAGAAGGAATCATCTCCAAGGGCCATGAAAATGAGGAGGTCATTGAGTTTTGTATTGACTTTATTCCTGACCTTAAGCCGATTGGTGTTCCTGAATCACGGCATAAGGGCAGACTGGATGGAAAAGGCACGCTAGGAGGGGGTCAAATAATATGTATGGACGGACATTCTCTCACAGAAGCACACTACACAGTTCTACAGAATTCCGCCTTGATGGCTCCGTATATGGAAGAACACAAGAATTTGCTACGCTCCAAACACCTGGAGCGGTCTGATGACTGGATTACACGTGAACAAATCAGGAGTTTCGCCAGCTGGTTGCAGACACGTACCATGCATGAGCCTCTATTGAAGATGACATGTACTTGCTGTGCCAGTTACCATCTTCAAATATAATGACTTTCAAGGGGTACGAGATAAATGGTAATACATTTTACACGATCCCCCAAGATAAGAAGAGAACCAACCAAAACAATGGTGTCCGCTTTGATGCAGAAACCAAGACAGGAAAGGAAACATATTATGGTTATATACAGGACATATGGAAACTTGACTATAGACGTGGTTTGAAGGTCCCTTTGTTTCGGTGCAAATGGGTCAATATGACACGAGGCGGGGTAACGGAAGACCCGCAGTATGGAATGACAATAGTGGATCTCAACAATCTTGCGTATGCAGACGAACCATTCTCCTAGCCAATGATGTGGCACAAGTTTTCTATGTGAAGGACATGTTTACCAAGCCGAGAAAAAGAAAAGATAAAGAAGCGAATGCATCATACGATGAGCCAAAGCGGCACATAGTTCTTTCTGGGAAGAGAAACATCATGGGAGTGGATGACAAGATAGACATGTCAGGATATTACGAAAAGTTTGATGAAATTGCTCCATTCACAGTGAATATTGACCCGAGCATCCCGTTAAATGATGAAAATTTTCCATGGTTACGGCGCAAAGTGACACACGCGAAGAAAAAGTTTCACACCCAAAGATCTGGGATGTGATCGGCTTCACTATATATCATCAGTTTCTTCTGTGTTTCACACCCAGGAGGGAATCTCTGTAATAGTTAGGGGTAGTTATGTGTATTGGCATTTGAAACACGGAGAAATTTGTGCAAATAAATTCTTTCATACATTTACTGATTTTTTCAGCTAAATTGAAAAACACTTCAAATAAACTCCGAAAAGGTTGAAAATTGGCATGGTATCATAATTTCACCCACATAGCATGTGCAAAAAAGTAAAGAGGGTTACGGCAAAAACTGGATGCACTTTATGTACAAAATGGACAATCTCTTTTGAACTATCAGGGTTTCGGACGAAAACTCATCTGTTACAAAGGCATTTAATTTTTTAAATAACCTAAGCATTATCAAATTGAATATAATGATAAAACACACTAATATTAAACATAATAAAAAAGAATCACTGAAAAATGTATTTTTAAAGTTAAGTTATTCACAAACTAGTGATGCACACAAATTTCAAATAATTCAAAATTTAAACTATTCAAATTTGAAAACTACCGGCACTAACAGAAAGTTTCTAATTTTTTGTACCTAAAGCAAAAATATTCACAAAGAAATTCTAAATACAGCAAAAAACAACTAAAAAAATAAAAAAAAAAGTAGAAAAGAAAAAACTAAATGAAAAAAGCCCACCTACTGGGCCACACCGGCCTGCATACGACTAGAAACCCAAATTCTAATTGGGTCAGGATGCAGGCCCGCTAGCCCAATGGGCCCATCAGGACATAGCAGCAGACGTAGGCCCGGAAGACCTGCTTATGAGAGGAGCTCAAGAGAGCTACCACACTGGGGCTTATAAACCAGTGCGGGCGCCCCTCGGCTAGCGAGGTGGGACTAAACTTGCCGCACCGCACCTGCGCCAGCGCACCACCTTTAGTACCGGTTGGTGGCTGGAACCGGTACTAAAGGGTGGGTCTTTAGTATCGGTTCCAGCCACCACCCGGTACTAAAGGTGTGCTCTTCCCGCCGCTTGGCCTGGCCAAAAAAGGCCTTTAGTACCGGGTGGTGGCACCAACTGGTACTAAAGGTGTCCCCTATATAACAAACACTTTGAAAAATTTCAGTTTCTCATCTCCCACTTCTCTCTGCCGCCGCCCCGTCCCGCGCCGTCGCCGCCCCTGTCACGCCGTCCCCGTCGACTCCGCGACGCCCCCGTCCTCGTCGTGTCGTCCTCGTCAACTCCGCGCCGCCCCCGTCGCCGGCCCGTCCCCGTGGCAGCACCGGCCCGTCGCCGTCCCCTCGCCTCTCCGTCGCCTTGGATCGACCTCGCCTCGCCGTCGCCGTCGCCTCGACCTCGCCCGCGCGCGCTGTGAGCCCCTCCCCGGGCCCCTCTCCTCCCTCCAATCGAGCAAAGCCACCGCGCCGCCGGCGCCGGCCATAGCTACTGCACACATACGCGCGCACACACACACACACTACTCGCGCGCACACACAGACACACACACACACTACACGTGCACACACACACACAATTTTTCTGTTTTTACTTTTTAGTTTTTTCCGTTTTTCTGTTTTTCATACAAAGTTTTAGATGAATTAATTAATTAGATTAGATTAATGTCAAATAGTATATAGAAATGTTAGTTATAATATATATAATGTCAAAGGTTTTTTCTGTTTTTTATACAAATGTTATAGAAATGTTAGTTATATAAAAATGTTAGAAATTTTGGAAATGTTAGTTTTAGCTAGATGAATTAGATTAATTTCTAATTGTTAGACGATAATCGATGTTTTTTTAGTTTATTATATTTTTAGTTATAAAATTTAGAATTTGCATATATGAAATCACAATCCATCATTTAAAAAATGTTACTTTACTTTTGCGGCATATAGTATTTGTTGTCGACGATGCCCGGCCCGCATCCTCGCCGTCGACCCGTTCGCGATGACGTCTTGCTTCAGAGGACCCATGTCCGGGACTGGGCTCCGCCGGGCTGGCACTTGGAGGTGCTACCTTCAGGGGCGCGACGCTTGGTGAGGAACCCGGTCCCGGGTCCCGTCGTCGACCCTGATCTCCTTTGGTGGCGTTCGCGTGGGCCACTTTCGGTGCGGAGGGAGCCGGCCCCGTCGGAGGTGGTACGTCGCCGTGTCAGGGAGGAAGACGAGCACGTCCATCGCTACATGGCTGCTATGGACGTCAGGTTCTCCAATACCTGGCAGGTTCTTTGGGGAGATCACCCGAGCTATGATCCAGTGATGGTTCCTTCACTTTGGTTGTCCACCGCCCGCGCCTCAGGAACCGCGAGTGGCCTAGATTACTCTTTAGTATTCGATCTTTATTAGCTAGCTAGCTAGCTAGTGATGTATTTGATATATATTATTCGAGACGATGTATTCGAGATTATATCTATTATTCGAGATGATGTATTCGAGATTATATTCGATGATGCTTATTATGTACTATGATTGATTCAGTTTTTCCTTATTAATTGATTGCATCCATGCATTGTAATTTGAATACTAAATTGTTTTATATTTCTTTTGGATTAGTTAAATAAAAGCTATGGCGGACAATACCGGCAGAGAGGGTGAAGAGACCCTGTTCGATATCATACGCCATCCTCGCGGGCCAGATGATGATCAGAATGAAGAAGATTATGACGGATGCAGATATCTAAACAACACCGGGGAGGGTGATATGATATTCGATCGCGACGACCGAATTGATGAAGTCATGAACTATGATTATGATATTGATGACGAAGAAAATGTTGATCTTGAAACAACAAAGACCGGCGAGGTATATTTATATAAGCAGGCATCTGGTGATCATCACGTGTTTTAAATGACTTGAAGATATATTAACGAATCGATCTTTCTTCTTTCAGCCATCCGGATCGAGTAAATCTTCAGGCAGCAGGAAACGAGGCCCGAACAAAAAGTTGAAGGAGGGCGTAAAGTACAATATCGAGGCCATCAAACCTAATGGCGAACCATTAGCGCCTAAGAAGATTGCGGACAAATTCATCCGTCAGTGCGGAGTTCTTGTGAAGGACCAACTCCCGATCTCCCTTCAAGAATGGAGAGCCAGCAAAGCCACGTCCAGATCTTACTTTTGTCGACGACAGACAAAAAGTTCTGCTTTGGGAAACTCTCATGGAACATTTCACCCTACCAGATCATTTCATAGATGCAGATGTGGAGAAAGTCAAGGACGCTTGTCGGTGTTAAAACCGGCGGATCTCAGGTAGGGGGTCCTGAACTGTGCGTCTAGGCGGATGGTAACAGGAGGCGGGGGACACGATGTTTTACCTAGGTTCGGGCCCTCTTGATGGAGGTAAAACCCTACGTCCTGCTTGATTAATATTGATGATGTGGGTAGTACAGGAGTAGATCTACCACTAGATCAAGGAGGCTAAACCCTAGAAGCTAGCCTATGGTATGATTGTTGTTCGTATGGACTAAAACCCTCCGGTTTATATAGACACCGGAGAGGGCTAGGGTTACACAGAGTCGGTTACAATGGTAGGAGATCTACATATCCGTATCGCCAAGCTTGCCTTCCACGCCAAGGAAAGTCCCTTCCGGACACGGGACGAAGTCTTCAATCTTGTATCTTCATAGTCCAGGAGTCCGGCCGAAGGTATAGTCCGGCTATCCGGACACCCCTAATCCAGGACTCCCTTAGTAGCCCCCGAACCAGGCTTCAATGACGACGAGTCCGGCGCGCAGATTGTCTTCAGCATTGGAAGGCGGGTTCTCCTCCGAATTCCGTGTACCTGTTGAATAATGTCCGGTTTCTTGTAAATGTAGCGCTCCTTGGCTTCTACGCCCAATAATGGCCGTCTCCCACGTGTCAAATGAATACGAAAAGTCAAGGTGTTTTTTTATATTTACACCCCTAGCCGCGTGAATGAGCCGCCTATTTAAAGGGACGAGGATTTAGATCCAAACCACACCTTCTCACCTCCGCGAGTATTCATGAGAGCGTATTCGATAGAGGTCCATTCTATCATGGCCGGCCGCCGCAGCTCCTCCTCTCGCCCTTCCAGCCCTCAGCCTCGAGATTGGGAGAGATGCTCCATCCCGCACAGCGAGCTAGTGACGCTCCAGACCAAGGGATTTCTCCCCCCGGCCTATATGGTCCCGGTTCGAGCCGGACTTGCCACCTATAATGGCGGAGAGCAAGCGGAGAGCGCCCCCAATCCCTCCAAAGGAGAGAGGGTATGCCTTGTCCCTTACTTAATAAGAGGGCTCGGATTTCCAATTCATCCGTTTCTCCGGGGGCTTCTGGAGTTCTATGGCCTCCAGCTGCACGACCTCACGCCTGCCTCCATATTGCATATCACAGGCTTCGTAGCCCTTTGTGAGCTGTTTTTGGGCTGCGAGGCTCATTTCGCGCTGTGGAAAAGGCTATTCTGCCTTGTGCCCCGTTCTCAGAAGGGGTCAATATATCAAGTGGGCGGAGCCGAAGTGTGGCGCATTGCCGGGACCGGATATCTATCTGGAACCCCAAAGAAGGCGTCCGAGGACTGGCCTTCGGAATGGTTTTATATAGAGGACGTCCCGCTGCCGGATCCTGTCCAGATCGGCCTCCCTGAGTTCGACAGTGCTCCCCTAAAGAAGCGCCTAAGTTGGCGTCCACGGAGCCCTCAGAGGGAAAGTGACAAGGACGTTCTTTACCTGATGGGCCGAATAAGATTATTGGCTCATTCCGGACTGACCATGATCGGGGTCATGGCCGCATGCATCATGCGAGGGGTGCAGCCGCTCCAGTATAGAGGCCACCCCATGTGGGACTTCAACGGGGAGGACGATGCCACCCGCCACGGCCGTAAGGGGCCGGATTCGGTTGCCGCTCTCCTAAAGACCTTGTCCGCTTTGTATAAGGGAGAAAAGGAGGAATTTCTCCACGTCAACCCACGGTGTGGATTTTCTATGTACAATCCCCCAAGTTGGGTAAGTGGACACTTTTACTTGCCCATCCGTTTTATATTCTCATAGTTAAATATTCAGTCTAACGACTTCAACGTAGGAACTGCGCCAGGCTGTTAAAGAAATAAACAGCCCTCCTCCACAACCCGAGGATCCGGGACGGTCCCTCGACCCGGCCTCTCAAGAGGATCCGGACTTATCTGTGGAGCTGATTGATGGGGTGTTTCATCAATTGAGCAAGGACAAGCCTTGGTGGCCATTATGGCCGATTACCCATGGCTACTCCCAGCCTCAGAGGTAACCGAAGTCCCAACACTTTGAAAAGGGATCTATCCTCGCATGTTTTCGATTGCCGTATGACAACCGTGTTTTGCAGGGGAGGTCCTTGAGATGGGAGGCCGAGCCTGCGGCGACTAGCCAACGAGGGGCGGCAAGGCCCCATGGGCTGAAAAGAAGTGCGGTCCGGACTGAGACGCCGGCGCAGAGGTATAGCGCGCCATCTTATTCCCAGGTGTTATTCCTTCAAGGCATATTAACGCTCATGCTCTCTTCAGGACGAAGAGACCTCGCCGGACTATATCCGGAGAGGTTGCCAATCACGCCTCCACCAGCCAGGCTCCAAAGCCTGGTCCAGAAGCGGAGGCGAACACAAGGCGCGCACCGGACGCTCCTCCGACAGAGGATGCGGACAGGCTGTCTGCCACCAATTCCGAGGTGGAGAGTGCCATGAACCACATGCGTCGCTGGACAGTTCTTTGCGACGCTTGTTTCTCCCAAGAGGCATTGGATGCCTTCAATTCGGGAGACGCGTACCTCCGTGCCGCTCAAAATGGTCTAGCCAGAGCCACGGAGCAGTATGTAAAAGACATACGGGTAAGAAAATTTTGGTAATTATATATATACCAGTAGCCCCCGAGACTTGAAACAGTTAGAATAACTGATTTAAGGATCATTTGTTATGCAGGTTCTTACAGAAAAGAATACCCTACTGTCCCAGGAGCTGGAAGAGTGCAAAGCCCAACTTGAGGCCGCACTAGCCGCGGTAGGGGAGCCCAAGGAGACCCCCTCTGGTAATATACGCTTCGAAAGATAAGTATTTTGCGAAGTGCGGCGTGGGTGCAAATCTGTCAAATGAAGTTGCAGATGGCGCCGGATTAAATTAGGAAAAACAACAACTCCTACGCCAGCTGAAGGCTGGTGAGAGTTTGCTGACAAAGGTGAGGCGGGAGAAGAACGATCTCCAAGATGCCAACACCAAGCTGGGCGTTGAACTGAAGGATGTTCGTGCCCAGCTGTTGGACTCCGTTAAGGAGAATCAGCGGCTTCGACGCGGCATATTTAGTAAGTGCTTAAACGAACTTTGAAAAAAGAGTTCGGCGAGGAAGTCGACTAACAGAGTAATGTCTGTAGGTATGCTAATAGGTCGTCCTGTAGAGGAAATGCCCAGTTCTACGGGTGACCTTCTTCCCGAGCTCTCACAACTGCACGAGTGAGTTCGGCAGGTGATGCAAGGCGTCGCCCAGGCCTTGTGGCCATCCGTCTCCATGCCCGAAGGCCTTGGAGAGCTTGTGGAGAAGCTGAAGGGACCATGGCGGCGCTTCCGATTGTGGAAGATGTCGGCATGCCGTCAAGGCACCAGGGAGGCCTGGGCCATGGTGAAGACGCGGTACACGAAGGCTGACCCAAACCACATGGCCGAGGTCGGACCCGTGGGGCCCGATGGGAAGGAGATCCCTGTGAGCTTAGTATACGGCCAAGTAGAATTGGCCGCAAAGTATTCCCAAGAGGACTGTAAGCTAGACAGCCTGTTAGATGGTATTGAAGAGGAATACAATCAGTCAGATTGACTATCTAATTTTAATTGACATGTGTAATACCTTCTAGCCAGATTGTAGATCGTTTGTCATGGCCGATCTTTTCGCTTCAACCTCGGGACCTGGCGGTCCGGAGTGTGTCCGAATACCCTCGCGGTTATATAAGAACCAGGGTATGCATGGAGACCAGACGTAGGGGTCATTAGTGCTTGAACAGACAAGTGCCCAACTAGTTATGTTATATTACATGGTTAGTAAGAAACATCTTCCAGGGAGAATAGTTCCGTTAGGGGTTCCTTTCCCTGGGAGGCATGCCCTAAAGTGCATGTCCATTCTGCGAAAAGAGACGCAGGAAAAACATCTAGGGGCGTATAGATAAATAAGTGAAAAAAAGATCATCTTTAGTTCACCAACCGAATATTCCCTTAAGAACGCTAGCTTTCGGCTTCACCCAGTCTGAGGTACACATCCGGCTGACCCGGCAGTAACAATCGCAGAGGTGCTCCCTTTACCACCTAGCCGAACAATCGGGGACGTGGGGGTAAGCACAGGAGCCAGGCAACCCAGCTTGGCCAAAACTTAAGTCATATCGATGCATATAATGGTGAATAAAAGGTACATGCGGAAGTGTGACACATGTGTTGGGCATGAAGCCCATATAAATAAGCTTCTGTTTAAAGAAGCCCCCAGGTGTAATGAGCGCGGATAGCGCATCACTTTATGAGCCTTTAAAGGCTATAAGAGAGAGAGAGAGAGAGAGAGAGGAGAAGGAGAGAAATGTAAGACAGAAAGTATATAAAAATGGACAGAGGAAGGAGACGAACACAGAGTCCGGCGCTAGGCATAGAATCTTCAGAGATGGGCTGCGTTCCATGGGTTCAGCTCGAGTCGGTTATCCGATGTATCTCGCAGGCGGTACCCTCCACCAGTTAGGACTTGGTCAATTATGAAGGTACCTTCCCACTTGGGCTTGAGTTTGTCCTTTGTCTTGTCCGGCAGGCGTAGAACTAATTCGCCAACGTTGTAATTTTTGGCCCGTACTTCTCTGCTTTGGTATCTTCGAGCCTGCTGTTGATAGAATGCGGAACGGGCTTTTGCCACGTCATGCTCTTCCTCCAAGGCGTCCAAACTGTCCTGTCGATCGAGCTCGGCTTCTCTTTCTTCGTACATGCGCACTCGTGGTGAGTCATGAATTATGTCGTAGGGCAAAACTGCCTCTGCGCCGTACACCATGAAGAATGGTGTGTATCCGGTGGTGCGATTCGGCGTGGTCCGCAGCCCCCAGAGTACGGAGTCGAGCTCCTCTACCCAGTGCGTATTAGATTTCTTAAGGGACCGCACTAATCTGGGTTTGATGCCGCTCATGATAAGACCATTTGCACGTTCGACCTGGACGTTAGTTTGTGGGTGATAGACGGAAGCATAATCGAGCTTGATGCCCAAGTTTTTGCACCAGAGTTTTACCTCGTCGGCCGTAAAGTTTGTGCCGTTATCAGTGATGATGCTGTGGGGGACGTCGTAATGGTGTACAACCCCGGATATAAAGTCTATCACCGGTCTGGATTCGGCCGTCTTAACAGGCTTGGCTTCTATCCATTTGGTGAACTTATCCACCATGACCAGTAAGTATTTTTTCTTGTGGGTTCCGCCTTTAAGGGGTCCAACCATGTCAAGTCCCCAGACCACGAAGGGCCAAGTGATGGGGATAGTTTGGAGGGCGGTGGGTGGCATATGGCTTTGGTTTGCAAAAAGCTGGCAACCGACGCATCGTTGGACTAAGTCCTGGGCGTCTACCCGGGCCGTCGGCCAATAAAAGCCTGTACGGAAGGCCTTGCTTACAAGGGACCGAGCTACAGCATGTTGACCGCCGAGTCCGGCATGAATTTCAGCCAGGAGGTTCCGCCCTTCCTCTTCGGAGATGCACCTTCGAAGGACTCCGGTAGTGCTTTTCTTATAAAGCTCTCCCTCATGGACTTTATAGGCTTTAGATCACCGCATTATGCAGCGTGCCTCATTTTGGTCCTCGGGGAGTTCCTGCCTAGTAAGGTAGGCGAGGAATGGTTCTGTCCACGGGGCGATGACGGCCATTATTACGTGGGCTGAAGGTGTTATTTCATTGGCAGAGCCTCCAATTATGTCAAAGTGTTCGGTGTCGGGCAGTGCGGTTGGGTCCGGGCTGTTATTGCCGGGTTCCCCTTCCCATACTACGGATGGCTTGAACAGCCTTTCCAAGAAGATGTTGGGGGGACTACATCGCGTTTTGCGCCGATGCGTGCCAGGACATCTGCCACCTGATTATTTTCCCGGGCTATATGGTGAAATTCGAGCCCTTCGAACCGAGCTGACATTTTTAGGACGGCGTTGCGATAAGATGCCATTTTTGGATCCTTGGCATCAAAGTCTCCATTTATTTGGGATATTGCGAGGTTCGAGTCCCCACGCACCTCTAGGCATTGAATGCCCATGGATACTGCCATCCGGAGACCATATAAAAGGGCCTCATATTCGGCTGCATTGTTGGAGTCTGTGTACATTATCTGGAGTACGTATTGAACTGTGTCTCCTGTGGGGGACGTCAAAACGACGCTAGCCCCTAGACCGGCCAACATTTTGGAGCCGTCGAAGTGCATGACCCAGTTTGAATATGTGTCGTACTCTTTAGGGAGTTCGGCCTCCGTCCATTCTGCGACGAAGTCGGCCAAAACTTGCGACTTGATAGCTCGCCGTGGCTTGTAAGTTATGTCGAACGGGAGGAGCTCAATGGCCCATTTTGCAATCCGGCCCGTCGCGTCGCGGGTGTTTATAATATCGTTAAGTGGCACTTCCGAGGCTACTGTTATTGAACACTCTTGAAAGTAGTGTCACAGCTTCCGGGATGCCATAAATACCGCGTACGCAATCTTTTGATAATGCGGGTACCGTGACTTGCACTGAGTAAGGACAGTGGACACATAGTAGACCGGCTTTTGAAGGGGAATTTGTGTCCGTCCGCTTCTCGTTCGACGACGAGCACTGCGCTTACGACCTGATGGGTTGCTGCAATGTATAATAGCATTGGTTCGCCAATGTTTGGCGCGGCCAGGACTGGGTTTGTTGCCAAGATGGCTTTTATTTTGTCGAGTCCGGCCGTGGCTGCATCCGTCCACTCGAAGTGTTCGGTGCGCCGAAGGAGGCGGTAAAGGGGTAGGGCATTTTCTCCTAAGCGGGAGATAAAGCGGCTTAGAGCTGCCACGCATCCGGTTAATTTTTGTATTTGTTTAAGGTCCTTCGGGATATCCAATTGTGACAGAGCTCGGATCTTGGCTGGATTTGCTTCAATTCCTCTACCGGATAGAATGAAGCCCAAGAGCTTTCCGGCTGGAACGCTGAAAACGCATTTTTTCGGGTTGAGCTTGATGTCGTATGTTTGGAGGTTATCAAATGTTAGCCTCAAGTCGTCTACTAGAGATTCGACATGTCTTGTTTTAACGACCACATCATCTATGTATGCCTCCACTGTTTTGCCGATCTGGTTTGCCAGACATGTCTGAATCATGCGCTGATATGTTGCGCCGGCATTTTTGAGCCCGAAGGGCATTGTGTTGAAGAAGAATGGGCCGTATGGTGTGATGAATGACGTTGCGGCTTGGTCTGACTCTGCCATCTTTATTTGATGGTAGCCGGAGTATGCGTCGAGGAAACACAACGAATCATGTCCTGCGGTAGCGTCGATAATTTGATCGATGCGGGGGAGAGGGAAGGGATCCTTTGGTCAAGCCTTGTTAAGGTCTTTAAAATCAACGCACAGGCGCCAGGATTTGTCCTTCTTTGGTACCATCACCAGGTTTGCTAGCCAGTCCGGGTGTTTTATATCTTTGATGAATCCGGCCTCCAATAGCTTGGCTAGTTCCTCTCCCATGGCCTGTCTCTTAGGTTCGGAAAAACGCCGAAGAGCCTGTTTGACTGGCTTGAATCCTTTTAGGATATTTAAGCTGTGTTCGGCCAGCCTGCGTGGGATTCCTGGCATGTCTGAAGGGTGCCAGGCGAAAATGTCCCAGTTCTCTCGTAGGAACTCTCACAGTGCGGCGTCTACATCAGGGTTTAACTGTGCCCCGATGGAAGCTATTTTATTGGGGTCCGTTGGATGGACCTGGAATTTGACTATTTCATCCGCCGGTTTAAAGGAGGTGGACTTGGATCTTTTATCGAGTATCACATCGTCCCTATTCACCATGGAGCGCAGCGCAGTCAGTTCCTCAGCCGCTAGGGCTTCGGATAGCGCCTCAAGGGCCAGTGCAGCTGTCTTATTTTTGGCGCGAAGTGCTATGTCCGGATCACTAGCGAGAGTGATGATTCTGTTAGGCTCGGGCATCTTGAGCTTCATGTACCCGTAATGGGGTATTGCTTGGAAGATTGTAAACGCTTCCCGCCCTAGCAGAGCGTGATATCCGCTACTGAACGGGGCCACCTGGAACGTGACCTCTTCGGACCTGTAATTATCCGGCGTGCCGAACACCACATCTAGTGTGATTTTTCCTGTACAGCGCGCTTCCCGACTGGGGACTATTCCTCTAAATGTTGCGCTGCTTCGCTCAATGCGGTTCCAGTCTATTTCCATTTTTTGAAGGGTTTCCTCATAAATGAGGTTCAATCCGCTGCCGCCATCCATGAGTACCTTGGTAAGACGAAAGTCGTCCACTATTGGACTGAGGACCAATGCGGCTGGTGCCCGGGCTGTTCAGAATTTAGGTTCATCACTGGCATTAAAAGTAATAGTCGTGTCACTCCATGGGTTTATTGTTGCTACTTGGTAGACTTCGGCAAGGCTGCGGAGTGTTCTTTTTCACATATTATTTGATGCAAAAGTCTCGAAGACTGTTAATACCGTATTGGTTTCTCTGGGGTGGCTTTCTGTGGCTTCTAGAATTAGAAGATCTTCGCCAATTTTTGCCACCTGCCGGAGTATCCAACATGCTCTAAGGTTGTGAGTTGGTGTGGCGCCCTCTGCACTGTGAATTTTACAAGGTCCATTAAGCCATCCTTCTAGTACGGTTCCGTGCCCTGTAGAGGGATTTTGCTTTTTGGTATTGAACCCGGGTGTCTGGCGATGATGCACCCTTTTATTTCGGACTGGGTTTGTATTCAGGGCCGGATTGTCCCAAAATTTTATTTCGGTTTTCCAGGCGCTTTCCATCGCACAGTACTTTCGTACTATGGACCCAAGTCAGCGAAGCGTGTAATATCACGGCGACTTATGGCGTTGAGGATTCCCTTGTCCGTGCAATTATTGCAGAAGAATGAAATTGCGTCTTCCTCGCGGCAGTCCTTTATCCTGTTCATAACCAGGAGGAATCTGGCCCAGTAATGATGTACTGTTTCTTCGGGCTCTTGCCTAATTTGGGATAGATCGCTTATGTACGGGTGGGTGGGTGGGTGGAATCAAATCCGAAACCTCACCCAATCCGAGACCCAGAGGCCAAGGAGTTTCCGAACTCGGAAGTTTGGATTCTTGGATGCTGTCCAATGAATCTAGCCCATCGCCTGACTTTAAGTTCAGGTCTTGAGTGATGTCCTCCCGTCCACGGGTATCTGGCTTGGAGGGATCGGGAATCCGGACATAGCTAGTCCTTAAGATAGATGAAGGGTCGCTGCACTGTCCCTCTACCACGGCAACATGATGGGTGACCTGGGGAGAGTTAATCTCTCTCAGATCGGGTTTAGGCCCAATCTGGTCGTAATCCGTAGCGACTCCTAGGGCGGCGATGCGATCCAAGAGCTCGTTTAGGGAAGAGAGCTCCATTGGATCTAGCTGCTCGGCGAATTCCGAGCTGACGTGAAGATTACTTTCGATGACCTGAGAGGTCATCGTCGGCGCAGCAGCCGAACAGGTGGTCATAAGGAAACCACCTAGCCGGAGAGTTTGGTCGACAGCCAAAGCTCCCTTAGCAATGGTGTCGTCTTTAAAGACGGGATGAGGCATCCTTCCTGATGGCGACGGTACAGAGGAACTCTCAATGAAAGCACCAATGTCGGTGTTAAAATCGGCGGATCTCGGGTAGGGGGGTCCCGAATTGTGCGTCTAGGCAGATGGTAACAGGAGGCAGGGGACACGATGTTTTACCCAGGTTCGGGCCCTCTTGATGGAGGTAAAACCCTACGTCCTGCTTGATTAATATTGATGATATGGGTAGTACAAGAGTAGATCTACCACGAGATCAAGGAGGCTAAACCCTAGAAGCTAGCCTATGGTATGATTGTTGTTCGTACGGACTAAAACCCTCCAGTTTATATAGACACCGGAGAGGGCTAGGGTTACACAGAGTCGGTTACAATGGTAGGAGATCTACATATCCGTATCGCCAAGCTTGCCTTCCACGCCAAGGAAAGTCCCTTCCGGACACGGGACGAAGTCTTCAATCTTGTATCTTCATAGTCCAGGAGTCCGGCCGAAGGTATAGTCCGGCTATCCGTACACCCCCTAATCCAGGACTCCCTCAACGCTGCTCTTAGGAAGATGGCGATTGCATTCAACAACCACAAGAATCGTGTATGGGACAAGTACGTCAATGGAGGAAGGAAGACTCCAGTATTCGAGGGAACACTAGAGAAGCAAAGTGCTCATTGGGACGATTTCGTGAAATTCAAGGATTCGGAATTATCTAAGGAACGGTCGAGAATAAATAAGGCCAATGCCGAAAAAAGGATAAGTTTCATAAGTTGGGGCCAGGTGGCTACGCGGTGGCAATGCCTAAGTTGGCTAAGTCTGAGAAAGAGATGGAGGATGCAGGTGTCACTCCAGAAACATTGAGCAGGCCCCCCAGGTGCAGGACTTGGTTCTATGCACATGGGTGGGAGTTGGACCCGAAGACAGGCAAAGTTTCGAAGAAGGCATGTCTGAACAGAGCCGGAGATAAGCTACTTGTTGCAATAGAAGAGGCTCGATCGGGGATGTTCCAGCCCAACAGAGAGAACGACGAGCTACGCATGCCCTGGGAAATCCTGAACACCTGGGAAGAACATGAGGCAAGGGCGCTATTCCGTGGTATGAGGGGTTTTTGGACTAGAACACCGACTACAGAACCCGTGCGAGAAAGAAGATTGCGGAGGAGAAGAAGAGGAAGATGGAGGAGGAGCAGAGGAAGCTGGACTATGAACGCCTTCAAGGCCTAGAATCAGCGCACGCGGACTTGGCAGTCAAATTCCAGCGGCAACAGGAGCAGATCGACTCACTTAGCCAACAAAGGGGGTCTCAGCAGGTGCAGCAACTAGCGGATGATCCAACATTGGATAGCACCATCCCATCCATACCGAGAAGCAGTGTGGGTTCCGCCCCGGGCGATGCAATGCTGGATAGATACCCCGTGAATGACATCATGGAGAACACTAACTGCGAGCTACACTTCAAAATGAAGAACATATCCATGAAGGTGGCGGACGCCGTTGCTTTTACAAATCCCCCTGAGGCAACCTTCCATTGCAACCCGATTCCAGCGGGCTATGCTCGTGTCTTGGTTGATGAGGTGGTGGACCAATATTCAGGGCTAGAGCTTGACATTCCTGGAGGTGATGAGGAGCACACACTGGGAGAGGCCAAACATCGTATCATCCTATGGAGAAAGGATTGCATCATCTTTCGAAGGCCACCGACACCGCGTCAGCCGACTCCTCGTCGAAGTCCGCCACCGAGTCAGCAGACTCCTGCTCCTCCAAGTCCACCAACGCGTCAGGCCACTCCTCCTCCTCCAAGTCCGGCAAAGCGTCAGGCCACTCCTCCTCCAAGTCCGACACAGCGTCAAACCACTCCTCCTCCAAGTCCGGCACAACTTCAGGCCACTCCTCCTCCAAGTCCGGCACAGCTTCAGGCCACTCCTCCTCGTCCAACTCAGCCACGTCAGCCGTCTCCGCTGCCTCAGTAATCACGGAAGAGAGCCGCCGCAGCTATGGTGCGTAGCGGTACAAGTCGAGGTAGGACAGGAGGTACAGGCGGAGGCAAGCGATTTCAATATGGTCCAAGCAGCCTCGCGCCTCTTTCGCATAGGCCTTACGACAAGTCCGAGGAGGAAAATGCAGCCATATCGAAGGCCGAGGTGGAAGCCCATTTTGCACCGAAACCGTCACCGCTGCCAAGGGAGAAAGTGCCTGAGGAAAAGATTGACCACTTCATTTGTATGGCTAGACCACCAGCTCCCAAGCCTGTTGACACAGACTATGAGCGCCACCTCAGGAAGTTAAATCGAGCACGTCTCAGAATGAGATGAGCTCGAGCTCGAGCAAATCAGCTGGCAAAAAATATGGTAAAACTGTTCCCCAGCTGGGAGAACATGCGGCGCAATCAATCCCCCCACTTGTTGTGCCAACAACACATTAGAGTACGCGCGCCCAATATTATTGTGGGAAAACCGTTAACGTTCCCCAGCTGGGCGATGTGGTAATAACCGAGCAGCATATTGAGCATGCTGAAATGCTCAAGATCACTGTTGGACAACTCCTCGATATCAAGCCCATATCTCCGCTTAGAGAGGAGGAAATAAAATGGAAATATGTCCGGGGCCAACCTTTGGTCGAGCCAGACAAGGTCAAGAAGCTCCCAACGAGAATGTATGAATTGCATTAATGGTACATGGACATTACCAAGGTTTCCAATCGAGAGTTCCTCATGGTGAATGTCAAGAAGGATCATTACTTCCATGAGAAAGCTGTGTCTGATGAGTATTCAGAACTATTTCAGTTATACAATCAAGACGCACTCGACAAATCTATCGTCAGTTGCTATTGTCTGTAAGTGATTTCTTTCTGTAATTTAAGTCTCAAGCTAGCTGTAGTGATCATTTTGATCAATCATTACCTGTAATTATCCTCACTATATTCTTTTCTGTGGTATTATGCAGGATGAAGATGTATGAAATGAAAAAAGGTGGACGCTATGGCATTGGGTTCATTGACCCAAATACCATTAATGAATACACATGGAAATTAGATGCATATTATGAAAAAAGTGTAGAAGAAAGCATGCTAGAGTTCTTCAAGCGCCTCAATACCAATGAAGATATACTACTTCCTTACAACTTCTAGTGAGTCACACTGTATTGTACTACAAATTCTGTTTTTGCCTACTAGCTAGCTACATGTTTTTGCTTACATATGCCCGCTTAATTAAGACATGCAAAAGTGTGTGCATGCAGATTTCACTGGATCTTGTTAATCATTAAAGTTGATGGAGGAACAGTTGAAATACTGAACTCACTACTTAAAAAAGTGACTACACCATCTTGTTTGGGATAGTCAACAGGTAATTTCAATCATTATTAACTATATCTCGGCCTATTTAGTTCGTCATTTCCTGATATGAACTATTAATAACCCCTTTATTCATTTTCTTTGTCGGCGGGCAGGGCTTGGGCAAAGTTCATCAGCGTCACTCCAGGCCAATGGAAAGGAAAACTGAAATGGTATCAACCCAAGGTAAGTAATTAAGTAGTACTAGCTAGCTAGCTACCATCTCTTTAATTATCATGCTTGATTAATTATTATCTGGTCAAATTCCATTCTCGTAAAGGCCCTGAAGCAGGCGCCAGGGAATAATCTGTGTGCATACTACGTTTGCGAGAACATTCGCATGATGGCGTCCGAAAGGAGCAGATATCACAGACAGGACTGGGTACGTTTGTCAGAACACTATTCACAATTTTTACACCATTATCGATATCTAGTCACACAACTAATACACATGCATATTGATCTCCTTCTTAATAGTTCAGAGAGGTGCGGGAGCAGCTCCTAGCAGAGGAGCGCATAGAAGCAATTCAAGAGGAAATAGAGGGATTTTTGCTCGACCAGGTCATAGATCCCAAAGGAGAATACTATTACCCGCTACCGCCCCATGAACCACTTCCAATTGTCATCGTGCTCCGAAGGCACCAATTAGGCTAATGCCACTGGCTCCGAAGGCACCAATTAGGAGAGATTGTATATAGCTAGCTAATTGTATATATATACATGTGTGTATATATGTCTGAATTAATGGTGGTTGTGAGACATTCGATATATA